>NC_072373.2:113010454-113313484 GCF_028885625.2 Pongo pygmaeus | reverse complement strand
CTCCCACTTCACCTGTTGGGCCTCCGAGTGGACTGGGATGACCGCTGGATCAACGATGTGGAAGACAGCTATGGGCAGCAGTGGGTGAGTGGGTGCCTCTGACCTGACCAGTGTCAGAGCTCCTCAAGCCCCAGAAGACTGAGGCCACACTGCCACCAGCCATGCAGGTGAAGAGCCAGAGCTCATCTTCTGTCTTCTGCATTTCAGACCTATGAGCAGAGGAAAATCGTGGAGTTCACCTGCCACACAGCCTTCTTCGTCAGTATTGTGGTGGTGCAGTGGGCCGACTTGGTCATCTGTAAGACCAGGAGGAATTCGGTCTTCCAGCAGGGAATGAAGTAAGTAATGAAGGACATGTCAAGGCCTTGGCTCAAAGAAGGGGACTGGTGATTTGTAAACCCTTTGCCAAAAACTAAACATGTGACACATATAGCCAGGTTTCTGGAATCTCTAGTTTATAGAGCAAATTTAGGAAGCAAGAAATGTAATTTTCTAGTTTTTTCATCTGACCTTCAAGTTTTCGAGTACAGCTAATACATAAAGATGTTGATCTGCCATTTTAATGCATAGCATTAGAAGATAAACCTTTATTTGCATCTTTTAAGCTTTTTCTCCCCCACTTTGATTTTAGGAACAAGATCTTGATATTTGGCCTCTTTGAAGAGACGGCCCTGGCTGCTTTCCTTTCCTACTGCCCTGGAATGGGTGTTGCTCTTAGGATGTATCCCCTCAAGTAAGTTGATCCTCTTGTAGCTCCAAAAAGTATGAAATAGTATGTGTGGCTTTTCCCCCATTACTTGTGGTAATAGCTGTTATTTTCAGAATTTTGAGTGGTATGTACAAAAATTCCTATGGGTCGGAAAACTGGGAAAGCTTGACATGTCAGTAAATCAGACTAACAAATCCTGAGGCTTCCATGATAGCAGCTAGTGCTTAGGATTTGGCCCAAGATAAGATAAAGCCACACAGGCTCTAGCTCCATGGAATTGCTCGACAGCGAACTGCATTGAGCACTCAGGTCTGCCACAGCTGTAGTCCAGTTGTCTTTAGAGGCCAACTGGGGGTATGCTGGAGCTTAGGTGCCCAGGGCTCAAATATTGATTTGCTTGCTTAGTCACTGTCCCATTACAAGTCATCCACCTTTCTGGGACTCTGAATCCTCTGTTCTCAAAGAAAGAAAGTTGGAGGAACACATCTGAGGTCCCTTTTACCTTATAATCAGTCATGGGTAGAGTTGATCAAAGGAAGCATACTGCCAGTCTTTGGCCTTAAACACAGTGAATGACTCTGCATTTCAGATAAACTTGAATTTTCAGATAGAGGGTTTATCACAAACTCCATTAGCTTTTTGCAACATTGAGTATGTTTGGTGATACCTGGTAACTGATACCTGGTTGAGGTTAAGCAACTGCAACTTGATTAAAACGTGCAAAGCCACGGATTGTGGGACCCATTTACAAGTTCCTTCGAAGCTTTTGATTTAAAGCATTAGTCTCCTTTGAGTTCCTGCTGTCCTCATCCTTCCTCAGACCCGTCTGGACCATCTCTCAATCCCCTGTTGCCAGCACTTCCTTCAGCTCATCTTATCCCTAAAGTAACCAAAACCCATCAGCCTCATTCACTTCCTGTGGGGTATGTGCAGACATCATCTGTGGTGCAAGATGAGACTGGCATCCAGTCAGTCTCATTGTCCCAACCTGTCTTTATAGCTTTATCTTGTACCCCTTAGCCGTCCAATCTCATATTAGGTGAATTTGGCTTTCTTCCTCTGCCTTTGTGTTTGGTGAGATCCTTCCTCCCCACATCCCTCCTTCTGTTCCCTCTTACCCTGCCAATCCTGATAGTCCCTTCAGGGCCGGTTTCCTTGGAGCTGGTCCCTCCAGGGCCTGTGCACTTGCACCTCTTCTCTGGCATTACTTGTTGCTTGTCATTTCACCTCCCTGCTAGGTTTTAATCTAGAAGGCATGGGCCACAGTGTCTTTCTTCTCTGTGCATCCCCAGCTCCCTACACAAAGCTGGTGTACAGCAGGGGCCAGCCGTCTCCAAATTGAATTCTGTCAGCTTGGGCCATTATGTATCAAGATGGGGCTGGGGGAGAGGTCACAGAGCTTTCCAAAAAAGGCTGATGGAAAATTACACTGAAAAGGGGGCATTTCCATCTTCTGGGTCCTTCCATGGTTTTTCTGCCACCACCAAAGAGATTGTTTTGACAGGTTCTGCCCAATTTTGGAAGGTGGTTCAGTTATTAGGTGACTGAGTCAGATGAGATCATCTCTCTTAGCTGCCTTGTCAGACACACAGGAAGAAGAGGAGACCACTGGAGTCCTGCCCAGGGACAGCCTTTCTCACACCATAGCAGGGAGCTGGTGATCACAGAGGCTGCCTGGAGCCTGTCAGCAGGCTAGAGACTGTGTGGCTCATCCTCCAGGCCCCTTGGAAGTCTTTGGGCTCAGCTTTTTTCAGTCCCCAGGACCAGGACTCAGAACGCAGAGCTGCATATCCCAAATGCTGTTGTCAGAGATCAAATTTGGGGAATGCATAAACTGGTTTTGACCCACACTGGCAGGTCTTTATCTTCAAATGCTGGGATATTAGGCAGATGGTCTTAAAAGCTTCTTAAACACTTTAGAAATGAAAGAAAGAAAATGTTCAGTTGCTCTGGGATGGTTAACAGAAAATGTACTCTGCTCATCCTATGAACCAAGTCTTATGAAATCCAAACTGAAGATGAGTAGGGATTCCATTACAAAGTCTGCAGACTGATTTCCTCTGCGTCTCTAGGCCCTGGGCACATGGAGCAGCAATCTGTTTTAAGACATTTTTATTTGTTCCGTTAATGACTCAGTAGTTAACTGTGACTGTACTTGGCTTCTCCTTTCAGGCTGATTATTTCGTTGTCACTGGTGACGTGCAATTTCTCTTTCTTTATTTGAACTGTGTTCATGTGCATATGAATTGGTACCTTATTCTATTTCCAGACCTACCTGGTGGTTCTGTGCCTTCCCCTACTCTCTTCTCATCTTCGTATATGACGAAGTCAGAAAACTCATCATCAGGCGACGCCCTGGCGGTAATTATGGGCATTCTGACTTTGGTTGGAGGAGGAGCGGGAGGGGCTATAGTTCTATTGGTTTTTTGTTTCCCTCAAGGTGTCTGGGCTCCCTCAGTGGTCAGTCTGATTAGCTAAGGTGATTGGACCAGCAAACTGACCATAGTCACATCTTCAGAATGTAGATCTCAGTTACAGTTTGAGGACTGGTTGTCATGTTTTAGACTTTAAAATACAAACCAAGTATGATTTAGTGAAAACTTGTCAGAAATCTAAACCATCTTTCCAGGTAACTTGGTATTCCTAAAAACATTTAAATAAGTACAGTTGAGGTCCCATGTTTGGATTTTAATACACCCGACCCCCATCATCCTCCGGTTGGTTTTCATCCCTGTTTCCCTCTGTAATGCTGGAGCGAGGAAGAGTCACTGTAGTGTGTCTTGTCTGTCTCTTTGCCACCCACAGGCTGGGTGGAGAAGGAAACCTACTACTAGCCCCCCGTCCTGCACGCCGTGGAGCATCAGGCCACACACTCTGCATCCGTCACCCACCCCCTCTTTGTGTACTTCAGTCTTGGAGTTTGGAACTCTACCCTGGTAGGAAAGCACCGCAGCATGTGGGGAAGCGAGACGTCCTGGAATGAAGCATGTAGCTCTATGGGGGGAGGGGGGAGGGCTGCCTGAAAACCATCCATCTGTGGAAATGACATCGGGGAAGGTTTTTATGTGCCTTTTTGTTTTTGTAAAAAAGGAACACCCGGAAAGACTGAAAGAATACATTTTATATCTGGATTTTTACAAATAAAGATGGCTATTATAATGGAATTTGTCTGTGCCCTCGTCGCTTCTTTGGTACAGATGTCTATGTGATCTGGAGCTGTGGTTTTCAACATGAGTCCCTGACCAGCAGTTTATCAGCATCACCTGGTGGCTTGCTAGGAAGGTGGGCCCAGACCCACTGAGTCAGAAATGCATCAGCAATGTGGCTTAATAAGCCCTCAGGTGATTTTGATTTACATTCAAGTTTGGAAACCACTGGCTAAGAGGAAGCATTCTGCCCGTGCTCTTTTATTTGGAGTAGGTAAGTTTACCTGACCCATTTTTTCTGGCTGCTGCCTGGGGTGATAGGGCTGTAACTCCACCTGCTGCCTTAGCATCTGGCTTTTTGATGGAAAAGCACCTCACCTAAAGGATTTCCAGACCCTCAGAGTATAATAAACTGCAGATGAGGCCCTTCTCTTCCAGTCTAAAAGAGACCTGAAGCCTTCCTGCTTTCCCTCCAGAGATCACCACCACATCTCGAGTGTCTCTAGCCCAGGGCTTATCTGAGAAGCAGAAATCTATCCCACACAGTCTGCCTGGGCATGTGTGCTGAGAAGTGGTTCCCTTCCTTCCATATAATGTGTTCCTAATTTAGCATCAATGACACAATTTCAGCAAGTGGTTATGTGCCAGCAAGCACTTAAGAAAAAAGGTGCAAGAGATGTGTTTACTTCAGGGTCAAGTCTGAGAACACCTCCTGCTTTCAGAGCTGCTGTAAAAGGCTCCCCTCAGTCTCAGCCATGAGGTGGTGCAGAGTGATGTTAACTGCCAGTGCTTCTCCCAGGCTGTCATTGCCAAGTGTCGCCTCCAAGCAAACACAACAAGCAAACTCCTTACCTCTGGCACCAAACAGTGATCGTGATCTGCCAGATGATCATAGTGTCTTTTTTCTCTGAAAAGCTTAACTCAGTCTTCATGCTTGGTTGCTGTGCACTTCCAAGCTGGGCCGATGCGGGAGGAGGCAGGAGTGATTCCTGCACACTGGGGCTGTGGTTGCTGCACCCGCCCACTCCAGCCGCAGAACTGGGAGGGGCAGGTGGTCTTGGACTCTCCTTTCTTGGGGCACTTTCCCCTGGGATGATCTCTACATCTGTCTGCAAGTCATCTTTAAAATGAGCCATTTGCTCAGACCAAGATAAGGAAACTAGAACTAAAAGATCATGGGATTGGAAGGTTGTGAGTCAGGTAGCAACTGGATCCTCCTGGAAGGCACTTTACTGGCCCAGCTGTGACGGCAGGGCCAGTCACACAAGACGTCTCTTGTGAGGTCAGGCTGGCACTGGTATCCATAGCGCGACTCCCTGTATGTCTACTTTCGGCATCCCTGGAGAAGACCAGCGCACGTACGCTGCTGTGATGAAGATCATGGGCATTTCCTGATGCAAAAGATTTGAAACACTCTGAGACTTTAGCTTTTGACAAGAGGACCCCAGAGACGCTAAGCCAGTGTTTCTCTGACAGCTCTAAGAAGCCCTGGTCTTCTGGGAAACCCTGGAGGGAGCCAGGCAAAAGGAAGGCTCTGAACTTCACACCTGATTTTCCACCAGAACATTTCTGCCCTTTTCTGTGTGACAATCCTTTGAATAGAAAGTTCTACAGCCAAACATTTGATTTAGGAAGAGCAGGTAAGTGAGCTGCTCTTCAGGGGTAAAGCTGGCACCAAAGCCAGGCCTACTGTGGGTTAGAGCTTTCCCAGCTTTCTAAAAGCAGGAGTGCTTGGGCTCTCATTTCTACCTCTATGCTCAAACTCTCCTGCTGGCCCTGTCACTAGGAGCTAAAATCACTCCAGAGCCATCACAAGCAGCTTCTCATAATGGCCCTCAGCACTGTCAATTCCCTACAGATCTCTGTCTCTGACCCCCCTTTTCAATGCCTTCCTAACAGTTTTGACCACATACCTTTTTCAATATATGGGTCCTCACTGATATGTTCAACTTCTTAAGGTCCTTCTCAGCATTTAAATTGGAGACTTATCCCTCTCACATCCTGATCCCTACCCCTTTCTCTAGCTGTCACCCTCCCTCATGGACAAACTTGTAGAAGAGTCACTGCCACTCCTAATTGTTCACCTCCCAGTCATCCCTCTGCCTCTTCCAGCTCCCATGAACACCAGTCCATTGAAATTGTCTGGTTGAGGCCATACTGACCTCCTGATGCATCTTAGTCCTTCCTTGACCTCTGCTGCATCTCTTCCGTCCATCACACCCTTCCTGAAACCAGATCTCCCGTCTTTCTGTCATTGTCTCTTTGCACGCCTTAGCTCTCAGGCCCCTCTTCACCTGCTCGACCCCTCGTTTCCTCAGGGAGGGCCTCCACACCTTCTCTCCCTGCTTCATACTCTTCCTGGCATGATTTCCAGCTCTGATCTGTTCCTCCCCTGAGCCCCAGATGTACAAATCCAGTGTGTCCTGGACATCTGCATTTGTTCAGAAAGCGTGGCACACTTGAATCTTAGTACCAGTGGCAAGCCTAAGTTTGAGGTTCCACAAATAAATATGCTTTAGGCAGTGATGACATTTGGCACTCTGCTGCCCAAGCCAGAAACCAGAAAGGTGGGTGAGCCCTCTCTTTTCCCGCTCTGCCCCCCACCCAATTACTGTGGATTCCAATGTTGTGGTAGAGAACATGGACTTTGCGTCTTTTAACAGACACAGACAGTGACCCATCACTGGATGACGAAGGGCACATAATTTAGCCTCTTTGTGCTTCCTTTACTCTAGAATATTTCAGAGCTGTTAAAAGGATTAAGTGAAATTATGCATAAAAGGGAGTCTCATAGTGGCTGCTGTTCAATAATTCGTTCTCTCTACTGCCGGTGTCCTTTACATCTGGGTGCCTGAAGCGGCTTTTTGGTGGTATCCCTAATTTTTGCCTTTGTCTAATCCAGTAGTTCTCAAAGTGTTTCTGGACCAGCAGCATCAGTATCACCGGGGAGCTTGTTAGAAATGCAAATTCTGATGCAGACCTATTGAATCAGAAACTGGAGGTGAAACCCAGCAATCTGTTAAAAGTAGCTTTCCAGGTGATTCTGATGCACAGCAAAATCTAAGAACTAATGCTCTAATCCACCCTCCAAGCCCATATGGCTGCCCCTCTCCACCATCCATCTTCACACTGGACCCCAACACATAAACCCATCTCTGCTCAGCCATTCAAACTCCTGTGCAGTCCCCTAATGTGCCATACACCCTTTCTTCTGCCATCCTCTAAGTCCCTTTGGCATTCTCCCAACTCACCCACCTTCCCCCCGACCTTCATTCACTTGGCAAATCCACTCACCCTGTGAATACCCATTAGGTCTGGATCCTTACTTTTGCACACCTTAGTGTAGCACTTCCACTCCTGTTGATTTGCTCGTTCCCACATAGATTATGAGTTCCTAGATGACATGGACCAGGCTATACCCTCCCCAGCATCTAATGCTATGGATGTTTATTGAATGAATGGATGCATGCACATTTTTCTGTTGCCCAAACAGCCATCATTTTAACATTTCACTGTCACTTTGAGTCCGCTTCTTGGCTTAGGGCTGACACCTTACCCAAGGGAAATCCATGCCCTGGCTTGCCACCTGTCTGTGAGTTAAAGCCTCTCCTCTCTCAAGACTCTGAAGCTAGAGAGTGTAAGAATGAGTCATGGCATGGAATTAGGGTGTTAGAAAGTTGAGTGGGGACCCATGGCAAGGAAAGGTACTAGGTAAAGAAGAGATCCACAAAGACAGAGACACCAAGAGGAACATCAGCCCTGGACCTGCCTGGTTCCAGAGCTTTTTAGTCCCTGTCCTGGGCCTCTAATGCTCTCACAAGAAACCCCTCCCTTCCCCCAACTAGATTGGAATCTCCCATCAGATAGTTGATGAGTACTCGCTATTTCTTCAAAGAACTCACAATTCTAATTAATTATCTATATTACTCAGTTATGTAACTATTAATTTAATATCCCTTTTTTTCCTGCTAAGCTTTATGAGGTCATAAAGCCAATCTGTTCTTTCCATTTTATCCCTGGTGCTCAGCTCAGTGCCTCACAAAGAAAATTGAGCACTTAGCACAAGGGGTCAACACTCCCTGCTGAAAGAGGAGGGCATAGAGGCAAAGGGACTTGTCCATGGTGTCCTGTGTTTAAGAAGAGGAGGCAAGGCTGGAACAAGACTGGAATGGGTGGGTCTCACATTTCCCACCAGCTACGCTGTGTGCCGCCCTCCTAGATGCAAACCTGAGTGCACAGATATTCGGGTGCTCACAGTGGGAGGCATCTCCCGGCTGGGCTCAGGCTTGCTGGTGGGACTGCACAGGATTTGTGCCCACCAACTTTCAAGCACTGGGTTTCCTTTTCAGCCCCACCACCTCACCCATGTGCCTGGAGACAGTGTAAGTCTCAGCAGTGGGTTGGGAAGCCTGGATCCTGGGCATATTAGGTGGACAATGTGGGCAAGTCATGTGGTCTCTCCAAGCCTCTGTCTGTAAAATGGAGGTGACCCCCGTTCCTACCTCATGAGGCTATTGTGAAGACTAAGTGAAGGAAAATGTGGAAAGGGCTTAGTACAGTGACTGGCCCTTCGTCATAGTTCAATAAAAGGTCACTCACCTCCTACACCCGCCCACACACACATCTCCACCCCAAACTGTGCTCCAGGTGTCTCCTGAAAATAAACACAGGGGAACACGTTGCTGTTCCCATCTAATGGAAGTAGCTACTTACTGTATAGTGGTTGTTACATGCCAGGCAATGTCCTAAACTATGACCATTTCACAAGTGAAACAACTGAGCCTCAGAGAAGTGAAGTAACTTGTCTGAAGTCACACAGCCACAAAGTGGCAGAGTTGGGCGAATCTGCCTTGAACCCAGACGGGCTCGAATCCTGGGCTCCCAACATGCTAGGGAAGTGTTGGCTGTGGTGGTAGAAAGCACTAGCAGGGACCAAGAACAGGAGAAGGGCAGTGTTTTTATGAAAAACAAAGAACAGGGAAGGTTGGAGTTGGTGTTAAAACATAAGATCATGGAAAGTTTCTTGGAAATTAAGCACATGCTGTTGAACAGTTACTCAAATGGATTTGCCCCCAGGAGCTGCTGGGTGATCAAGCTGCAACTTGCGTAACTGGGGAGCAAGAAGGTGGGAGGCTCTAATCCCAGGCAAGCTCGGCACTGCCTCTCCTGTTAGGTGAATGGGCAGATCTGCTTCCCAGGCTGCGGCTGTCTGCGTACAGGGATGTGTCCCTTGCCTCCTGTGGGCTGTAGAGAGGCCTCCTCTGTGTTCATGATTGTCCTTCAGCTGACAGAAGTTTTAATACTGTCCCTCCCAGCCCTGTCTTCTATAAGAAGCAGGGATCTCATCCCTTCTCATCTCTTCCCTTCCCCATTTAGGACTCTGACGCAGTACAGTTAATCTGTGCGTAGGAAAGAAGAGCTGTTTAAAGAGGTTATTCGGTAAATGCAGAGAATGTCTTTGTAGTATAAATTATTGCTCTATATAAAACTGCTTATAAGTTTTTGTTGTTGGTGTTTTTTTGTTTGTTTGTTTTAGAGATGTGGTCTCACTAACTATGTTGCCCAGGCTGCTCTCAAACTCTTGGGCTCAAGAGATCCTCCTGACTTGGCTTCCCAAAGTGCTGGGATTATAGCTATGAGCCACAGTGCCCACCTGGTTGCAAGTTTTTAAAGTTTTGCTAAAATGACAGGCATATGAAGACATTATTGCCAACTATATATTGTCCCAGAAACAAACATTCATCCTTTACTATAAAAGTCTTCTGCGTATGGGTTCTCTCCCAAAGAAAAGACAGCAAAATGCTCACAGCCAGCTCTTCACCCCATATGCATGTGCCAGGAGAGAAGCCCAGAGTCCTTGCTGGTCACCCAATCCAGCTCCCTTATCACTGGTGCCAACAAGGCAATGTTTTCTAAGGGAAGGGAAACCAACATTTATTGAACATGTACTACTGCCTACAGCACTATTTTGGGGGCTTTTTATTTCATTTCATCCTATGAAGTAGCTAGAGGTAAATATAATCCCCACTTTGCAGAGGGGAAATTGAGAGGTTAGTAGCCTGTAAGAAGTGGTTAAGAATGTGTTTGAACACATATCTATAAGCCTTAATCTTTCCATTAGATCAAGCTGCTTCCTATTAGGGACATAAAAGAACCCTGTGTTGCCACTGGTGGTTTTTACCTCAACATACCCTAAAGCCAGAGACTCCCATATACTAATGTGGACTCATCAGATTCTTGTGGGTCCATATACTTGAGCAGCTAGCTAGGTATACTTATTCCAAAGAAGTAACTAGTAGGTAGGCATGGCAGAAACTTATTAGCTGTTCAACAAACCATACCCCTTCTTCTTTCTAAGCACCCACCTTGAACACATTTCTCACCCCACCTTGTGGAGGTATAGCCATGTGACTGTTCTAGGCAACGGAACAGGAGTTCACCTGATGTATGTATCACTTGCAGGCCTGGCCCATAAGCCCTTCCACAAAAAAGCATTCTCTTTCTATACCTACCAGATGCATGGTGGAAGAAACAGGAAGGCCCTCAAGCAGTGGTTCTCATTGTTAGCTGTTTATTGAAATCACATGAGAGCTTTAACTATTTCCCCCCTTCCCCATTGTCAGGCCGCATCCTAGACCAATTAAAACAGACACTCTGGAAGTGGAACCAGGCATCAGGATTTAACAAAGTTTCCCGGGTGATTCCAATGTGCTGCCAAGGTAGAAAATCATTGCCTCAGGCCGGGCACTTTGGGAGGCCGAGGCAGGTGGATCGCCTGAGGTCAGGAGCTCAAGACCAGCCTGGCCAACAAAGTGAAACCCCATCTCTACTAAAAATACAAAAAATTAGCTGGGCGTGGTGGCGGTCACCTGTAATCCTACCTATTCAGGAGGCTGAGGCAGGAGAATTGCTTGAACCCGGGAGGCAGAGGCTGCAGTAGTGCAGTGAGCCAAGATCGCATCATTGCATTCCAGCCTGGGCAAAAAGAGCAAGACTCCGTCTCAAAAAACAAAAAGAAAAAAGAAAAAAAAATCAAATCATTGCCTCAGAGCAATGATTCTCAAAATGTGTCCCCCAACCAGCAAGACCAGCAATGCCTGGGAGCTATTTATAAAATGCACATCCACAAGCCCCATCCCAGACCTACTGAGTCAGAAACTCTGGGGAATTGCATTTTAAGCTCTCCAGATGACTCTGATGCATACTAAAGTTTGAGAACTTCTAGAGGAAGTAAGCCACAAGACAGAAGGAGCCTGGTCCTGAGTCGCTGCTTGGAGGAGGGCCATGTGGCAGAACCACTCAATCAGGAACACCCATATCAGACTATTGTGTGAGAAACCCACTTTCATTGTGTTAAGCCACTGACTCAGTGGGTATGCATTTATGTGACTTATGAGAGAACACAGAAGATTGGAAGGTGGGGTCTAACCAGTGGTGTGCAGGAGCTGGCTCACACCAGCTCATTTGTTCAATTTTCAGGAATTTTGCAAACAAGGTGACTTCTCATTGGTAACATTAAATTGCCCAAGGTTGGAATAGTTACACCATGGAAACTGTCAAATGCTACAAACCAGGACTTGTTTTCCCAGAGGGCTGGTTGTTAAACATTAACCAGCACACCACTGGGACTAAGCATCAGAGAGTAGAAAGGCGGGATGATGGTACAGTGGCCCTGGGCTGTAATGAACCATCAAAGGAAAGCCATCATGGGAGGCTCTCTAGGCCCAGCCCACACGCAGGCTTCTCTTGACAACACTGTGTCTTTGCCATGTCCTTGTATTTAGATTCTGGAAGCTGAGAGAGAAAGACTGTGGAAGCAGAGTGGGTGAATGGTCAGAACTATCATTCAGGTTAAGAACTGGTGGGGTTTCTCAACTGCGGCACTGTTAAGCTTTTGATCAGATTAATCTGTTTGGGGGACACTATCCTGTGCATTGTGCATTTTAGCAGGTTTAGCAGCCTCCCTGGGCTCTACCCACTAGATGTCATTAGCCACCCTTCTCCCTCCAGTTGTGACAAGGAAAAGTGTCTTCAGATACTATCAAATGTCCGTCCGCTGGAGGCAAAATCACCCCCAGTTGAGAACCACTAATTAAGAACTACCTAGAAGGCAAGAGACACCCCCATAGGGGTGGGCTGGGCCTCAGCCTACCATCTCAACCCCATGACAATTTAGGGAAGATGCTTTTGGATTCAACTGTAATCACTTTCTATCACATTCTATTAATCTCTTTTCCAATGTCCCCTATCTATCTGATCACTCCACTCCCTTCTCAACCACACAGCTCCCAGAGCCTGTACCACCACATTAGTTCTTGGTTTGGGAGTGTCTGATGGTGACTGAAAAATATTTCAAGTGTGTTAACTTCTCTCCTAGACACCACTGGCCTCCATCCCTCTTCAAGATAGTATGGTGCAGGGATTGAGAACACTGGTTCTAATGGCAGCTGGTCTGCCTGGATCCTTGCTCTGCCACTCTTTAGCTCTGACTTTAGGCAAGTCACTTAACCTCTCTGAGCCTCCTCCATTTCCTTGTTAATCAAACGGGTGAAAATACTATTTTCTACTTCATAAAGTTGTGAGAATAAAGTGAGATAATACTCAACAAACATTGGCTACTGTTTTTCACTAAACGGATTTTAGAGTGCACCCAGAATGGTAGACCCTGTGCCACATGCTGGGGGCATGGAATTGAGCAAAACAAACACATAGGCCCACTCCCTGTTACAGTCTGGTGGGGAAGACAGTGCAATGAGCAGGTCTTAAGATGATGTGTGCTAAGTGCCAGAAGAGGAAAATCCCCTGGTACCACAGAAAACCACAGGTGGAGCCTAACCAAGCCTCAGGGGTTGGGAGGAGGCTCCTGGGGAAAATAAAGATGGGCTCCGGGCAGGCCCTGCTGGTTGCCTGCCAAATGTACATGCCCTCCCCTTGGTCTTTACCCATCCCATGCTCCACTGGGGTATCCCAATTTTTCTGGACCTTTTTTCTTTACACTTTTTTCCATTTATTTACTTATAAAAATATGGAATGCTTCATGAACTTGCACAGCATCCTTGCACAGGGGTCATGGTCAGCTCTGTGTTGTTCCAATTTTAGCATACATGCTTCCAAAGCCAGCACTCTTCACTTTTCTGCACCACACTCAGCTCTCCTTCCTTTCTTCTCCTAAAAGGTAACCAACCATTTTAACGTTTATCTTCTTATAGTGTGTTCTTGCAACATGGGTATTGTTTTGTGTGTGTGTATGTACTTTTAAACTTTTATCATGAAAATTCTCTAAGGTACACAAAAGTAGAGAAGATAATATCACAAACTTCCATGTAGCCATCACGTAGTTTGAACAATTTTACCAACATTTTGCCAGTTGTGTTTTATCTAGTCTCTCCTCTCCATCCCTACTTCTTTCTTTCAGAAGTATTTTAAGACAATACCAGACATGGTTTCACCCATTGTATAATACCTCTCAGTATGCATGTTCAACAGAAAATGACCTTTCAAAAAAACTCATAACCACCAAGTAGATTCTTTTCTTTTTTTTTTTTTTTTTTTGCTATGAGTACTCCTGATCCTTCCTATGATACTCCAGTTGCTTCTAACTGCTGCACGGTGCTTTTTGTGTGCATGCCCCACATCTGACCTATTCTTTTTCACAATAATTGACACTCAGTTGGTGGGCAACTCCCTTCCACCACTAATAAGACTGCAGGAACATCCTCACACAGGTCTTCTCCTGGCCTTTGTGAGAATTTCTCCTGGGACAGAACTGTGGGTCACATGATATATTCATCTACATAATTTCACCAGGAAGACCAGACTGCCCTCCAGAATGGCTGCACTAGTCCACAGTCTCACCAGCAGCGTGAAGTTCCCATGTCTGCACACCCTGCCAATCACTGCAATTATCCAGCTGGCTTTTTTCTTTTTTTTTTT
Organism: Pongo pygmaeus; assembly: GCF_028885625.2. NCBI lineage: Eukaryota > Metazoa > Chordata > Mammalia > Primates > Hominidae > Pongo > Pongo pygmaeus. The sequence goes on along the minus strand of NC_072373.2, from coordinate 113,299,696 downwards.
TTTTTTTTCTCAGACCTCGCAGGTTTCTATTAATAATTGTTTTCAGTCTAACATATGTAAAGTCTCATTTAAATTCATATTTTTGATGATTAACAATGATTTTGAGCATTTTATCATATTTTGTAAGATTTTAGGGTTAATTCTTCTATAAATTGCATGTTCATATCTTTTACTCATTTTTCTATGGGGTTGCTGTCTTTTTCCTGATTTGTAGGAATTCCTTGTGTATTCTAAATATTAGTCAGTTTTAGACACTGCAAGCATCTTCTCCCATTCTGTCATTTGGTCCTACTTTTTGACCACTTTTGTATCCACCTTTCTCTCCCACCTTCAGCTCCAGGGGGATCTCCTGCTCAGTCTCATCTACTCATGAGACTCCAATACCCCCTTGCCAGTGATGGATTTAGGAATACAGTTGTGACCAATTCCCTACTGAGATAGTGAATTCAGCCAGAGGGCTTCCAGGAAAAATTTCTTCACTCCTCAGAGACACAAGAAGATCTGGTCTCTGTCTCTCCTCCTGCTGAGTGCTCTCTGGATATGACATGGAACTTCTGTAACCATCTTACTACCAATTTGAGGATAAAACCCACCATGAAGGCATGGTACTGTTGGTGGTAGAGTTGAGCCACTGTATTAACCACCCTGGGGGCCTGCACCGCCTCTAGTCTTCCCTTTAAGTGAGATAATAAATGTCCTCCTTGTCTAAGTTAGATTGAGCCAGGGTTTCTGACACTTGCAGTGAGAAGGATACGGACAGATGCAGCCTCTAAGCCAGGGGTTTTTGAATCTTTTTTTTTTTAATCACAATCACCACTAAGAATTTGGCTTTTTATATCATGATCCCGCATACACATAACAAACAACACTTAACTTCATGGTGTCTAATGTGCTCAGATAGCCTCTTTTCTATTTCCTTTGTTCTTTTTGTCTTTGTTTTTTTGAAGGGTGTGGGGGACGGTAATGCTCAATGTAACCTACTAAATTAATTACACAAGCTACTAATGGGTCATGACCCACAGTTTGAAAAACATTGCTCTAGGTCTCAGGCCTCTGAACTGAGGCCTGTAAGAATAATGGGCTTTAGTCTAAGATCTGCAGTGGGGAGCAAGGATGGTGGGGAGGGTGTTTTCTAGGAAAGAATACTGTACAGAGGCCCTCAGTAGGATGAGGCCAATCAGATACCTCCCTCCCCCAAGGGTGACCACAGAGTGAGCCCTTGATAAACCTTTGTTGATTGGTTGTGTTCCCTCCCACAGCTCTCCTCCCAGGATGCCTTTCTGCAACCATATTCTATGAATAGATGAGAGCTCTTATCTCCCCTCTGCCTGACCCTTGGGACACGGAAGGGTTGGTGGGGCGGGGAGGGCCCTGAAGTCAGCTAATTAGAGATGGCTGGGAGGATTACTAGGGCCTTGCTCTGGCAGCTGTCCCCACCTCTAAATTCAATATGCAGAACCTGCAGAGAAAGGGCTCACCTTGATAAGCTCCGGAGACAAAGCAGGAGACAGTCAGGGTTTGTTCTCAACAGAGCACTCACCCTCTGAATACAGTTTTTGTTTAAGCCCCAAGGCTGGGAACATTCCACAGCCTGGCAAACTCCCTGTCTCCTCAAGGTCAGTCCTTCCTCAGCATTCCTCTTTGGAAACGTCTCCCACGGCTGGCCCTGCTCCTGCCCCCTGGCTTTGGGGGCAGTTATATAACTCTTAGGAAGACCTAGAAATGCAGGCATATGGTGTCCTCAATTCCCAGCACAGACTTGCTGCTTCACATTTTTAGCTGGTGCTGAGAGACTGGCTTTCACACACAGACACACACACACATACACATCCCTGACTCATAACTACATTTCTGCTGCAGTATTGCAGATTTTTAAAAAATTAAATCCTACATCTGGAGCCACATAAGGGTGAAAGCATAGGACATTTTGTCCCAGTAACTGTGGGATTGGAAAGGCCTCTGAGGCAGGACACAAAGGCCATATCAGGGCCACTGCAGGGCCAGGGGTCCTAGCACCCCTGGCTTTGGCTCTGAGGGTTTGGTTGCTTGTAGCTGAATTCCCTAACCAAAGCCTGTCATGTGTGGTGCCAAGCTCACAAATTCAGCATGCATCTATTATGTGTTTGCAATGACTAAAAGGTTAGAGAAGGCAGCCTGGTTTGTGGGGATCGGGGATACTTAGAAAATATGTTCTGCAAAATGTTTTATTAGAGGTTCTGAAAATTAAGATACATAAAGCATTTTACTTAATGAAGAAAATAGGGTAAATATGTTCAAAGGAGTATAGTTGTTAAAAGCAAACTGTTTAGACTCAAGATCAACCCAGATTCACTTTCTGGTTCTCTGCAGCTTACTAGCTGTGACCTTCAACAAGTCTCTCTTAGCCTGAGTCTTAGTTTTCCAATATGTAAAATGGACAGAGCATTGTGAGGGTGGTTGTGAGGATTAAATGAGATCAGAGAGTTTAGCACCATGACTGTAAAGAGAAAGGGCTCTATAAATGTAGCTGGTAGTACAATTCACTTTTTTTTGTTTTTTTTTGTTTTTTTGAGACAGGACCTGACTCTGTCACCCAGGCTGGAGTTCACTGGCATGATTACAGCTCACTGCAGCCTCGACCTGCCAGGCTCAAACCATCCTCCCACCTCAGCCTCCAGAGTAACTGGGACTACAGGCATGCGCCACCACATCCTGCTAATTTTTGTATTTTTTGTAGAGATGGGGTTTTTCCATGTTGCCAGGCTGGTTTCAAACTTCTGAGCTCAAGCCATCTGCCTGCCTTGGCCTCCTAAAGTGTTGGGATTACAGGCAAATGAGCCACCACGCCAGCCCACAATTCATTTTAAACACAAGTGAAACACATTTCATTAGACAGTGGAATAGACTTATGTCAATTTTCTTTTCTCTCTTACACAGTCTGATTTCCTGAAGAGAGAAGGTGGGAGAAGCTAATCAGGCCCTGAGTTAGCTGTTTCCAAGAAGCTTAGAGTGTTCCACTTACCTACGGGTTGCAGGGCCCGCACTACCAGTAGGGCTGGCTTTTAGGGATGCTGCTGTTGGTGTGTGCTGTACTTGTTTTCTAGGATTGGGACAAGCATCCTTGAGCTCCTGACTTTAGAGACCAGGTTTGGGAACTGATGGGTACAGCAAATGCAAACAGCAAACAGGCCAAAGAGGAGATTCATTCACTGAAGAGGGCCCTGGTACAGTACTGTTGAGGTTTTGCGGCGGCCTGGACACGGCTGGCTCCTTCGACTTACACAATATATCTTCTCTCTCTCTTTACCTGCACTTATAAGAATCGGTGCTAAGGGTATGTGCCTACCAGAGTGCAGCTTGTAGATTAGTGAAGAAAGAATTGCTGCCACTTCCCAAAAATTAAACGCCAGGTTCTGCCCATGCGTATTCTCTCAATCTTCACAACACACCTACTAACTCCAGCTTACAAATGAGAAGACGAACCGGCAGGCTGTTGCAGGCGACTGGTTGTAAGAGCAGTGGCAGTAGAGAAAATGATTTATTTTAGCACCAGCCACTGTGCTAATCCCTTTAGATATCATCTCATTTAATCCTTGTAACAACCCTGAAGCACCATCCTTATTCTAAAGGGACTTCGGACCTCTCTGCCGTCCACACAGTCCCCTGCTCGGTGCAGGAATGTAGACTGGGACTGTTCCGTCTGGTGGTCTCCCCGACAGGGGTTCACCTGGAAACTGGCCTTTGGGCTGGGACTGTGACTCTGTACTTAGGCTGGCAGCCCATATTAGGACTGGGCACCGTGATAAGCACTTTCTTACCGCATATGCACGATTTCACTCGGCCCTCATACAGCCCACGAGGTGGGCACTGTCACAGTGCCATCTCACAGGCAAGGAGGCCAGGCCCACCCAGGCCCTGAGGATGCGCCGCTCACGTGGGAGCCTCCGGATAGCTCGCGCGGCAGCCTGGGGGAGCGCGGATTCGTCTCTGTGCTACGGCGGCTGCCGAGGATCAAGCTGCGGAGCCGGCGCTTCGCGGCGGGTCCTCGGCCTGAAGCTGCCTGGTGCCTCCAAACCCGGCGCGGCCTCCGTCTGCAAAGAGAGCAGAGGGTCCCCCGCCGGGAGCGCGCCCGGCTGCGGCCCCAGCCGGCCCTGCCCGCAGCCGCCACCTGAGCTTGGGCGCGGCTCCTATCTCCCACCCGCGCGTCGGCCAGTGAAGTGCTCCGTGCTTAAACATCATTCGTTAGAGAAGTATTGCAGCCATCACACGGTATTTTAAAAACACTAATGATGATAAATAACTTTAACACTGCTTCCAATTCTGCCTTCAAGCACAGCATCATTACTATTTGCATGCATTTCACTTCATTCGATTTCCATGTGTATGGATTTGTTTCTACACAGCTGTGGTAAAACGCACATACTAAGCTGAATCCAGGGTTGTTTTTCACTTTGTAACATGAACATTTTCACCGTGTTAGTACAAACGCTTCCTACCTATAATTTTTAATGGCAGGACTTTAAAAAATTGGATTGATACGCTGTCACTTCTCTGAGCATCTCGCAAATGTTTAACATTCAAGTGGCTTCCAAAGCTTCACCATTATAAATTATTCATTCTCTTTTTGTTTTTTTGTTTGTTTGTTTTTTGAGAAGGAGTCTCGCTCTTGTCGCCCAGGCTGGAGTGCAGTGGCGCGTTCTCAGCTCACTGCAACCTCCGCCTCCCAGGTTCAAGAGATTCTCCTGCCTCAGCCTCCTGAGTAGCTGGGATTACAGGCATCTGCCACCACGCCCACCTAATTTCTGTACTTTCAGTAGAGACGGGGGGGGGTCTCATCATGTTGGCCAGGCTGGTCTCGAACTTCTGACCTCAGGTGCTTCTCCCTCGACCCCGCCTCGCCCTCCCAAAGTGCTGGGATTACAGGCGTGAGCCACGCCGCCCAGCCCATTCTTGTGTATAAAGTACTTTCAGTATTGAGATCAGTTTCCTTAGGTTATATTCACAGGAGTGAAACTGCTAGGTCAGAGCGTGAACATTTAAAAGCTTTCGGTATTATTGCCAAATGGCTTTTTACAGGTGACTCAGGGAGGTTTTGGTACTTGGAACACTGCTATTTCCCCCCCAGAAAAACATCTAAAATGCACTTTGGTTTTTTTTTTTGTTTTTTTTTTGTTTGTTTGTTTGTTTTGAGACGGAGTCTCGCTCTGTCGCCCAGGCTGGAGTGCAGTGGCGCGATCTCCGCTCACTGCAAGCTCCGCCTCCCAGGTTCACGCCATTCTCCTGCCTCAGCCTCCTGAGCAGCTGGGACTACAGGTGCCCGCCACCACGCCCGGCTAATTTTTGTATTTTTAGTAGAGACCGGGTTTCACCGTGTTAGCCAGGATGGTCTGGATCTCCTGACCTTGTGATCCTCCCGCCTCGGCCTCCCAAAGTGCTGGGATTACAGGCGTGAGCCACCGCGCCCAGCTAAAATGCACTTTCGTTGAGATATAGTGACCCTTTCTGAGAGTGTCTACATTTAATTGGGATCAGAGCTTGAAGCTGAAAATTTTGTACCCTAATGGTGGGACTTCAGACATCAGAAAACAGGGTAGGAAGATTCTCACGGGTTAGGATTTTTCTGGTGACCCTGAGTGGGGGAGCCACTTATTCTGCCTTCACTTAAGGCTAAACTAAACTCCCAGCCCTGCTGGGAGTCCTGAGGGACGCCACAGGTCACAAGGCTGGTGAGACAGAGTTCATTTGGAAGAAGTGAAATAATTTAGGAATTCACAGAACATTGATGATGATATCCTTCCTCCTCCAGGTGACAAGGTAATAAAGAATGAGATGTGATCATGGGAAATAGCCACCATGAGCAGCAGCCACCAAGGCACATAAATACTGTGGAATTGACTCTGCTCTCAGCTTGTGGGTTTCTGGAGTGACAGATTAAACCAAACTCAGTCCAGCTTCTTGTTTACTCTGTGTAAATCTACTCACTGTCCAGAATCTTCAGGCCGGTGTTGCCATCACTTGTTCTGTCTGTGATATCCAGTGACGAGTAGGAGGTGACCAGCAGGCAGACTGTCTTCCTATGGGTAGGGAGCCTCAGAGTTCTGCAGGGACTGGGGTATAGGTAGAAGATGAAAAAATATCCCTTCTGAATCAACTCTTTGCCTGTCTGGGAAAATCCCTACATTTCCTATCCACACTTTCTCTGCTCTAGGACCTAAGCCTTGGAGAGTTCCCCCCAGTTCATTGACAAGCTGCCTACACTAGAGTCCTTTTGTAGTGGGCACTGGGATGCACCACCCAGATTTCTCTTTAGAACTGGTGACCTTATTCCCTCAAGCTGCTGGGGATTTGCTGGCAGACAGACCTCTCCAGGAAGTGCCTTAGCTGAAGAGAGATGCCTCACTCAAGGTCACACCCCACCCCCCTTCCTGGAGCAGCCCACATCCAATGAGGTATACTGGTGTGGCACCCTCACCCCACCTTCAAAGTTCCCTATGGGGTCAGCAGAGACCTTTGTTGAGACTGCTTTGCAGCCCAACTTCTCTCTCTGCACAAAATGTTTCTCATTTTCCTTCTATTCCAAAGGTGTTAATCCCAAGAATATTCCTAATAAATGTTCCGCATGGAAGTTTCCATCTCTGGGTCAGCTTCTGGGAAGTTCAACCTGTGACACCAATCCCACATGAAATATTTATGTGCTACTCCGTGAGTCCCTTGTTTAATAAACATTATCTAGCAATAACATGGGGATAAGGTCACAACTCAAAATAGACTAGCTTATAGCTTTGCAGCTTGTTTTGTGTCACTTTTTTTTTCTGATTCTCACGAGCCCTGTCACACTACAACTCCTATTTCTAGGTTTGGAAGACAGAATAATGGCCCCAAAGATGACTTACATGGCATAGGGAAATCAGGATTGCAGATAGAATTAAGGTTGATAATCAAGTGATCTTAAAATAGGAAGATTATACTGAATTTAACAGGCTCAATGTAATCACAAGGATCCTTAGACGTGGAAGAGGGAGGCAGAAGAGAGTGAGATGTGACTATGGATGAGAATCAGGGAGATGTGAAAAGTACTCACTCGCCATTGCTGGAGGAGATGGAAGAAGGGGGTCACAAACCAAGGAATAAATGTGGCCTCCACAAAGTGTGAAAGGCAAGGAAATGGATTCTTCCCTAGAGCCTCCAGAAAGAAGTGCAGCCCTGCCAACACCTTTGTTCTAGCCCATGTCAGATTTCTAGCCTAAAAAACTGTAAAATAATACATTTATGTTGTTTTAAGCCATTTAGTTTGTAGTGATTTGTTACAGCAGCAATAGGAGACCAAGACACTGGGCAAATCTACTTCCTTCCCAAGGGCTCACTTATAGGCGAGGCCGCAGCAGGAACAGTGAGGAGGAAGCAGTTGGAACAGAACAACCTCTCACATGAATAACCCTTGGCCCTCCTGTCTTGATGCTACCATGAAAGAAGAAAGCATCTAATATTTCTCCATAATCTACCTCTTTAAAGTGAAACAATAAATCTGAGAATTTTAGCAGTGGACAAAAGGATAAAGTTCATCTGTTTCAATGGCTTTCAAGCTTTCATTTAGCAGAGGAACATTTTTTAAAAATAGAGAATCACAGACAAACAATATCCAAGACATAAAAGTGGAGCTATCCTGATTGAAGCCCAAGGCCCATGGTCTTTCGCCTCCCCTGAGGAACTGAGGACGAACGGCAAAAACTATCCACCTAGGACACTTGGCCCCTGGACTGGAGAACAGCAAAACAAAAGTTAGAACTCAAGTCTCTACCTCAGCCCAGTGCCTAGGCAAAGAGATTGACTATAGGCTGTTCTCAGAACACTTGTGGGACAGGCTTCTATGGTCAGTGAGATTTATGCGGCATCACGGGACATCTGTGAATTTCCTATAGACAGATCTACACCTCTTCTTACATGTTTCTTGTGTATGTTTCACTTTGTTATACACTGGATCTTCACACCTAGAGCCAGTCCCACTGAAGATGTGAAATAAACAGCTTACTACATGATGTGACTGTGTGACAACACAGTCATCATCTGACTCCAAACCCCTTCCCCAGCAGTCCACCAAGATGCCTGACACTCTACCATTGGAGTCTGTAAGGAATTGCCTACAAAAGGCTCCCTTCAAAATTTAAATACATTTCATTGATTGCAAGGCTCACACTGTATCATTTCTAAACATCTTTAAAATCAGGGCCTAACAAATCTCTGGATTCTTGCAGTTATAATTTTTTTAATGGTACATAAATGAATGTAGCATCTTGCAATCAATGTCATTTTAGATTTGAAGAAATATGGTATGTGACTTGGGTGGATGAGAAATAAATTAACCTATTAGCACCTTTGAAGGCTGAAGCAGATCAGAGTCCTCAAAAAATGGAGATAGGAGTGTGTGTGCATGTGTGAGTGTGCATGTGTGCAAGGTAGAGTCTCTGCACTAGCAGGGATCTCAGCAGACAAGAACAAGCATGACAGGGAAGGGAGGAAGACATGGGAAAGTTTTCTTGGGCTGTGTGGAGCTTATATTCTGACATAGAAATTGAATAAATTAATATCCTCATTTGGAGACATGGCAAAGGTTTTTTGGATTGTGTAAAGTTTATATTCTGACATAGGAAATTGAATAAATTAAGATCCTCATTTGTTCTTGGCAGCAAACGAGATTCCAAAATGGTTGCTAGAGTTATGTTATAATGACATTCCTTATTTCAGAGTCTATAATCAAGCAAATCAAGTTAATCAAGTAAATCTAAAATATATAGTTTTAAATGTAACTCATTCATTCTACCAAATGGACATAATCATCATTTCTCTGTACTGGCTAAAGATCAGATGGTAGCTAACATGAGACTTCATGAGTAACAGTTGGTCAACTAGACTTTTGTTTGTCCTTCCAGTCCCTTTGGCTAAATGAACTATTAATTCATTTCACCAGCATCTTCTGCCTTAATCAAAGGTCAGCAGCCCAAAGGTATTTGCCAATCCTAGGATGACATTTAAGATCTAAAAAATAAAATATACTTTTGAAATACAGACATGCATTCATTAACTAATAATTATGATGAAGACAAGAGTTTATTATTTAAACAATTTTTTGTTTGAGAACAGAAGGAGAAACCAAAATTGCAATCCAGGGACTTGTTATTTTGTCTTCCCTGCTGCAAAAATTAGCTATCACTTGGTGTCCGGCCAAGGCCATGAAGTCCCACTTTGCTTGTCTTTCATTATAAATTTGGAGATGTGCTCCTCTGGAAAACAAATTGGCACTAACATATAATAAAATTATCTGCAAAAGGACAACAGACCTTTACAAATCACACAGAGGAAAAACAACAGTTTTCTGCTAAAAAATTCATCATGTCACTGCCTGCAATTCACCAATATGGGTGCAAATGGTTGGAATATTTTTATGTTTGGCAGAAAAGATAAAGGTCTAAAGAAGAAATATCACTGATGGCTTAACTGAACAGAACATAATGAACTGAAAATCTCTCAATTTTAGCAGCTCCCTCTTCAGCCCTTAGAGCATTCCCAGTAGTGGTGCAAACCCTGTACTTAGGTTATCTTGCAGAAGCTACTGGCATTTAGCAATGTGCTAGCTGATCTGAGGGAAGGTACAGGGAGATATAGAGATGTAGAAGTTGACCACTGAATGCAGCCCTAAGTGAGCAAATGGACTGAGAGAGCTAAAAATCTTGCAAACAGGTACCATTTGTAAAATCAGTTCCCCTTGTTTCAAACTCATTAATGGTGAATTCCTGTATGCTGAGTTTCTGCAGAACATAGCCCATCTGGTTAGAAAAATGCCTACACCATAATTCAGCAGACATTTTCTGAAAATATACCACGTGCAAGGCATTGAATGGGGCACCATGGAGGATACATATTGATATTGCAGAGCATAGCTGCCCCCAGGGAGCTCACTGTCCATGGGAGAGACAGAAATATCCACAATAGGAAGATGAGCAGAGCAACAGTTCTGTCACCCAGTCACAAAGGATAATGGGTGTGATGGGAGTCACAGAAGAGGGAGAGATGCATCCTGATGCTGGACGGTGGGAGGAATGGAGACGGTGTTCGGTCCACATCTTAACAGAAGAGTAGAATTTTAACAGGGAATGATGAAGAAAGTTCATTTAGGGCAGAAGACATGGTATGAACAGAAGAGATGATTGCAGGAAAATGCAGGGGTGTTTAGAGCAACGGTGTTACTTGGGGTGACAGTGGTGGATAAAAAAGAGGCTGGATTGTGCTGGTTTGCCCAAATGTTGTCTGGCAAGACTGAGGAAACTGGGAAGCTGTGGAGCAGGGGGTATCCTATCAGGTCACACCGTATGTCTTTGCCACGAATCCACCCTTCACGGGCTCAGAAGAGGGAGGAGTAAATGCCTATGATAGCCTGATTTTCTAGCAGTTACAGGAATCACTGCCCTGCACATGGTCTGACCTCATGCCTTAGCTTTCATCTACAGAAACCAAGGCTTTATTGTAGTCTAGCAGCCACTGCAACAAGCCCACTTGGAATCAAGACACCCCCAGGGATACCAGCCAAAGGGAGCAATGAGGGCAGAGCCCAGCCAACTGAGTGATGCTCATCCACCCCTCAACCTGGAGTTGAATTCACAGAGGTAAGCCCCACACTACAGTTAGAACATTTTCAACACCCCAAAAAGAAATCCTATTCCTCTTAGCCCCTCGGTTCTATCTATCACCTCCTCAAACCTAGGCAACCACTAATCTACTTTCTGTCTACAAAAATCTATGGAGATTTGTCTATTCTGAGCATCCCATGTAAGTGGGATCATGCAATAACACCTTTTGCATCTGGTTTGTTTCACTTAACAGAATGCTTTCAAGGTTTATCCATGCTGCAGCATCTATCAGTATTTTATTCCTTTTTTATGGCCAAATAATATTTCACTATGGATACATCACATTTTATTAATCCATTCATCAGTTGATGGATATTTGGGTTGTTTTGCTTTTTGGCCATTGTGAATAATTCTGCTATGTCCAGTTGTGTGCAAGTTTTGTGTGGACATATATTTTTAATTATCTTGGGTGCATATATATGAAAGTGGAATTGCTGGGTCTTTTCTTCTCCATTCCCATTTCTTCTAGCACTTAACATGCATATCTATTAAATGAATAAATATCTATTGAATGAATGAATGAAAGGCATCTCATCTTCTTAGAAGATTTTTTGGCAGTTAACTACAAAACACACCAACATTAACAACTACAATTGGCAGTTAAGCCTTGTCACACTTTGCTTTGTGGCTTATTTAGGTTGAGGTAAGCCAGGGACTCCTCTCATCTGCCTGATCCTTCTTGTGAAGCTGAGGAAGCTGGGGTGGGTGAGCAGAGTGAGCGTGGACCTCCCCAAATCACCCAGGAAGACAGAGGCTTGTCCCAACTCTGGCAGGTTCTCAGAGCAGTGAAGGCCCCAGAATCTGGCTGACTCACTCCAGAAGATGGAACTGCCAGGAGCCCAGTCAGCCGCGACGGGGCTTCACAAGGATGGCACCTCCATGCTGGGCTGTGGGATGAAGACAAGAAGGGACAGGGGCTGCATTCCCACCAACCCACCAATCTAAAGATGCTCAGGGCCTGGTGTGTGTGTATGTGGGGAGGTAGGGGTGGTGGCCTGGGGCACATGCACCTGTATGCACTTAGTATTCCTATGAATATGCTGCTACCCACAACCCAAGGCATATTATCAGTAATAAAGGGCCACATGGAGACTTGGAATTCTTATTCAGACAGCAGATGCCACGGTGAGGCCTCAGCCCATACCTCATGCACCCTCCACACTCCTGCCCAGCCGGCACCGGGCTGTTCAGCAGGACAGCACAAGCACCGGGCAAACTGCTTTGGCAGCTGTAACCCAGATTTATTCAGGGCAATGGGCGGCTAGGCAGGTTCCCTCCCAGCTGGTGCTGGGTAGGGCCGTGCCCTTCCACGGGCATCCCTATGGCATGCCAGGCTGGGTCAGGCTCCTCACAGATGGTCTGGCAACACGTGCTCTGACCCAGCACACAGCTTCTGGGATTCATTGGTCCAAGCAGAGCTACAACAAGCGGCTTGGATTTCTAGGGAAGGAGCAGAAGGAAACCCCTCCTGCCACCCAGGCAGGGCTCTGCCGCCCCCTTTCCTCCCCCTATTGACTTTCCATCTGCCCTTCGAGGCCCAGCTGCCCACACACAGCTCCTGCCTCTTGTCATTTTGGGGCCCACATGGACACCCCCTCCTTCCTGTTCTCTCGCATAGTTTGATGGGCTATTTTCTCTCCAGCAAGACTAAAATCCTTAAGGCAAATAATAGTTCTCCTTCCATAACAGCTTTTTTGAGACCTTTGGAACAGAGCCCCCAGTTCAGAAATCAGCAAAAACATTTTCTCAGCCTCATCAAGCCACTTTCGTGTCTGATAGTCATACCCATTGACCTGGTGCTTACTCAGTGCCTCGATGGTTCATTTAGCATGTAGCCAATATTTCATGCCTAAATAATATTTCAGTCATTTTTTAAAATGTCAAAAGGAGCACATGTTCAACATAGAAAATACAAAAGCATTAAAAAAACACTACCCATCACCCCACATGCAGAAGCACCTCCTATAAAATGTTGGTGTGTATGCTCCTGTTACTTTTCTATTTGTGTTTATTTATTACTTTTTTCAAAATTGTGATTCAAATGTGCATGCTGTTTTACAACAAACATTATGAATATATCATACTGCTATTTGATTGAATTTTTTGCAATTTTAATGGCTATGTAATATTCTATCACATGGATGTCATGTGTTTTATTTAATCAGTGTTTAATTGTTCCTTATATTGATTGCTTTCCATTTCAAAATTTATAAATAATGCCGTGATGAATAATCTCATACAGAAATAATTTTGCTCACTTCTGAATATTCTTTTAGAATATTACGGAATCAAAAATTATAAACTTCTTTAAATTTTTTTTTAATTTCCTTTAAAATAGAGACAGGGTCTCATTATGTTACCCAGGTTGGTCTCAATCTCCTGGCTTCAAGCGATCCTCCCACCTCAGCCTCCCAAAGTTCTAGGACTATAGGCGTGAGCCACTGTACCTGGCCAAATATTTTTAAAGCTTCTTAAACTCATTGCCTAATTGCCCCTCAGATGAGTTATGGTAATCTACACTCTTAGTGAATTTGCCTACAACAATTTGTAATAAGCATCTTCTGATTGGAACCCTCAAAATTAAGAGAGGATAAGGGCTGAGCAGGCCCAGTGGTATCAAAAGGTGGAGTAAGAAAAAGTAATGCCCAGGCACAATGCTATGCAGAATGGAGAGCCATGTGTTCATAAAAATACCTATATTTGTCAAGAAAATGTTACACCATCCCACACACTCCCTACCCCCAGTGTCCTCTGCTGTAAGAGGCAGGCAAATATATAACACATTTTAGAAAGTGTTCCTTCCAAAGCCAGCACAAAAGCAAGCGTCCTTTCAGTGGCAGAGCGAGGAGGAATCTTGGTGTCAGGAATCCTGAGTCTCAAGGCCCAGCTCATCTGCCATTCCCACAGAAACATACCCATCGGGTGCCTTCAGCCTGACCCTCAGTTTCCCCATCCAAAAGTTACAAAGATTATGAGAAGCTACACAGTGGGATTATGTGAGCATCAAACATGATCAAGTATGCCAAAATACTTTGTAAACAGTCAAACGCTGACCTTATTGCTGAGACTGGATGCTTGAAGGGGTAAGCACTGTTCACTTGAGAGAAAGATGTTCTTCCCTGGAGACACTGGAAGGACAGAGAGCTGCTGCAGTATCCCCACAGCATCTAAGAATACAGGAGCTGCTATCAGCGACTCTTTTCCACATCGCAGAGAGTGAATAAGAACTAGTTTCTGTAAGTCACAGGAGGAGAAAGCAAAGACCTTTGCCTATTTAAATTCCGGCCCACAAGGTTCTGCTCTAGACATGGCCAATTCAAGGCTTTTATTGGTCCTTCATGTCATGGGGATTTAACTGCTCTACATTTGCAGGAAGCTTAATTGGCTCCGTTGCTAGAGGATTGGCTCCTACCATTTTCCTTTACATTCGTGGCAGGCCTCAGAGGAAAAGCTGGAAATAATAATGTTCCAAGGTGAAATGAGGTGATGTGCTGGAATCGCTTGGAAGTGTATAAAATACTAGGCAAAGATAAGGTCTAATTGTCACCCCTGCTGGTGGAAGCACTAGCTACGCAGGAGAGCCTGTGTAGCACAGTCAGGTGAATTCCAGTGTCAGATCCACGTGTATTGAGTCCTGGCTCTGTCCCCTACAAAGTGCACGACATTGGGCACATTATTTTACCCACAAACCCTTGTTTCCTCCTCTTTCCAGCACCTTCAGCTCCCTGAACTTGTCTTTGTTCATGTGTTTGCTGACTGCCTTCTTCCATAGAAGCAAGCTCCAGGAGGCAGGGAGATTTTCAGCCTTGTTGACTGGAAGATCCTAAGACAAGGAAGAGCACCTGCCTCCAAAATTAGTTGTCAAACAAATGAGTGCCTCTGGCACTCCCTTAGGACACTGTCTCCAGGAATTCCGTTTTGTCCCTCCAACCACTTCAAGGACTCAGCTTGATGTCTGGAATAAGGGTGACAAGTTAGGGTTGTCGGTGGGTGACAAAAGGATGGACAAGGAGGGGATGCCACTGGAAAAATAATTAACCTGCATGAACTCAACAGCAACTTCCTTTAGGAAACTTGACCCACTCCTTTTTTCAAAAAGTATAGCCACTAAAGGGATTGAGATTTTAGCATGGAATCTCTGTGGGCAATAATCATTCCTAAAAGGGAGTGTTAATTTTAGATTTAAAACACTCCTTGCTTTTGAAGAACATATACTCAATAAACATAATGTTTCCACTCAAAAAAAAAACAAGATGAATAAACTGACTCCAAACCAGAAAAGCTTAATTCTTCAAGCGTATATGGCCCCATACAGCCAAAGCAGTCTTTCTGCCAAGACAGCACTTCCCACTTCATGCCTCCGTCCCTCTCTGCACCTCTGGAGAAAAGGCAGCCAGCTGCGGTGGGACAGGGGGCAAGGAAGCCAGCCTCTCCTAATAGAAATGGTGGGGCTACAAGCGCTGAATCAGACCTGGGCTCTGCATCCGGGCCAGGACCTTACACTCACCAGCAGCTGTCAGACGTAGGGACCCACTCAGGACCAGTTCTGCTCTGCATCTACATTCCTAGCAACATACGTTGAGTGAACGATGGAGGAGAAGCCAGCTTGAATTAATGAGTGAGTGAATGAATGAATGGATGTGTGTTGAGGATGTGTGTGGTGTGCCAAGTACTGTAGCAGGCACTGTCACCTACTTCTTCATCATCTGCACAGCAATTCTGTGAAGTGGATGGTCATGCCAATTCAAGGTCAGAGAACTCAGGCAGTTTGCCAAAGAACTAACCCAGTACTCAACCCATGGTTTGGACCTACCAGATAGCTGATAAAAGCTCAATTTTGGGCTTACTATGTGAGGAGTTCATAAGTACTTTAATCTCTCTTTCTTTCCCTTCCTTCCTTCCTTCTTTCCTTCCTTCCTTCCTTCTTTCCTTCTTTCCTTCTTTCCTTCCTTCCTTTCTTTCTCTTTCTATTTCTTTCTTTCTTTCTTTCCTTCCTTCCTTCCTTCTTTCTTTCCCCTTCCTTCCTTCCTTCTTCCTCTTTCTTTTGAAATGGAATCTTGCTCTGTCCCCCAGGCTTTAGTGCACTGATGTGATCATGGCTCACTGCAGCCTCGACCTTCCAGGCTCAGGCAGTCCTTCCACCTCAGCCTCCCAAGTAGCTAGAACTATAGGCGTGGCGTACACCACCACTCCCAACTAATTTGTTTTTTTGTAGAGACGGGGGTCTCACCATGCTGCCCAGCCTGGTCTCAAACTCCTGGGCTCAAGCAATCCTGCCATCTCAGCCTCCCAAAGTGCTGGGATTACAGGCATGAGCCACTGCACACAGCCTAATTTTTTTTTTTTAAAGGTGGTAGGAAAGGAAGAGTTTCAGCACTATTATCTGAACCTAGAGAGGGTCTCTTGGCACTGCGCATGTGCTATGGGATCTACAGTGAAAAAACTTGAGAGAGATAGTTACTATATTAAACAAAAGTTACTATATTAAACTCTTTTTGTTTAATATAGTAACCAGAAGATCTTGAAGGTTTGAAGGAGGAGCTGGAATTAAAGTAACGCCCTACCACCAATTTTTTCAATTACAAAAATCAAACCAATTCACTTAAAGTCCTGTCAGAGTCATTAACCTAACTTTATACAGAGGGAGGAGGAGAGCTTGCAAGAATCAGTAGTGATTCTTGTCATTAATTGGCTATGTCACAGCACTTACCCTGTGGTAGTCTAATTATTAGAGGGAGGGGGCAGGGGCAGGAAAGGATTGGGTACAAGATCAAGATTAATGTAGCTGTAGGGCAGTCCTCAAGGCCAGTAGACCAAACTACAGCACTTGGTAGGTGCCTGAGGAAATTACAGGAGTTACATGGTCATTGCAGGTTCTATCTCGTTGTTCCCATCTTATAAAGATGTAGTGAGGATTAGGTGAAATAATATATTAAGAACTTAATGATGCCTGGTATATAATAAATACTTAATAAATATTAGTCATTGCTATTTTTTCCAAGTCTTCCATGTTATAAATTTCTATGATGTATATTTTTATTTACATGAAGTATTTTCCTCCTCAGGTTTATTTTCTTTAGCTAAATTTGCAAAAGTGAGATACCTGAATGAAAGGGTACAACTACCCTTAGATCTCATGATAGTTCACACATATTACCAAATTACTTTCCTAAATCATTATAATGATATATGCCATGACCAGCCACAAGGGAACCATCACTAGCACTGGTTTTTTTTTTTTTCTTTTTTGAGATAGAGTCTTGCTCTGTCACCCAGGCTGGAGTGCAATGACTGCAACCCTCCACCCCCTGGGTTCAAGTGATTCTCCTGCCTCAGCGCCCCGAGTAGCTGGGATTACAGGTGTATGCCACCACGCCCAGCAAATTTTTATATTTTTAGTGAAGACAGGTTTTCGCCATGTTAGCCAGGCTGGTCTCGAACTCCTGACCTCAGGTGATCCACCCAACTCAGCCTCCCAAAGTGCTAGGATTACAGGCATGAGCCATCATGCCCGGCCACACTGGATATTATTATTGATTTTTATTTATAATAATTGGATTGATTTTTAGGGTTGATCCTTCTACAAATACCTATCCTGAGAAGCAGTGGGCTGGGTTTAGCTGGATACAGGGTAGGGCCAACCAACCCAACCAGAATGAAACCAAAGGCAGGGAAGGGCCTCTCAGGTCAGGGAAGACTGATAAGAAAACTAGCAAGGATATGACCGTTCTCAGGTGCTCACGGAAGGAAGGAGTGGAGCCATAAGATGCACATTGACCCCCCCATCAGGAATGCTGCAGATAAACCCAGATAAGATGAGAGACTTCTGAGGCCTGAATAGTTTGTTCAAGGAAGAAAGAAAGGACCAGTGGCAGGCAAGAAAATCTCACAGAAGCCCAGCCCATGTTGCCTGGCAGAAGAGGTGATAAAAGGAAGGGTCCCCAAATTATACGTTTCTGCAGAGGAATAAGAAGAAGAAACCTGTTGGGAAATTCAGGGACACAATACCTTATAAGGACTTCTGGTCACCAGAACTTGGTACTTTTCTGTTGTTTAAGCCACTCAGTTTGTGGAACTTTGGTAGGCGGCCCCAGCAGACAATGCAAAGGTCCTTCTGGATCTAGCCTCCCTTCATCCCTCTCCTCAGCTCTCAGTATCGCCCCTCATTCACTCTCCTAGCACAGCCGACCTCCTCCTAGTGCATGGAGACACTAGGCACACCTCCACTTTGGGCACTTTGCAGGGCTGTTCCCTCTGCCTGGAACTTCCTTCTCCCCAAATCTGCCTGACTCCCTCCTACACCTCCTTCAGATCTTACATCAATGTCACCTACTTAATAAGGATTTTCTTGACCACTTTGTTAAACATTGGACCTTCCCCTACTCCCACCTTCTGGTTCCTCTTACCCTGCTCTGTTCTTTTTCCTGACAGCCCCAGCCCCTCTGACATACTATACTATTATACTCTCCTTGTTTATCATGTTTATTGTTTCTTGTCTGTCTCCCTGCATCGGAAGTTGCATGACATAATGCCAGGAATTTTTGCCTGTTTTGATCACTGATTCCTCTCAAGTGTCTTGCACAGTGTTTGACACGCAAAAGGCACTCAAATGATGAACAAATGAATGGTCTTGAGTGGCTGATGTGTGTGTGTGTGTGTGTGTGTGTGTGATTTCAGTGCTTACTCTATGTCTACCCCATGCTAAGCACTGCTTGAATGCCCATGGAAACCTCTTAACAACCCTATGGGGTAATAATAATTATCTTCATCCTACATAAACAAGGAAACCAAGACTCACAGAGACAAAGAATCTTGCCTATGCTTCTTCTGTAAGTCGGCACATCAGAGTCCATATTCACACTCCAGGCTTTCCGATCCCAATGCCACACTGGCTTCTTGCTGGGCATTGGCAAGGGCTCTGTTCAGGAGAATGCCCCATGCCCAGTTTCCGAGGGATCAGGGTAGTAGCCCAGGGCAGCTGCAGCCCAAGGCAAGTGTTTCTAGAGTTGCCCTGAGCCACAGCTGGCCACCACCCAGCTGGTGATAGCTCAGGCTTCCAGGCTTGGCTCACTGGTGATCAGCAGGGTTCAGATCACCCTGGATCTGCCACTCACACGTGTGTCTGGGAGGGTGAGAGAAAGGGAAGATAAGAGAGGGCAGTAAATGAGGGCAAGGAGCAGCAGGCTATTGAAATTCTACACTCACTAGGAGCCAAGTGGGCCGGGAGGCTGGTATTACTGGCTGTGCTCAGCGGGCACCCAGTGGGCAGAAATCCCATTGCCCAGTTCTCCTGGGGCGGGGGTTGAAGGGCAGACTGTAACTCTGTAGTTGTATTGTGATGGCGAAGGAGGAAACAAGAGCAGCTGATCTGGCCTGGATCAGGAGTGCCCACGTGCAAACAGACAGGCCTTTGTGTCCTGGGCCCAGACAACAGGCTGCATTCTTCCCCCACCTCGGTGACGTCCTTCACGAACATGTCCTCAGAGTGCGTTTTCAACGGATTAATCAGCTAAGGATCAGATGACACGGCATTCCCTCTGTTACCCACTCTTTGCCATAGCTGTGCCTTCACTTGTCTCTGAGCACAGAGTGGGGGGCCAGCCCCAGCCCTGCCCTTGTGGTGCTTACAGTGGGCCCCAGGTAGCTGCAGGCCTCAGAGATCTCAGCTGTCAGAATCTCAGAACACAGGAGCTGAAAGGGCCCAAGAGCAAGTCTGGCCCCCGCTTTTTATTGGAGAGGTGATGGACTAAGCGATAGGGCCATCACTGGGACCCAGGGATCCTGCCCCTGACAGCAGTGGCATCTGGTAGGAGCGTTCAGCTGCCCCAGAGTCTGGCAGTTACATCAACCCCCACCAAAGGACCTAGATCACCTCCCGGAGAAGCCTGAGGGAGATGGGTTCTTGATGAAGGCAGACTTAATTCTCACTAGGCTTGATTCTGACTGGTTTCCAAAGCAAATGGCTTTCCTTGCCCAAGCCAAATGCGGGAGACAGGAAACACCCAAGGATGTTTATTGCTGTCCTGCTTAACCACACTGTGGGACCCCTGAATGATCAGTTACCTTGTGAAATGCTTCTTTCTCTAGATGGACAAAAACGTCCCTTGGATACCAAAACGGCCATCTTCCCTGGCTTTTTGAGATCATGCTCTCAGAAATTAGAAGACTTGGGTTCTGCTTCCAGGTATGGCAACTTCAGACTGCAAGATCATAGAAGAGAAGCTCTCCTAACCCCTAATAACCACTGATCTGTTCTCCATCTCCATAGTTTTATTTTTTTTCAAGAATGTCCTATAAATGGAATAATTCAGTATGTAATCTTTTTTTACCTTCAACTTTTAATTTTGAGATAAATGTAGGTTATGCAGTGGTAAAGAATAATCCAGAGATTCTATGTGCACTTCACCCAGTTTCCTTTAACGATAATGTCTTGCAAAACTGTAAGGTTGAGATATAGAATATTTCCAACAGCACAAGGATTCCTCATTATCCTTTTATTCCCACACTCACTTCCTTTCCACCCCCACCGACTCCTTAATCCCTGGCAATCACTAATCTATTCTCCATTTCTAAAGTTTTGTCATTTCAAGAATGCCATATTTAAGGAATCATACTGTATGTAACCTTTTGTGATAGGATTTTTTCACTCAGCATAATTCTCTGGAAATGCATCTAGATTATTGTCTGTATTATTGGTCATTCCTTTTTCCCAATAAGTATTATTCTACAGTGTGGATGTACCACAGTTTGTTTAACCATTCACCCATTGAAGGATAGCTGGGCTGTTTCCAGGTTTTGGCCACTATGAATAAAGCTATTATAAACATTAGTCTACAGGATTTTGTCTGAACATTTGTCTTCATTTCTCTGGGATAATTGCCCAGGAGTGTAATTGCTTGGTCATACGGTAGTTACATGTTTAGTTTTTAAAGAAACTGACAAATCATTTTCAGATTGCCTGTAACATTTTTTACTTTCCTGCCAGCAATATGTGAGTAGTCCAGTTTCTCTACATCATCATCAGCATTTAATGTTATCACGATTTGTTTTTAGCCATTCTGATAGGTGTGTGGTGATAAAATTGTCATCTTAATTTTCTTTTCCCTAATGGCTGATGATGTTGAACAACTTTTGATGTGCTATTTACCATTTGTATATCTTCTTCAGTGAAATGTCTATTTATGTCTTTTGCCCATGATCTAATTGGATTATTTGCTTTTTTACTGTTGAATTTTGAGAGTTCTTTATATATTCTAGATACTAATCCTTTGCTGCATATGTGATTTGCAAATATTTTCCTCCATTCTGTAGCTTGTCTTTTCATCGTTTTAACAGGAGCTTTTATAGAACAAAATTTTAAATTTTCATTAAGTCCAATTTATCATTTTTTCTTTCATGATTATGTTTTTGGTATTAAGTCTGAAAACTCTTTGCCTAGCTGTAGACCTCAAAGATTTTCTCCTAGTTTTGGGGTAAAAGTTTTATATTTTTGTGTTT
Organism: Pongo pygmaeus; assembly: GCF_028885625.2. Taxonomy (NCBI): domain Eukaryota; kingdom Metazoa; phylum Chordata; class Mammalia; order Primates; family Hominidae; genus Pongo; species Pongo pygmaeus. The sequence continues at coordinate 113,278,538 of NC_072373.2, read as the reverse complement.
TACATTTAAGACCGTGATCTATTTTGAGTTAACTTTTGCTTAAGGGTGTGAGACTTAGGCCAATATTGGTTATTTAGTTGGTTGGTTGGTTGATTGATTGATTATAGGTGCCTATAGGTGTCCATTGGTGCCAGCATCATTTGTTGAAAGGCTTTCCTTTCTCTATGCAGTTGCTCTTGACTCTTGTTAAAGTCAGCTGGGCATAAAATGTCCAGAATAGGCACATTTATTGAGGCAGAAAATAGACTAGTGGTTGGTCTAGGGCTATAGGGGGAGTTGCAGAAAAGTATGGGTCACTGATAAAGGGTACAAAGTTCTTTGGGGGGTAACAAAAGTGGTCTAATATTGATTGTGGTGATGGTAGCATGACTCTGTGAATATATTAAAAACCACTGGGTTTTACATTTTAAGTAGGTGAGTTGTATGGTGTGTGAACTATATCCCAGTAAAGCTGTGACCAAAAGAAACCAGTTTGGCATATTTGTGTGGGTCTATTTCTGGGTTCTGTATTCCATTCAATTGGTCTATGTGTCTGTTACTTTGCCAATACCACAAAAACTTGATCACTGTAGCAGTACAGTAAGTCTTAAAATGTGGCAGATGGTTTCCTTTCATTTTATTTTTTCCAAAATATTTTAGCTAGTCTAGTTCCTTTGCCTTTTCACATAGATCTTAGAATGATTCTATCCATGTCTGCAAAAATCTTATCAGGGTTTGGATAGGTACTGCCGATCCTCTGTATCAATTGGTTTCACATCTATAGATTCCCAACCAAGGATGAAAATATTTTTTTAAAAAAATAAAAAATAACAATGCGACAATAAAATATACAAATAAAAACAATACAACATATCAACTATTTACATACATTTAATTGTATTAGGTATTATAAGTAATCTAAAGATGATTTAAAGTATATGGGAGGCTGTGCTTAGGTTTTATGCAAATACCATGCCTTTTTATTAAGGGACTTGAGCATCCAAGGATTTTGGTATGGAGGAGGGTGTCCTGGAGCCAATTCCCTGAAAATATCGAGAGATGATTGTATTGCAATAAGTGTATATCAATTTGGGAGAAATTGACATCTTTGTTAAATTTTCCAATTCATGTTGTGCAGGAGATGGGTTTTATGAATATATATATATACAGGAAATATATATATATTAGAAATATATAGGAAATACACACATATATATATATAATTTCCAATTCATTAACATGGCATGTCTCTGCATTTATTTAGATGATTTCTTTCATCAATGTCATGTGATTTTCTGAATTTAAGTTTTGTACGTTTTGTTAGATTTACTTAAGTATTTCTTTTTTTAAGGCTATTGTACATGATATTGTATTTCTAATTGTAGTGTTCAAGTCTTCACTGCTAGTATATAGATGTATGACTGATTTTTGTATGTTTGTCTCGTACCCTGTTACATTGCTGAATTAACTGATTAGTTTTGGATTTTTTTTGTGGATGCCATGGAATTTCTATGCAAATAAGCATTTCATCTGAAATAGAAAGTTTTATTTATTCCTTTCTGATCTATATGCCTTTTATTTTCTCTTCTTGCCTGATTAAACTGGCCAGAACTTCCAGGACTATGTTGAATAAGAGTGGTGAGAGCACACATCCTTGTTTTGTTGCTGAACAAAGTATTCAGTCTTTACAATTAGGTATAATGTTAGCTGCAAGTTTTTCGTAGATGCTTTTTATCAAGTTGAAGTTTCTTTCTATTATTGTTTTTCAAAAAAACTTTTTATCATGAATAGGCATTTAGTTTCATTGAATGGTTTTTCTTTTACATCAGTTGATATGATCATCTAATTTTTCTCCTTTTTTAGTCTGTTAACATAGTGAATTACATTGATTGCACCAGCCTTGTATCTCGGGAATGAACTCTAATTGGTGACTTTTTATATATTGCTAAATTCTATTTAGCAATAGAATAATTCTTTTTATATATTGCTAAGTTCTAGTTCTTATTTTCTTAGAAACTTTTGCATCTGTATTCATGAAAGATATTGTTCTGTAATATTCTTTTTTTGTACTGTCTTTGTCTGGTTTCGGTATGCAGGTATACCAGCTTGATGAAATAAATTGGGGTGGGTTCCATCCTATTTTATTTTCTGGAAAATATTTTGTAGAATTGAAGCAAATTCTTCTTTATTCTTTTTTATTCTCCAAAAACACCATTTAGACCTGAAGATTTCTTTGTTAGGCATTTTTTCACTACCAATTAATTCCATTTATTTAGTAGCTTTGGGCTATGCAAATGATCTATTTCATATTGGGTGAGTTGTAGTAGTTTGTATTTTTGAATAGATTTGTCCATTTCATGTAACTTGTCAAATTTGTGTGTAGAGTTGTTCATACTATCTTTTTTTATTAACCATTTGATGCCTCCATGATCTGTAGTGATATGCCCTGTTTCATACCTGATATTAATAATTTGTGTCTTCACTCCTTTTTTCTTTGTCAGTCTTGCTAGAGAGGTTTGTTGATTTTATTGATCTTTCAAAGGATCAACTTTTTGTTTCATTGATTTCCTCTACTGTTTTTGTTTTAAATTTCATTATTTCTGTGTTTAATTTTATGATTTTCTTCCTTCTGCTTGCTTTGGGCTTATTTTTTTCTTCTTCTGTATGTTCCTGAGATGGGAGTTCAGATTATTGGTTTGATACTTTCCTCCTTTTTCTAGAGTATGCATTTACTGCTATAAATTTTACTCTCAGCACTGCTTTAACTGTGTCCCATAAAAATTTTGTTGCATTTTCATTTACATTTAGTTCAATGTACTTTTTAATTTCTCTGAGACTTTCTCTTTGATTTATGTATTATTTAGAAGTGTGTTGTATAGTTTCTAAGTGTTGGGTCATTTTTTCCACTTTCTTTCTGTTACTGATCACTAACTTGAGTTTATTGTGGTCAGGAGAAGACACTCTGTATGATTTCTTTTAAACTTGTTGAAGTTTATTTTATGGACCTCGATCTGATCTATTTTGGGATATGTTACACTGACAATTGAAAAAAATGTATGTATATTCTGCTGTTGTTAGGCACAGTATTCTATAAATGCTGATTAGATCTTTGTGTTTTTGTTTTGTTTTGTTTGTTTGTGTGTTTGTTTTTTAGATGGAGTCTTGCTTTGTCACTCAGGCTGGAGTACAGTAGCATGATCTCGGCTCACTGCAACCTCCACCTCTTGGGTTCAAGTGATTCTCCTGTCTTAGGCTCCTGAGTAGCTGGGATTACAGGCATCCACCACACCTGGCTAATTTTTGTATTTTTAGTAGAGGCAGGTTTTCATCATGTTGGCCAGGCTGGTCTCAAACTCCTGACCTCAAGTGATCCACCCGCTTCGGCCTCCCAAAGTGCTGGGATTATAGGCATGAGGCACCACGCCCAGACTATATCTCCTTACATAGCTTTTTCAATAGTTTCTTTTGGTATTGTGTTATATGTACATATCATAGTCTACTGCTGCCATCACTTTTTAAAAATTCTACTCCTGTGACAGACCATCATTTTATCAGTACACATGAAGTGTAGAAACCTTAGCCTCCCTTTATGCCTTTTTATCCTCTCCTTATTATAATTTTCTTAAATATTTCCTTTTCACATTTAGAACCACCTCAGATAGTATTATAATTTTTACTTCAATTATCAAACAAAATCTAAAATACTCAAGAGGAATCTTTACCCATATTTTTGATTACCACTTTTTTTTGTTCTTCCTGCCATTCCAAGATTCCATCTTTTATCATTTCCTTCTGTTAGAAAACTTTGTCTAGCCATTCTGTTAGAGTAGGTCTGCTAGTGATACATTTTCTTAGTTTGACTTTATGTTCACTGAGCATGTTTTCACTTCCCCTTCATTCCTGAGGATGTTTTCCTTGGATATAGGATTCTGAGTTAACATGTTTCAACACTTGAAAAATGTTGTGCCACTTCCTTTTGCCTCCATGGTTTCTGATAAGAAATCCACTGTTACTTGAATTATTTTCTCTTATGAGTAAAGTATTATTTTTCTCTTTGCATTGAAGACTTTTTTCTCTGTTTTTAATTTTCTGAAGTTTGCTCAACATATGTCTTTACATAAATTTCTTTGGTTTTATCCTATTTGGATAAAACTTTTAGAATCTGCTTTAAAAATCTATAGGGTTTTTTGGTATTTTGCCAAATTTGGGAAATTTTCAACTGTTGTTTTTTCAGTGCTTTTTCAGCTCTGCCCTTTATCTCCTCTTCACTCCAATGACAAAATGTGTTATTTTTTTGTTATGGTCCCACAAGTGCAGAGACTATTCATTTTTTTCTCAGTGTTTTTTCTCTCTGTTGTTCACATTGATGGTAATTTGGGTAATTGCTCTATCTTCAGATTTGATGATTTTTTCCTCTTTTTCCTTCATTTTCTTATTGAGCCCATTGAGCTTGTTACTTTCATTATTGTATTTTTTCATTCTAAAATTTTCATTTGGTTCTTCTTTATACTTTCTATTTCTTTAATACTTTCTGTTTTCATTTGTTTTAAAAATGTTCATAATTGCTTTTTAATGATGTTTCCTTTAAAATCCTTGCTAGATAATTCTAACATTCCTGTCATCTTGGCGTTGGCATCCGATGATCATTTTCTTTTTATTCAGTTTGAGATCTTCATGGTTCTTGGTATGATAAATAATTTTCTATTGAAACCTGGACATTTGGGGTATTAGGTTATGAGATTCAGGATCTTACTTTAGTCTTCTATTTTAACGGACTTTCTCTGACACTGCTGGGGCAGGAAAATGGGAGAGAGACACTATTTTATTACAGCGAGGTGGAGATGGAGGACCAGGCTCTTCACTTGGCCTCCACTGACACCTGAGATTGGGGCTCCTTATCACTGTTGGGCCAGGATGGGAGTTCTAAGTCTCCACTGTACCTCCACTGACAACCTCCTGGCTCAGTGAGGTAGGGTTGCTTCTTACTGATCTCCACATGGCCACCACAGGCACCATGGGGGTGAATGGCCTCTTTACTCTGTGTAATGACGAAAAGCCCTGACTCTCTGCGAGTCCTGATGCTACCCCAACGGGGAGCAGGACAGGCAACTTCTTTCAGCCTGTTAAATGTTTAGGCTCCACATTTGATCATTGCTGGTATGGAGATTACAAGTTTGTTGTTTTTTTGGTTTTTTTTCACAATGGTTGTCAACAGTAAAGCAGTTAATTTCTAAAATGTTTCTATTTGATCAAGATGCCCTTTCCTTAGTTGTCTGGCTAGAGAGAAAAGACATTTGTTGGAGCTTTTTTTTGTCTGCATTCATCAGCATTTCCAGATTGCCAGTTTCTTGAGCACCCATTTTTGGATATGTAAGGCAAACAACAACAACAACAACATAAAACAAAAAAAAACCACAGGAAGTTCAACCCCCTGTTGTTCCTCAAATCCTAAGATCGCTAGCTGGTCTGCCTTCTTCTCTCAACCCTCGATTTTCTTTTCTTTCTTTTTTCCTAACTTTTGTTTTAGGTTTGGGGTTACATGTGAAGGTTTGTTACATAGGTGAACTAGTGTCATGGGGGTTTGTTGTACAGATTACTTTATCATTGAGGTATTAAGCCCAATACCCTATAGTTATCATTTCTGCTCCTCCCACCTTCTACCCTCAAGTAGACCCCAGTGTTTGTTGTTCCCTTGTTTGCGTTCATGAGTTCTAATCATTTAGCTTTCACTTATAAATGAGAACATGTGGCATTTGGTTTTCTGTTTTTCTGTTCCTGCATTAGTTTGCTAAGGATAATGGCCTCCAACTCCATCCATGTTCCCACAAAAGATATAATCTTTTTCTTTTTATGGCTGCACAGTATTCCATGGTGGATATGTATCACATTTGCTTTATCCAATCTGTCATTGATGGGCATTTAGGTTGATTCCATGTCTTTGCTATTGTGAATATTACTGCAATGAACATTTGCGAGCATGAGTTTTTATGGTAGAATGCTTTATATTTCTCTGGGTATATGGGATTGCTGGGTTGAATGGTAGTTCTGCTTTTAGCTCTTTGAACCCCTCAGTTTTCTTATGCTTGTTTTATATATGATTTCTAGGCTACTTATCTTGAGGAGCGGAGAAAAGCATATCTTTATCTTCCTGGAAACAGAGTCACTATGCAGCCTTTGAGACTGGTTTCTTGCACTCAGCATAATGCCTTTGAGATTCATCTATGTTGTTGCATGTATTAATAGTTTATTCCTTTTTACTGCTGAGTAGTCCACTGTACATTCCAGTTTGTTTATATGTGCATCTGTTGAAGGAAATTTTGGTTGTTTTCAGTTTGGGAGACTATGAATAGAACTGCTATAAATATTTTTGTACAGGTTTTTGCAGGAACACAAATTTTCATTTCTCTAAAATAAATACCCAGCAGCAGAAATACTGAGTTGTACAATAAATTTATGCTTAAACTTTATAAGAAACTGCTAAACTGTTTTCCAGAATGGCTACATCATTTTTCATTCCCACCAGCAGCATATGACATTTTCTGTTACTCCACATCCTTGCTCACATTTCGTATTTCAGTATTTTTATTTTATCCATATTAACAAATGTGTAACAGTATTTCATTGTGGTTTAATTTGCATTTCCCTAATAGCTAATTCTGTTTAACACCTTTTCATGTGCTTAATTGCCATCTATACATGCTCTTTGGGAAAGTGTCCATTTGAGTCTTTTGCCCTTTTTTTTTCTTTTCTTTCTTTTTTCTTTTTCTTTTTTTTTTTTTTTTTGAGACAGAGTTCTCTCTGTTGCTCAGGCTGGAGTGCAGTGGACGGATCTCACTGTAACCTCTGCCTCCTAGGTTCAAGGGATTCTCCTGCGTCAGCCTCCCCAGTAGCTGGGATTACAGGCGCACATTACCACACCCGGTTAATTTTTGTATTTTTAGTACAGACAGGGTTTCACCATGTTGACCAGGCTTGTCTCAAACTCCTGGCCTCAAGTGATCTGCCCACCTTGGCCTCCCAAAGTGCTGGGATTACAGGTGTGAGCTACCACGCCCAGCCAACTTTCTGACTCTTGATCCTCAAGGGATCTGCCCTCTTCAGTCTCCCAAAGTCCTGGGATTATAGGCATGAGCCACCACACCTGGCCCTGTTTGCTGTATTGTATCAATTTCTTCCACTTCTCTGCACTTAGAACCAGTTCTGTCTCTCTCCCTCTACTGCAGTATGCTCAAGGACCGTGATCAGCTGACTTCTGGAGGTTTTCATTTATCAGATTGACGTACAACTCTGACAGGTAACCAGGAGGAATGAAGTCCAGCATGAATTTGGCCCCCATCAGATGTGTAGAAGAGCCAGGAGATGAGGGTCAAGAGAGGGAACAACTGATGAATAAAAAAGTGCCCCAAGAAAATTCACATGCTTGGCAGTATTTCTTTTAGCACCAGCTTTTTCTGCTCCTGGCTCCTGGGGAGAAAAATGTCTCCTGCTAGTTCTGAGGCAAACCCAGGGCCACTGGACTCCCAGGGACACAGGAATGTCACCCATGCTCATGGGCTTGATTGTGTTCCAATGGCATTCATATTTCCCTGTCTCCAAAGGTACCTTCTGTTGTACTTGTGTTCCAGCTGGAGCTCTGCTTATGAGACTCCTGGAAGTGGATGTCCTGTTGCCAGCCACGTCTCGGAGGTTACTTACTACAGCAGGCACACCATTCTCTGCCCATTTTCTTCCAAGCAAGGAAGCCCTGCACCATTTAGCACTCATAGTTGTCCTTTATAGCTCAGTCCACCCATCCTTTTATTATTATTATTATTATTATTATTATTTTATCTATTTAATTGCAAGGAGAAATAGACAAAAACAACTATTCTTTTTCTCAATCACTTTACTTATTTTTGTTATCACTACTGAACAATTCTCAGCCATTATATTATTGATGTATCCCCCTGCCCATTCTCTTTCTTCTCTGTGAATTCTGGACAGCTTCTCGCATGCCACTAGAAGCCCACACACAAGGGCCCTCTGCTTTTCTCTGCAGAAGGCCACTCAGTGCACACAGGAGCAACCCGACAGTGCAGGTCATGTGTGTCCTCAGGGTAGCCCTTTGCTTTTAAAAATGTGTAGAATGTCAGCGAATTATTTTTATTCTTTATGAGATACATGTAGAGTTCAATGTTTATTTTGTCATTTCTTTCTTGAGATGCACATCAACATTGTGCATCTCAGAGTGAAAGCTCCCACAAGAGCTTCATCCACTGGTCCTATTTGTCCAAAAACAAGATGGATGGAGAGTATAAAAAGATGTCTTGTGCTTATAGTAAGAATGATGATGATGAACTAGGAAACACATGAAGACCTTCCCCTGCCACTCACCTCCATGTGATGAAGTTGGGGACATAGTTTGACGTGGGTCCCCCGGAAGGACCAGGGGATGTGGAAGTCCAAGATGAGATTCAAACTGGGTTCCCCTACCACCTCCTCACACCTCAGTCCAGATAGAACAAGGGCAGCCTTGATCAGAAGAACCTGGGGCTTCTACCAGAAAGTACTAGGAAGGAAGTGATGGAGCCAGAGGATGCAACTCATGTGGATGAGACCCATTTGGCCAACGCACAGCCTGAGAATGTGAGTGGAAGCTCATCCCTAGTGCGTAGGGGTGTGCAGTCAGCCAGTCTTAGGCCCAGCCCAGCCCCAGCCCCACTGATGTCACTTTGGTGCTAGATTTGTGAGGACAAGGGAGACCAGATCCTGGCTGCCTTGCCTCTTTCTCCCTCCACTCCCCGTTGCCTCCCTGAGTCACTGCTCAGCAATAACCACTTCAAAGCGGAAGCTACAGCAGTCCCAACTCTGGGCTTGATGCCAGACTTGTCCAGTTCAGATGATATAGACATTTGGACTGCCATCCTTTTGGCTTCAAGTCATTTGATTGGGCTTTTCTTCAGGACTTACACTCCCTTTACGCATCCTAACTGCTCAGAGAGTGCTGAGAGAAATCATTTTTTCAGGAGTCAGTTGAGATGAGGGTTGGAGAGCAAGAGGGGTCATTGTGTCCTCTGTGACCTGCTGTGATATGACCAGGAGGAGGCCTCACCCAGAAGCAGGCAGAGGCAAGAAAGGGCACCCTGGGAAGGGGCATGTGGGGCCATCATGCCCTCCTGTTCCTCTACAAGGTGGCCCCAGCCTTTGAGTATGGACTAGGAGACCTGGCCCTTTTGGAAGCGGGATGCTGGCACTATGGTTATTAAAAGTTGCCCTGTGCGCCTGCCATCCTACCTGACCTTAATCCCCTTGCTTTGGTTAATCCAGTCACTTGTCTCATCTTTAGTACATGCTCCAAAAACCCTGTAATAAGTTCCTTTGGGAAACCTTGTGTTCCAGATGCCCAAGTAATTCTTTCAGTGTTCTGAGGGCCATAAAACGAGCAAACTGAGGGAGGGGCAGGCTAAAGATTCCTCTGAATGTCAGGTGGATCTAGTTTTTTCTTTGACGTCTCTTCTATCTCAAAGCACATCTTGCTTACCTTGCTGGCCACACATTGCTAAAGGAATCTGTGCTAGTTTTTTCTTACTCCATTTCTAGATTTTTTTTCCCCAGACCAACTCAACACGTGAGAAGATTTAGCCAGTATCCAAGGTCAAGGCTGCACCCCTAACAGCCTGATGTGTATGTGGGCAAAAGTTCTAGAAAGAATAGCCAGTCCTCCCCTGCCCTGTTGTGACCTGTAGAAGACTCTTCAGCAAAGCAATACCCCTAGCTGCACCTGACCCTGGGCGTGACCTCCAGCCCAATCCCAACAAGTACATATGGAGCCACAGATCATAGTCAAAACATGCTGGGCTTCCTTCAGTGGCTGGCTGTGCATAGTCATAGAACAGAGCTGCACAAAAAGGCCAATTTCTATCCATCTGAATTTTGACATTTGTTTGCTATTCAATCTTGGGTCCAAACTACTCACCGCCTCGGTTTCTTCATATGAAGATGAGGAAACTTATCTCTCTAAATTTTGATTTGCAGTGAGACACATGATCCAGTTTGAATCTTATTAATTTGTTGTGTGCCTGATTTTTACTTTTTATTTATCCTTAAGATTGCCCTCTCATTGTGGTTTTAATTTGCATTTCCCTGATAATTAGTGATGTTGAGCATTTTTCATATGTTTTTTGGCCATTTGTACATCTTCTTTTGAGAACTGTCTATTCACATCCTTTGCCCAATTTTTGATGGGATTATCTGTTTTCTTCTTGCTGATTTGTTTGAGTTCCTTGTAGATTCTGGATATTAGTCCTCTGTCAGATGCATAGTTTACAAATAATTTCTCCCACTCTGTGGGTTGTCTGTTTACTCTGCTGATTATTTCTTTTGTTGTGCAGAAGCTTTTTAGTTTAATTGGGTCCTATCTATTTATTTTTTTTGTTGTTGTTGTATTTGCTTTTGGGTTCTTGGGCATAAACTTGGAGGAACTTTGGAAAGCTCAGATTGTGGACAGTAGGTCCTGGGACCTGCAGGCCTTAACAGATGCCCAGGTGACTTCAATGGTCTGCCAGGTTTGGAAATCACATGTTTCCAGGCTCACAGCCCAACTCCTTTACCTGGCATAGAAGGCTCTCTGTGATCTTGCTCCCTCTGCCTTCCAATCCTATTTCATTTCATGCCTCTTTCCTAACAGTTTATGGAATTTCGTGGCCCAACAGTGCTGAAAGCCAACAGTATTCACACACATGATGTTATTTCACCTCTCTGCTTTAAGACACAGTCATGCATCACATAATGATGTTTGGGTCAATGATGGAACATATATACAATGGGGGTTCCATAAAATTATAATAGAAAAATTCCTATCCCCTAGCTATGTCATAGCCGTGCTAAGTTCAGTGCATTACTCATATGTTTGTGATGATGCATGATGCATGACACAACATGCCATGACATTGGATTCAAATGGTAAAAGTGAATCAGTGGGGAGGCCACTGACAGCTAAGGGCCTTCAGCTCATCAAAGGGAAAAAACAAAAATTCCTAGTATCTAAGTCTTAACACAGGATATTTTGAGTTTCCCTTTGAGTTAACCTTTATAGGGTGTAAACGAGCATACCACATTGCCAGTTGTATAGAAATATAGCACATATAACTACATATAGTGCACAATACTTGATAATGATAAAAATGATTATGTTACTGGTTTATGTATTTACAATACTGTATGTCTTATTGTTAGAGTGTATTCCTTATATTTATTAAAAAAAAAAAAAAAAAGAAGGTTAACTGTAAAACAGTCCCAGGCAGGTCCTTCAGGAGGGATTGCAGAAGAAGGCATTGCCTCATAGGCGATGACGGCTCCAGGCATGTTATTGCCCTGAATACCTTCCAGTGGGACAAGATGTGGAGGTGGGAGAGAGTGATATTGATGATCCTGACCCTGTCTAGGCCTAGGCTAATGTGTGTGCTGTGTCTATACTTTTGATAAAAGGGTTTAAAAAGTTAAAAAAAATTAATAGAAAAAGGCTTATGCAATAAGGATATAAAGAAAGAAAATATTTTTATATAGCTGTACAATGTATTCGTGTTTTAAGGCTAAGTGTTATTACAAAAGAGTCAAGGTTTTTTAAAAATGTAAAAGTCTATAAAGTAAAACACAACAGTAAGCTAAGGTTAATTTATTATTGAAGAAAAAAATTTCTTAAATAAATGTAGTGGAGCCTAAGTGTACAGTGTTTATAAAGTCTACAGTACTGTAATGTCCTAGGCCTTCACATTCACTCACCACGCACTCACTGACCTGCCCAGGGCAACTTCCAGTCCTGTGAGCTCCATTCATGGTAAGTGCTCTATATAAGGGCGCCATTTTTTATCTTTTATACCATATTCTTACTGTACATTTTCTATGTTTAGGTATGTTTAGCTACACAAATCCCATTGCATTACAATTGCCTACAGTATTCAGCATGGTAATGCTCACAGACTCAAGTTGTACCTTTCGGAATACTGCTGTGTTATGATACCAAATACCGTAGGCAATTGTAGCATAGTGGTTAAGTATTTGTGGGTAGTCTAGGTGTGTAGAAGGCTATACCGTCGAAGTTTGTCTAAGTATATTCTATGATGTTCACACAATGATAAAATCGCCTAATGACGTATTTCTCAGAATATGTCCCATCATTAAGAAACATGTGACTGTACTTCCCCTTCTTCCCACAATGGCCTCTTCTAACTTGTCACCTGAAAAATTCCCATTTGTCCTTTCAGCTCCAGCTCAGACATCAAAGAGTTTTTGCAGAATTATTCCACTTATATAAAGTTCAAAACAGGCAAAACTAACCTATGCTTTAGTAGTCAGGAGAGTGGTTACCCCTTGATGAAGGTGGCAGATGCTAGTCATGTTTCTTGATCTGGGTGCTAGTTACACAGTTTTACTCCAGTTTGTGAAAATTGATCAACTGTGCACTCATGACATGTGCAGTTTTTGTACAACCAGTTCAGATGACTCTTCCTCCAGGAAGCCTTTGTGGATACCTCCCTTAGAGTTAATTCTGCCCCTTTCCTGTTGCTGCTCTGCCTAGTTCTATCTTCTTTTGGGGTATTTAACACTCTGAATTACAATTCCTTTATTGACTTGTCTGCCTCTCCATCTAAACTGGGAGCTACTTGAGGACAGGATCTGAGAATCCCCAGCACCTGCCAGCATTCTCCCACATGCTCAATAGATGCGAAGGACTGAATGAAGGAGCAAAGAGAGGAAGAAAGCATGAGCTTGGGTGCAATGGCACCTGCTCCTTTTATCTTTCTTCTTATCAAGAATACACGATATTGTTTTTAACCAACCAGGGCAAGAAATGTAAACAGTCTCCCTCATCACCCCTCTTGTGCCTGAGAAGGATTGCCTGTGCCCCCACAGCTGGGGATCTGGCCTCTGCAGCCCCTAGGGTGCTCTGCTGGGCTCTCAGTCCACCAAGCCAGTAGCCGCTCCTCTGATCTCATCTCTTGTGTAAACGCCACAGTCCAGAAGGCTTCCCATGGGATCACCGAGTTGGCATCTGCTCACTGTCTTCTATTATTGCTTAGCTGGAGAAAACATTTCACTGCTCCAGGCAAGTCATAACAATAACAAAAAAAATTTTTAAGGGCTTATAGGACTAGGAGGGGTTCCTGTGGCCACTTCTGAGCTAAAAGCAGACTCACCACTTGGCAACTGGAATGCCACTCCCTACCTGCATCCTCCTCTACCTTCAGTCCTCCCTGTGTCGCCTCAGGTCCCACTTCCTGCAGGTACCCCAGGCTTTTTCCCTCTCTTTCTACTAGCAAGACCAGCTGCTGAGACAATGGCCACCTATAACTCAGTGTACACAAATATGACTAAGTCTGAAGTAGCTCTGGTGTGGTGAAAAGAGCTCTGGGCTTGGAACCATAAACTCCAGGTCTCAGTTCTATCACTGTCACCTACTACCTAGGAGCAAGTCACTCCAACTCTCTTGATCTTGCTCCCCTTTTATATAAACCAAGACATAAACAGGGTATATCACCTATGGATTGCTAGGAGCATTCACAGTGAGATGAGGAATCACAAATACTTCCATACTGCTGTAAATTTCCATGCAAATATGAATAGTATTACAGGTCACACGGACGGAAGGGCGCCTTTTCAAGGGGCAGTTGCACTTTAAACCTCACATTCTGAAGGAATTTCCAACATCATTGACTGAGGTGGGGAGAAATTGTGGGTCAGATGACTTTCTGATAAGAGCACTCCAAGACAAAAGGAAATGGAAGTATGTGGAAGGTCACTCACCTTCTTTAGGGAGCTGTATTTCCACATCCTGAACATCCAGTCTCACTGGTTTTCAACAAGCCTGTCCCTAAGGTCAGAGGAGCCCTTCACTATGTAGTGGCTATTCTCCAAGACATAGTTGAAGCTCCAGCCTCATTCAGTGGCCAACACTGATGGCCCACCCCTGCCTGCTGCTCCTCTAAAGGACTGCTAAAATTCCCTGCACACACCTGTCTCACAGGTGCAGAAGCCAAACCAGATGGGCAGGAAAACACACCTTCATCTGTCAACATGCCATGTCATTGGATTCGAATGGTAAAAGTGAGTATGGGGAGGCCATTGACAGCTAAGGGCCTTCAGCTCATCAAAGGGAAAAAACAAAAATTCATAGTATCTAATCTAAGTCTTAACAAAGGATATTTTGAGCTTCCCTTTGAGTTAACCTTTAAGGGTGTATATGCCCAAGGAATCCCAGGTGAAATTGTAGTGCAATTGCATAGGAATATCTGATGGAGTGAGGTCTGAGACACATTCCTGTGATGTTAGCAAGCTTGTTCCCAGAGCATCTAGAGGGGAAGAAGAAGATAGTCATCCTCAGATGCTCACAGCCACTGACAGAGCACCCAGCAACATGGTGGCAATGAGAATGGCATTGCTGTTTGATGGGCTTGGGATGGAATCCTGGCTCTGTCCTTTATTCAGCGTGGGACCTGGTGACCCTTGGAAAAGTTAGAGTCAGGTGCCACCAACTCAGTTTCCTCAATTATACAATAGTAATTAAAATGCCTACCTCATAGTGGTACTTCGTAAATGAAAGAAAGATGATGCATGCAGAGTGCTTACCAGTGACTGGCAGGTAAAAACTCACTAAATGGTAGCTGTTTTAATATTGTGCTTCAGAACTAATTTTCTAGCAAGTGGCCCTTTACATAAGGACCCAAACGAACATAAGCATAAGTTAAATTCCATTTTCATCCTCCAAATATCTGTTAGCAAATGAAGCAGGGACACCTAGGCAAAAGGTGTATTAAAGAATATCGTTTCTTATCACTTCATTTAGGTCATGGTACAAGCTGAAGGTGAAAAGTATCTATGGGGGTGCATACTGATAGCCTGTCATTCTCACCTAGGCAAATCAGATTCTCCCAAGTGGGGGAAGAACAGAACTTCCAAAGATGGTCCCAGTCTAAGCCACCCACACCAACTAAAGAGATGTTCTAAAGTTGCAGCCAATCCTAAGAAATAGCCACATTGGCTATCTCTTATGGGGCCACCTGGTATCATCTTGATTCTTAATGAGAATGACCAGTCATTCAGGGACTGGGCTCCCCATGCATAAGTAACCCCCCAAACTTCTAAAAACATCTCGCTAAAAGAGAACTGAAATCCTATATTTCAACCACAGCATAGGCACCTAATCCCACCTACCAAATTATAATCATTTTGCATCAGCCATTTCCATACTTGTGGCCTATAAGTTTCAATTACCTTAGGGGACAGTCAAGTAACAAAGAAGGAGAGTTTCTTTATAAGAAGGCCTCCATTATGGAGCTTCTATCTCAGAAAAGCAGTCATCCTGCCAAGACCTTACTAGAGCATATAGTTCATAAATGTTTATTGAGCAATTGACTGATTCATTGATTCATTAATTTAGTTATTCAACAAATGCATACTGGGCACTTACTTCTGCAAGGCTCAAAGGCCAGAGATGATTAAGAGACAGTCCCTGATCTAAAGAAACTCAAAATCTAGTGGAAGAGTATAAAAAAGCTGACAATAATATTAGGAAGAACAAAATACATGCTCTAGATGAGCTGCAAGTGAATTGCTGTGAAGCTCAGAGGGAGGAGCAGTTTCCCGGCATAGAAAAAACACTCAATAAGATGCTGGTAAATGAAGGCTGATGGAGCTGGTGAGCACTTGGCTACTGGTGAAATACTGGCTCCCAGACATGCTCTGCAAAGCAGCCTCATCTTGGCCCACTCCACTTCTGCACCGCCTCTGCCCACCACAGACCCCCACCTGAGGCCCTGTGATGGGCTCTGCCCTTAGCAGAGCTGGCCTGATTCCTTGCAGCATTCTGAGCTCTTCCTCTCTCTATTGAATGCAGGCCAAGCATTGATCTTCCAGCATCATCAACATGCCACATCACTTTGCAAAACCTGCATCTTACAGGCTAAGCTAATGACCCCCAAGGGATCTTAGGCAGGAGGCTCAGGTTGCAGAAAAATTGGTTCAGTTCTGAGCCCTGTTGTGACTAATCTTTTCTACCTTCTATTAAATGAGGATCTTATCAATCCGGGGGCTTCTTTTGCTCTGCGTAGGAAATTGAATAGAGAGAAGTACAAGACAGCCAAAAGGGGAAGGAGCAAAATACATAGCAGCATCGGGAATTTTGTCAAGAGACATAGAAGTGCCCAGCAGTTGACAGTTTCTCTGTTGTACAAATAGAAGCAGCCTGTTGACTTAATACAATAAAATCCCAGGGGCACTCTGTGATGTTTCATAATCATATCTGGGACTTGCAGTTTTGAGATTTGCAAAGCTGTATTCTAATGGCAAAGTGGAACCAAAGCAGACCCTTTGAAAGAGGTGATCTCAGCAGCCCTGTGGGTCAGGGGAGCAGGGTGTGGCTCAGGGGACCGTGGGAAGGGTCCCCTCAAGGCATCGGCACAGGACAGAGGAAGGGTCAGGGTCTGCAGGGGAAGGTCTGGATTAGGGTCCTGGCTCTCTACAAACCAGACATGAAACCTTGGATAAATCACTTCACCTTTGTGAACCTCAGCCTTCTCGGTGCAGTGGTATTGATATTTACAACTAATTGATCACAAGCAGTTACAGATTTCTTTGTTCCTTCTCCACTCCCACTCCTTCACTTGACTATCCTTGGAAACAAAGTGGGAGTAGGCCGGACGCGGTGGCTCATACCTGTAATCCCAGCACTTTGGGAGGCCGAGGCGGGTGGATGCCTTGAGGTCAGGAGCTCAAGACCAGCCTGGCCAACATGGTGAAACCCCGTCTCCACTAAAAATATTTTAAAATTAGCCAGGCGTGGTGGTGGGGGCCTGTAATCCCAGCTATTAGGGAGGCTGAGGCAGGAGAATCGCTTGAACTGGGGACGGGGAGGTTCAGTGAGCCGAGATCACACCACCGCACTCCAGCCTGGGCGACAGAGCGAGACTCCATCTTAAAAGAAAAAAAAAAATAGGAGTAATAAGATCTCTGACAGGATGGTTCAGAGATGTAAACACTGTGAAGTCGTTTTCCAGAAGACAGAAATCAGCACAATGAGGATTTGAACACAGTGAATTTATTGGCCAAAACCATAGATCTAGATAGGGTTAGCAAACATGAAGAAACAAGTTTTTCTTTTCTTCATTTTTTGAGAATTGACTATTTGTCATCTCTTGAGACTTCAAGTTCCTAAAATGGCAATTAAGTATAATTATAATAACCATTTATTGAGTGCATGCTCTGTGCCCCACAAGCCCTGTGTTAACTTCTCCATAGGTATTAACTCATGTAATCCTCACAACATTCCTATGAGATAGGAATTTCACAGATAAATAAAGAGTTAGAGAGGTAAAGTAATTTTCCCAAAGTTACACAATTAGAGGCAGAGGCCAGATTTGGACCCAGAGCTAAATCTTCTTCAGGGCTAGTTTTGATTTCAAAAACAGAGGCAAGAAGATGGCCCATTCTGAACCAGTGTCAGTTTCCTAGGCCATAAAGAATAGAATCCTGAAGTCTCTCATTTCCTTACCCTCTTCCTGGGACTTTTACCAGAGTAAGAACAGAGAAAAACCAAAGCTTGAAGCTTACGGATTCCAGCCCTTCACTGATGCCATTGCCCACTGCTACCCTGGCAGCAGGCAATAATAGTAATTGTCATTCCAGGAGCCACATTTATTGAGCAGTTGCTAGCTATGCTCAGCATTCAACCCTCATCTCATTTAACCTGTTTGTCCTGCTCTAGAACTTCCCCTACTTTACAAGTGAGTAAACAGATCAGATCAAGAGAGATTGAAATTCCATGCTCTGAGTCTTATAATGTAAGTGACATGGCCCCTCTTGTTTCTGCTGTATTCACTTGAGACTCAGAGCCCATTAATTCTGTAAATGTTGCTTATGCAGCCCACTCGATGCCAACGCTAACAGCCAGTGGAAGAAAGCTGGTTTCTGGAAACTCACCACAGGCAGCCTGCATCTGTCTTTCTAAATTGCTGTGAGATGAGCTGAATTCAGACCCCTCCCCCTGGTGTGGTTATGGTAGTGGGAGATCGGAATGGAAGAGAAGGAAGGCTGAACAGTTTCCTCCCACCTAGGCGTGGGGTGCACCACGCAGTGCTTTCAGGCCAGAGCAGGCTCTCTTCCCTCAGGACAGACTCACTCCACAGCAGATTCCTGAGATTCCACATGGCTCTATGGTGAGGCCTTATCCTGCTGACCTCTCAGCCCAGGCTGCCCAGGGGCAACCACCCACCACTCCCAGAAGGAGCCCTGTCTCAGTCAAGGCCTCTGAGCTCACTCTGCTTGGCTGCTTGCTAGGGCTAAAGCCTCAGTGTGGTCAAACAGTGTAGTAGATATGGAGAGTGAGGGAGGGAGAAAAGAAGAAGAGGAAGGAAGGGGAAGAAGAAGAAAGGGAAGGAGGGAAGGAGAGGACTTTGGAAGGGGTGCAGAAGGGAAGGGAGATCAGGCAGAAAAAACAGAAGCCACATGTCAATGTCCAGTCTCCCTGCCCAGACGGGGCAAGAGAACAGGCCCCCGCCATGTATCTCTGAGGACCAAGCTGGACATGAGAACACGTAGGCCTGGTCTTGGGGTGGAAACTCACGCAGTTCCAGAGGGGTGAGATGTTAATATAGTCAGAACTGAAACTAGAAGGCCTGGACCAAAGCACCAGGTGTAGACAGGGAAGGACACAAGGCTCAAGCCAAGATTCAAGGCAGTGGGTAGGCGGATGACATGCAGGAGCCTGGGTGAGGGGAGGGTGGAGAGGCAGAAGGAGGTTGAGACAGAAACTTTCCCTGAAAGACTCCTCCAGTGGAACCTGGGGCTGGACAGGGCTGTGTCCTGAGTGGGACAGAGCAGGTTGTCTCACTGTCCCTTCCCGTTCCTGCCCCCTTCCCTCCTCAGAGCAGTCCACCTGGGCCAGCTCAAAAGCAGAGTCACAAGTGGGCACCTGATTCCTTCCTCCTCCCTGTGCTGAATGAGAAGGATGCTTTAGCCCTCCTTATCCATTCTGCAGGAACGCATGCAGAGGCGCCTTCTTGGGCGCAGCCCCACTTACCACTTACCAGAGCTTGCTTGAAAGTCCTCCCTGAACAGTTGCCTGCCCCGAAGGGACATCCAGAGCCATGCTGATACAGCCACAGCACCAGTGCCATTGCAGATGACCTTGTGTTTTATCTCATGCCCAGGCTCAATCAAACAGAAACACAGTAAGTTCCTGAAGTGATGGGAACACGTATGGAACAGCACTCAGAGCTCCAGAAGCTAGTTATTTTCATCAAAATGAACAATCCTTGTTTACTGCCCACAGGACAAGGCCTGGTCTTGAGCAGGCCTCCTTCCTTCCTGCGCACCCTCAGCATACAGATACACCCTCCCTCTCCACCTCCGTGCTGGCATGGGTCCGAAACCCACATGCTGACCTGGCTGCCTGAGATCCCTCCACCCCACACTGCCTCCCATGTGCGCCAACCTTTTCAAGCCCCTAACCGTTCCCACCAAAATTAACCCAAGCCTCCCGAGCCCAACTGGGAGTTTCCAGAGGGGAAATAATATTAACTAGCTGAGCTGCCACTAGACTCCAGCCATTGGAATAGCTTTACAAGTGTTCTATCTTCAGTCCTTACAGCAGCTCTTTGGGAAGTTGTGTCAGGAGAAACTTAAAGCTCAGAGAGGTTAAATACTGCACCCAAGATCACACAGCAAAAAGCACCAGTGCCAATATCTCAAAGTATTTTTTTTTCACTCAGCTAGTCCAATTTTTAACATTTTTCTGAAGTCTAAACTCAGTTAGATGGGGACGGACTTTATTCAATTTTGTATGCCCTAGAGCTGGCCTACTGCTCAGTAGGTAAGAGGTAGAACATCAATGTTGAATTAATGAATAGATGAACAAATGAATGAATAAGAGACAATGCATATGTTGAAATGAACCTTGATGATGATAAATGAAGATGTTAGTCTTCTCAGATAACATCCTTATGTATTTGTATGCTAAGGACAATTCTGAAGCAATGGTCCTATTGTAGTTTGTGTCTTCCTTACCAGTTCTTAAAAAGTGGGCTTGGGCTGAGTACAGTGGCTCATCCCTGTAATCCCAGCACTTTGGGAGGCCAAGCTGGGAGGATTGCTTGAGCCTAGGAGTTCAAGAATAGCCTGGCAATACAGTGAGATTCCACCTCTACAAAAAAATTTTTTTAATTAACCAGGCATGGTGGTATGTGCCTTTAGTCCCAGCTACCTGAGAGGCTGAGGTGGGAGGATCACTTGAGCCCAGGAGGTTGAGGTTGCAGTGAGCAGTGATCGTGCCACTGCACACCAGCCTGGGCAACAGAGCGAGATCTTGTCTCTTAAAAAATAAAAATAAACCAAAAAACAACAAACTGAAGCCTGTTCAGAGGAAAATATCAGCATTAAAAGGAGCCCACAATGATATATCAGGAAGAATTATTGTTGGTACTGTTAGAGAACAGAACACTCTGTGTCCAAATATTTGAAAGCTGGGTAAGGGTGTGTGGAAGAGGAAGAGGTTCTAATTCCTGTTCTCTCCATGAGAACTAGGATCGGGCTGGGCGGGGTGGCTCACATCTGTAATCCCAACACTTTGGGAAGCTGAGGCTGGAGGATCCCTTGAGCACAGCAGTTCAAGATCAGCCTGGGCAACACAGTGAGTAAGACCCTGACTCTATTTTTAAAAAAATTATTTTAAAAAATGAAAAAAGGAGTAGGATCAAAAAGTGAAAATGTGGTGGGGCTGATCTATCATGAACATATTTGATTTCATGCATTCATTCAACAAATTTTTGGGGGGCACCTCCTGCAAGCGAGGCACAATTGAACGTGTCTAAAGAAGAAATCTTATCTAAATGGTGATGTCTCTAAGAAAAATTATACAAAATTTACTAGGGGCTTTTCTTAGAGCCTTGAAAAAGATCTATATGAGTAAGGGGCCCTAAAGCTTAGACTAGCACTTTCACAGTCAGTTCGTCTCTACCCTGTGCACTCCCTCCCTCATCAGTAATCCTTAAATTTTATGATTTATGATTTCATCAAAAACAAGCAAATATATGTATTTATATCCCCTTTTTCTTAAATAAAAATAAAATACTATACTTGTTTTCCAACTTGAGTTAATATAGCCTCTGGATAGCTTATAGCACTATATATAATAATTCCTCATTTCTTTTTATAGCTGCATAATATTCCATTATGTGGATATACCATTGTTTATTCAACTATTTCCCTGTTGATGAACATTTCATTACTTTCTAATCTTTTACTGCTAAACAATAATCCAATGAATGACTTGGAGTGTCATCTTCTTAATATTTGTGCCAACAAATCTTTTGGATGGATTACTAGCTGTGGGATTGCCAAAGGGTCAATACATATGTAATTTTGTTAGATATTGCCAAATTCCTTTCCATGGGGGTTGTAGCTGAGGCCTCTCTTAATACCAGCCTCTCCCGCCACCTGCTGCTGCTTCATGCACTGCCCATAAAGTGTAGGTCACAACCACCTCCAGAGTGGCCAGTATCTAGGGAACACTCTGAGAAGAGGGAGAATCACAGAATCACACAGTGGCAGGTTGGGAAGGGCCCTGAGGTGGAGACGCCTAGATTACAGGGGCATTGCTAAACTATTGCTATCCAAGGCTGCCTGGAGTCAACAGGCTTTGAGGATCTATCTCTGAGTTGGGAGATGATTAGTAACAATGTAACATCAATAATGATCTGAAAGATAATTATTATCAGCTTAATAATAATCTGAAAGATCAGATGGAACAGAGGAGGACTGGGAAGGCAGGTAGCTGTGCTCGATGTGCCTCATGCCCACTGGGACCTCCAGACCCCAGGGCCAGAAGAAAAGGGCCTCAGCTCTTCAGGGAGAGATCCTGTCCACCCTCTCAATGTGTGTTCACACTCAAAACTATAAGGTCAGTAAGTTGGACAGCAGCTGCCCAGGACTTAGCTTATTTATAGCACAAACTATAAATATGCCCCCCTCCCCACCCCACCCCTCCCTTGTGAAAATGGTGTAAAGAGAACAATGCAGCAGGATGGGCCATGTTGCCATCTGTGACTGTTCCTACAACAAATGCTTCACAGCTGCACGTCACCTGCCAGCTCCGTCAGCGCTGGTGCACTTGAGCTGATGGCATTCAGGGTGCAGCTGGGGCAGGGCCAGTGGAATCCCAACCCTCTGTTAGGAAGGAAACCTCATCCCTTCTCAGGAATAGCTTGACAACAGGACAGCCCTCAGAGGTCACCCCAAATGCTCCTGAGAGAATAAAGAACCATTCCATGACCAAAGAGACTGTACCATGAGGCAGTGCAGGCAACGCTGGGCATCCCCAGCAGGTACCTCGGTCCCTCCAGAGTCTGCAGCAACATAAGGCTCTTTTTAAAGCTTTTAGACCACACGGTACAGCTGGGAGCAACAAATTCCCACTCCAGCACAGAGGCATGTGAAATAGACCCATCAGAAACTAAGAGCAAGTACATTTCAAAATTTGCCTCTCCACTTGGAAAACTTGGAGGACAAGTTTTATGTCCACATTTTGTCACCGATTCCATTATTTCCAGGTCAATACTATTGTTTTTAAATGATTAGGGTCACACTCATTTCTTTTTTCTTTTCTTTTTTTTATTATTATTATACTTTAAGTTCTAGGGTACATGTGCACAACGTGCAGGTTTGTTACATATGTATACATGTGCCATGTTGGTGTGCTGCACCCACTAACTCGTCATTTACATTAGGAATATCTCCTAATGCTATCCCTCCCCCCTCCCCCCACCCCACACACTCACTTCTTTATAATTGTTCCAGGCCATCAGGGGCTTTGTTCTTCTCTGCCCTTCTTAACTTAGCAGCCAGCCGTCTCTCCCTGCACTTGAGCATTTGAAATCTGTCTGCAGCTCAAAAGAAAAGCCAATGGGCCCTCACCTCTGGCTGCTCCTACTCCTCCTGACTCCAGATTCATTGCAGGGTTGCTTGGGTTGCTTTGCTCCAAGCTTAAGGAGAAACAATTAGGGAGGACTTCGGCTTGTCCTGGACAGGAAAGGATTTGAAGAAACCATCCCTGCATCTGGAACATGGCCTAACAATGGTAGAGCCTCTTCCAAATGTGACTGTGGCTACAGCCTAGGAAGAAGAGGGTGCTTTTAAATCTCCCACTCCTTATCTGTACACCCACATTCATAGCAGCATTATTCACAATAGCCAAAAGATGAAAGCAACCTGTGTCCATCAACAGATGAATGGATAAACAAAATATGGTCTATACATACAACGGCATATTATTCAGCCTTAAAAAGGAAGGAAATTCTGATACATGTTACAACATAGATGAAACTGGAGTGAAATAAGCCAGATACAAAAAGATAAAAACTATATAATTCTACTTACATGAAGTACCTGGAGTAGTAAAATTCAAAGAGATACAAGTAGAGTGGTGGTTGTTGGGGCTGGGAGAGGAGAAAATGGGGAGTTTTTTTTTCAACAGGTATGAAGTTTTGGATTGGGAAGATGAAAAAGTTATGGAGATAGATGATGGTGATGATTGCACAACAATATGAATGTACTTAATGCCACTTAAAATTGTTAAAGTGGTAAATTTTATGTTACGTATATTTATACCACTAAAAAATAATTTTATTTTTTTTTTTGGAGATGGAGTCTTGCTCTGTCACCCAGGCTGCAGTGCAGTGGTGTGATCTCGGCTCACTGCAACCTCTGCCTCCTGAGTTCAAGAGATTCTCCTGCCTTAGGCTCCTGAGTAGCTGAAACTGTTGGCATGCACCACCATGTCTGGCTAATTTTTGAATTTTTTACTAGAGACAGGGTTTCACCATATTGGCCAGGCTGGTCTTGAACTCCTGACCTCAAGTGATCCACCCTCCTCGGCCTCCCAAAGTGGTGGGATTACAGGCATGAGCCACCACACTCGGCCACAAAAAATAAAATTAAAAAAAATAAAATTTTTTAAAAAGGTTTATGCCAACGGTCATTTAAAAGGTACACTTGCTTTAAGGATTAATGCAACAGTGAGTTTAAAATAAGTGTGTGATTTATCAAAAAAGAGGGTGAGTCTACAAAGAGATCATAAGACAAAAAGGAAGGAAACCAGGACAGATGAGGGCCCCGGGACCGGGCCTAACAGTAAGGAGAAACTCGAGGGAAATAGGGTTAACTCTAAGGTATGACCACATTTGAAGTAGCCTGGAGAAGTCAGTGAAAAAAAAAAAATCCTCATTCCTTCAGTCACTATTGTGACTTTAGGGGATCCAGACCTGTCTTGAGGGTTCTAGTAGCTACAGTTGAGATCTAAAGCTCAGATACATCATTTCCTTTCAATGGCTTGGCCATGTGGATAGAAGAGTGAAGCATGGGAGCGGATGTGTTGATCTCAGGAGATTGATTGCTGGCTCTCTGTGTCCTTAAGCTCTTCATGGAGAGCTCAGCTGCCCTACCCAGGAGCCATCCCAGTCTAGAAGAGCAAACCCTCTTTTAACTGTCAATCCACTTGGTGTTTGCTTTTCTCTCCCAGTTCTCAGATTCTTGCTTCTGTACCCAGGATCCTTTATCTGCATCTGGCTCCTTTGACTTGGAAAATCCCCAAATTCTAGCCTTTGGGGCTTCTTAAATGATCTTAGCTCAACCCACAAAACTCCTTGCTTTATTCTCTAGCAGTGAAGGACAGCATCTCCACTCCTACAGTGCAACTCCCCCTTATGCTCCTCCCAGAAGAGGCAGAAAGAGCCTGCCCTCCAGGTCTTTTTCAGAAGACACCCGTGCACCGAGATGTTGAATGCCAGGTCCCCACCCTACAAGGTAGAGGCAGAGCACTGGCCCCTGAAGAAGCCAAGCCTGGAGAGATGGGCTTCCTGACCGCTGCACAGAGCAGAGTCCTGGACCTTCAGACCCAGAGGCTTTAAGATCAGGGGCCAATCCGGAATCATCTCTACAGTGAAACCCCTGCGTGTCAGTGATGGCAGTGGCTCCCTGCCTCTGTCATCACACCTGCCAGACCGCTTTCAGGGCAAGGGGCTCCCTTTGGCCTCCTAGTTCCTCAGCATTCACCTTTCCACCCTGCTTGTGTCTTTCTCTCTGTTCCACATTAGAAATGGTTGCATTTCAGAGACTCAGAGACATCTAGCCTCAAACAGACCCAGGGAATCTGACCTATAAACTTCTGGGTGACTGCCCTGGCCCAGGTTCTGCTGATTGCCCTCAATGAATAATAAACTTTAGCCAAGTGTGACACAGTTGCTAAAGATCACTTACTCCACTGAAGATCTAACTTGGCTTGTGGGTCCCTATGATTACCATCTGCTTGGGGAAAGAGGAGAAAGTAATGCAGAGTTGCTAAGAGCCTCTGCAAGAGAGATGTCCTGTTAAGTCTCTCTTGCCTTTTCTCTATAGGCAACCCACCCAAAGAGTCTCACCCTTGACAGCTGAACTGGCTGTGAACCAGAAACCAAACACATAAATTTTCACTCACACATGTACACACACATACATGTATGTGACTATATCCACACATATATACATTCAAATACACATACATAGCAATATAAATAAATATAAATATAAGTATGGGTGTATATTTGAATGTATATGTGTGTATATATATTTATTATATATATGAGAGAGATATATATATATGAAATCCTGACACTTAGTGCTTACTACATACCAGGCTCTGATTTACACACTTCACAAATACTAGCTCCTTTGATCCTCGTAATGACCCTGTGAGGTAGACACTATTCATGTCCTTATTTTATAGATGAGGAAACTGAGTCACAGAGAGATGAAGTAAATTTTCCGAGGTCATTCAGCTAGGGAGTGGCAGAGCCAGGATTCAAACCCAGGATGCTCAGCCCTAACCACGATGCAAAATCTGATGTAAAGCACTTGGTATGCAACAGGTACTAGGCAATGATAGTAGGATTAGCATTACCATTTTATCACAGCTTCAACTCACCTACCTTTTCACTGTGTAACACTGGAAAAATGCCTGGGAACAAGCTTCTTTGGTAAATGGCCGGTTCTAGTCAAGTCAGGGATACAGGATGATACAAAGTGATTCCACGTACACGATCTTTTGAACTCCTGCATTTAATATTAGTTGGTTTGTCTAAAGACCTATAACTGATCATGATTTCTAATTTTCCAGAGGCATAAATCTGAGTCATGTGTTGGATTCAGAATCTGGTTTCTGAGCACTGATCTTGTTGTCAGTGAATGGGCTGAGCCAGCTGCGACGCATCTGCATCACGTCACAGCTTTATTACCCTCTGTTTGCTGCTTTTCATGTAGATACCTGTGAATGACAAAAACTCGTGTTTCTTTATGGAAAATGGATGCCACAAGAATGGTAACTGCTGGTGCTGATGATGGAAGCAAAGAGGTATACAAAAATGGTCATTCATTCTTCAAAATAGGAGTCTTAAACAAGTTGAAGAAGAGTAGAACATGGGATTGGCAGTGACCCAGATCTGTGCCATGATCACGTCTACCATAAGCTCTATGCAAAACCTCAGAATAAGTGGTTTGTGAATTTCTACAGATATTTGTCTGGAAAATTGTGTGAAATCTGAATGGATGGGAACTTGAGGCATGAGAACGTGTAAAGAGAAGAGGAGATCTGACTGAAATTATATGCTATAGATGTCTTTACCATTTTAAGAATTTCCCCAGGTCTGATGGAAGCTTCATGAATGCAATGGATTTGCTCTACCTAAGTACACAGTTTGGTAGGGGATTGGATATAGAAATCCCTTTCTCTTTTTATTCAGTGAAGAAAGCAAATGGGAGCATCTGGGATCATGAGGGTATCATGTTGGAATGAGCTGGGCTAAGACTCCCCATGACCCATCCCTGGCCACAGCCAAAGGGCTGGCTCGAGACTCCTCCCCAGCCTCTCCATTCCCAAGGCAGCACAGATTCCTGCTTCATGATTGGCAGGTTCAAGTATGATCGCTCTACCCTTGGCCTCATTTCCTCAATGCCCTGCCCTCCTTTATTCCTCTGCTTTCCCGGCTTCAGTGTTTCTACCAGCATTTTCAATATAGAAGGGGACTCATCAGATCAGCTTCTACCAGGGCTGATATTTAACTTGCTGGGGAGCCAACAGTTGTGACATTAAGAAATAACAGTAAGAGCAAAGGCGTCACTGAAAACAAGGATAACTAGTGGGCTATTTTATGCACAAATGGTCCTTTGCCATTCCCATCAAGTTGAAAACAAATATCCTGAAACTATTGATCAGCAGCCAGTTAAATTAAATATCTAATTAAAAGAGAACTAGAGCTGTTTTAAAATCAGACACTTCAAACATTTGCCAGTCAGAACATGATGAAACTGGGGGTTTTAACTGAGTAGCAGCAGCGAATAAAATATTTACAGATTTAAGCCGAAATAAATGCATAGATTCTCATTTTTAAGGAAAATGCACATAGGGCTATTTCAAACACACCCTGGTGAATACTTGATGCCTCTGATTTAGAGAATGTGCGGGGAGCACCACTTGTCAGGAAATGGGATAGAACCATCCAATATTTCCAAGTGTGATCATTTCTAATGGAACAGGGAGAACTCTGCAAATTCAATTCAAGTAGGATTGCCAGATGGAATATAGGAGAGTGAATTGTCTTTTGAATGTATGTCCCAAATATTGCATGGGACATACTCATACTAAAATTTTATCTGTTTACCCGAAATTCAAATTTAACCAGGCATACTGTATTCTTTATTTGCTAAATCTGGCAACCCTAAATCCAAGATTGTAAGTAACCCCGGTGACCTGGGAGAATAGTTGGGTGACCAGCAGAACAGAATCCTGGAGTGGTTCAAGTGCTGCAAGGGTGTCGTGTGAGAATTCGAGCCTCCGTCTCTTCATTTGTACAGGAGAGAATGATACTGTGCAGAGCTGCTGCTGTAAGGATTATCTGTGAAGTCATAAATCACATAAATGTCTGTCACATTTCCTGTATGCAGGAAATAGTAGTCACTATTGGTATGTAGAGGGCCTATAGCCAGTGAGCGGCAAACAATAAGCCCTTAATATAAGTTGGATCTTATCTCTAAAAGAAAGAGAGCTGTTAGGTAAGAGTGGCCGTCATTTATGAGCACCTATCATATATATCAAGCACTTTGCCACATTGTCTTTTTTTTTTTTTGAGATAGAGTCTCACTTTGTTGCCCAGGCTGGAGTGCAGTGGCATGATCATGGCTCATTGCAACCTCAACCTCCCCAACTCAAGAGATCCTGCCACCTCAGCCTCCTGAGTAGCTGTGACTACAGGTGCATGCCACCATGCCTGGCTAATTTTTTTGTAGTTTTTGTGGAGACAGGGTTTCGCCATGTTGCCCAGGCTCAAGCAATCTGCCTGCCTCAGCCTCCCAAACTGCTGGAATTACAGGTGTGAGCCACTGTGCCCAGCAACATTGTTTCATTTAAGCCTCATTGAAGATCCTACAAAAATAGATATGATTATTATCTTTTCATGGGAATAGAAACTGAAGCTCAGAGTTTAGTTGACCTAATATTATACCTGTTAGAGGCAGAGCTAGGATCCAAACCTGCTTAACTCCAAATCCTGTGATCCTTTAACCATATCACCCTATTCCTCACCATTTGACTCCAGGCAGGTAAGAATCTTGCTAGAATAACAGATTACTACGTTTGCCACAGAACTGACCTCAACTTAAACTCTTCTTGTGATAAATTTTTATCTCCAATAATTGGGGGATTTTTTTTTTTTTTCCTGTAGGAACTCATCTGCAGTCTCATGATGAAGTCAGTGAAGAAATGGATTCTGCATTTTAGAAACTCACTTGATTGTCTACCTGGCTGATGTGCCTATTTTGCATAAAATAACAGATAATTGTAAAATTTTAAAATAAAAATACGTAATCCTTTTGGAAAACTGGCAGGAAGTTAGATGGTAACTACAGATTATTTACAAGCTTCTTTCTTGTCCCGGTCATCCTCATTGCGCCACCTCATTTGTTTAAACTGAACCCCCAAAGCCTGCTGCTCTTTCCCCTGTGGGCTTCACTGGTTAGAATAGGAAATAAAATGGTGGGCAGGGAGGCTGCCATGCTGGAAAAAGAGAGCTTTCGGAGGAAGGACAACCCTGAAAAATCAATGCCTCCTTTTATAGCAATACAAAGGCTCTTAGTTGGGGCATCACCCAGGAAGGAAGAATTCCTCCTTTGAAGGAAACCGTGTTGTGGGGAGAACATGACTCGGTGTCATTTCTTGCAGGATTTAATGCATGGGGGACTCTTGGAGAAGACACAGGAGCCAGTGTCGTGCCAACCATGCCTGGAAGGGGAGGTCAAGACATAAAGCCAAAACAATCCATAGAAAAGAGAGATTTTGCCAATCCATATTGAAAACGCTTTCCTCCCCAATGCCTTGGATAGTTGTCTAAAATGTCAGAATGGGGAGACACGGCCAAGTGCTTTCAGTATGCATGTTCTCAGTAAGACTTTACCTTCCATTTCTTTTATTGATAAGAATATCCCAGTACTTTGGGATTGTCAGCTAATCCTACTTAGTTTTTTTTTTCCTACTTTTTTATTGTGATAAAATACACATAACATGAAATTTACCATCTTCACCATTTCTAAATGTACAGTTCAGCAGTGTTAACATCAATGACATTGTGCAATGCTACTTCATTTTGCATTGTGATTTTGGACAGGGCAGGCAAAAAAGAAATTTTACCCCTTGCCCCTTATAACAACAAGTTTCTTGAAAAATACTTAACTTATGTGGCTCCCTTCTGAACCTGGCCTGTTTGTTCCTTCCCTCTCCCTCCCTCTCCAATCATCCCTTTCCCTTTCGCTTTCCTTTTACTTTGTCAGCAACACTTGTGTTTCCTGGAGCAATCACTACCCTTGTATTGATTATCCATTTCTTTCCAGGTCCTGTGGGAGCTGGTTTCACACCTGTTGGCTCATTTGCCTCCCCTCTTTCATATGGCTTGCCCTTCGGCCCACTGGACCAATCATTTTGGGACCCCTTCTCTGGGCGCCCCCATTCCTCCAGCCCAGACCCTCTCTGGACTCATGGGTCTGAAATTAGCGTTTTAAATCCCGAGTTTGTGTCTGAAGGTCAGCTGGAGAGCTGTTTACACGTCTGTAAGCCCCAGAGGGCTTACTTGCACAGTGTACTTACCTAAGCAGGGCTGGTTACAAGCCCCAGAGGCCCCAAGAGGGCTTCCCAGGCCTGGCCAGCAAGAGCACAAATAGGGAGCCATGGAGGACTGTTGTTGCTGAAGTAAGTTTTCAGCTTCCAAAAACAAGTCTTCTGATTTGCTACCAAGCCTTTTGCCTTGTTTATGCCATCAGGCTCCTGAGTCTCAGCTTTCCCCATGGGGCTAAAGTCTTCACGCAGAACTATATTTGTCATGTGTTTGTGTTTGAGGCAGATTGTGAGCCGCCCTCTTAGACGCTGTCTCTGAGCTCTGCACAAGCCAGAAAGGGAGAGACGCAAATTGGCACCAGGATGTCTGGGGTTTATCAGATGCTTCTTTCTTTCAACCTAATGACTATGTTGCTTCAGGGGCTGCCCCAGGGGTGTATGAAAAAAGCTGAGCTTCCTTTATATCTGTTTATTATCCGCTTTCTTTTTAAAGGAGTTTTGAAGTCTTAATAATTTGGTACATGGTTGTTTTTTGCTAAGATTGTGGTGAGGAATTATGGCTCAGTTCTGCTTTTATGTTGGTATAATTGGTCTAGTTCATGCTCCACAAAGTGTGGCTGGTGTTAAAAAAAACTATCTGGCACAGCGTATTATTTGGGGGTCTTTGGGATGGAAGTCCTGGTGAGTAGTATTCATGAGCAATATCAAATACAGAAAACTCAATTTTTCTCCATAAATCAATGACGGTGATGGTGGTACTAGTGGTAGCAGTCATGATGGTAAGATGGTGGCAATAATGGTGGTGATGGTGATGACAGTAATGATAGTAGTGCTGATGATAATGGTGATGACGGTGACAATGGACAGTGGTTGTGATGATAGAGGTGGTGTTGAGATGATGGGGATAAGATTGTTGGTGGAGGAAGAAGAGGAAGACGATGGTGAAGAGAAAAGGAGGGAGGAGTGGTAATGGGGAGGGACATATTTCCATTACTATGCTCCTAGGTCTGTGACCTCCTCTCAGCCTGGAAGATTGCCCAAAGTGGACTCCCTTCCATAGGCTACCCCATTAACTCTGGCCTTGCTAGCATTCAAAAACATCAAGTTTTTGTAGACAATAGCAGGATCCAAAATGAGAAAAACACAGTAATTTCTCACAGAGCTTCCCAGTATGAAGATTGTTTGGAGAGAGTTTGATCATGTGTATGAGTCATTACTTGTTAGCTCACCTTGGCAATCTTTAGATACAGAAAGAAGATACCAGTGGTGACTACAGTGCTTTGTACCCAGTACTTGCTTGAGGAGAAAAAGCAGGAATTTTGGTGTTATATGGATGAGGGTTCAAATTTCAGGCTTTTCATTTCCTACTAACTTGTACTCTTTAAGCCTGACTTTCCTCATCCGTGAAATGGAAATGACATCTACTTGACAAGGCTGGGCAAATTAAATGAGACAGAGCATGGCACATAGTTCTCAATGAATGTCACACTCTTCCCAGAAGGGGAGGTAATGATGCTCCAGGCAGTTTTATGCTTACTTTCTGCTTCTCCTAAACCTAGATGTTAGCTAGGACCAGCAGGCACTTCCTACCCAAAACATTTTTCATGAGTCACCTATTTACTTATTAAGTAAAAATTAGATTTCTATGACTTAGGATCAGAAAGCTTCAAACATAAAAACAATAGTTTAAGAGAGAGAGAGAGAATTTAACCACTCAGTTGGTTGTTTTTTCAACTGCTGCCCAGCTGGTTTTTTCCACTAAATGGATTAATATTTTGGTTAACTTGACCATTTGAAATGATTCCATAACTTTTTTTTTTTTTACGCTGTCAGGATGTTTTCCTTGATATCTGGCCCCAGTTCTCTTTGCTTATGTCATTTCATCATTACTCCTACTTATGCCGTCTGGTACCTGAATTAAAACATTTAGATTCTATCATTTGAATTTGTGCCTTTCAAATATTTATAAACCGTAATCATGACTTCATACAGTAAATCCTATACATATTTAATTTTTTTATGAAGAAGTCCTTTTCCCCTAAATTATTTATTTCCTCTCTGAAATCTTTCCAAAGTTGTTTTAGCCTTAAGATGAAGAGATGCCCCCAAGTGGATTGTTAACAGACAGACTCTAAAAAGTAGTTGTTGTGAAACCTGGGGTATATATTAAAAGTTCAGACTTCTAGCCCTCATCACCAGTGATTCTGATTCATGGTTCTGGGGTGTGGGGCCCAGGAATGTGCATCTTAACAACACCCTCCTTCCCCTCTTCCCAATATACAATATCCTCTACCCAATATACAGGTAATTTTGGTGTGAGTTCCCTGTAGAACACTCTTGAAGCACAGTGCCACCTCACAGTTGACTTGGGAAAGCAAAACAGAAGACATTGGTTCCTGCTTTCTAATGGGCATCACATTCAGGCTTGTTTGCTTAAGATTATAGCAAAATTACCTTTACAGAGTTTTGAGTATTTCCAAGCCTTCAGTCAAATAGTTACACTGTCTTGGTTTACTGCTGCAGATGGCTAAGCGAAGTTTCTAGAAGGCTATCAATTTTCCTATCTCTTTAGTCTTTAGGTCTTGGTTGGTGGAAGAAGAAGGGTTGCAGAAGGGCACTTTATCTACCACGCCGTGTCTCTAGAAATCTAGCAATTTTGAATCCTGTATGATTACTATTCACATTTCTTTTTTGTAAGAATATGATCCAGCAAATAACTAATAATAATTCTTCATACTAGTATAGCACTTTGTGGTTCATAAAATATCTTGACTTTCATTGTGTCATCTGATCTCCAGAATAGCTCTGGTTAAGGTAAGTAGGTGAGGTATTACTGTTTCCATTTTACAATGAAGAAATGCTCAGAGAGAATAAGTAACTTGCCCAGGGATTTAGAAAAAGTAAATGGAAGTCTTAGGATTTAACAAGTATGGATTCTTTCATCATCTCTGCCTTAAGGTTGCACTTCTCTAGACTGTGGTATTATCAACCCTATAGTCTGAATGTTACAAACTAATAAATAATACATTTACTTCATTAAAATATCTATTACTTAGCTGCTTGGAAAGGGTAGAAAAGGGTAGAAAATATTGGAAAGGGTAAAAAATATTGAAGTAGAGAATTTTTAACCTACCCTTTAATTACTGCATTGATGTTATCCATGATTGTATAATATTGTTCTTAATTCCTCTAAGTTTCATTTTGAAAGCTAAACATAAAAGACAATGGCAGTTTGTCATGTTGAGAAGAATATAATTATTAACCTCATAGGTCCATCCCACAAGTAATGATTGTCATATGGACCCTGTTGGCAGGAGAGGGAAGATGAGAGGTCTCCCAGCTCTTAGATAAGGCCTAGGCCATGGGTCTGGTGTTCCCAGTCAATGGATCATAATTCACTAAAATTGTGTATTGGATACTGGCTATATCCAGAGTCTATGCATTAGATAATATTAAAAGAACATAAAAGGAATATAAATGATCTAGGTGCTAAGTGACTTGGGAGTCCTTGAACTTGTTGCTTTTACCTCCATTTATTTATTTATTTATTTATTTATTTATTTATTTATTCATTCATTCATTCATTCATTGAACACATGTTTTATTTAGCACTTACTGGAACGGCACACTGTGCTGGGCACTGGTATTACAATAGTGGGCAAGACAGAATCATCCCTACATCATGAGCTAATAGTCCAATGGGGGACACTGACAAGGATGCTGGCAGCCACAGGCAGTGGGATAAATGCTGTGGGAAAGGCAGGGTGCTGCACATACACTAACAAGGGGCATCCAGCCAGCCAGCATATTAGGTCTAGTATTTTTAAATGGATGTAGATTTACTGGGAGTGGCCTGTAGGGGGTGTGCTGAGGGCATGGCCCCTGGCCACTTCATCCCTTGGCACCCTGAGGGTACTAGGAAGTCATTGCCCTACACATTTAGTTGCCTTTGCCTGAAATATTTTCTTCCTCTCCTCCCTTAGCTAAGTTCTAGTGCCCACACATCCCTACAGGCTATGGAGCCCTCTCTGTATTGTTATATATTCATCCCCTGTGCACTGCAACATCCTGTGAAAATCCTTGAACATCATCCTCATCAGCCTCACTGTCCTTCAAGTATCTCCCCCATCAGTCTTTGGGACTCCTAGATCAGGGCGATCAGGGCCTGTGTCATTTACCTCTGTATTCCCTGCACCAAGCAAATGCTTAGCACATAGTAGAGGTTTAATAAATGTTTGCTGAATGCACAAATGAATGAATGACCCTAACCTTTAACATCTGGTTGATGGGGAGGCAGGAAACTGAACTTATACAAATAAAACCATTTGCAAACAATTAGCTGCAAGTCAATATTTCAACACATCAAATCAGGTAGCATCCTTTTTCCAATATTTGAAGTGCACCTTTTTTACGCAGCATGCATATTCCTGGGGGCCGTGGACTGCCCCCAACAGGGATAAAATGGGTGTAAATGTTATGTATACTTAATTTCTTTAACAAGAAAAGTATCAGA
The DNA here is from genome assembly GCF_028885625.2 of Pongo pygmaeus. Taxonomy (NCBI): domain Eukaryota; kingdom Metazoa; phylum Chordata; class Mammalia; order Primates; family Hominidae; genus Pongo; species Pongo pygmaeus. Next base: position 113,243,889 of record NC_072373.2, on the reverse strand, counting down.
GGATTACTTGGAGTCACTAATGGTACTACCCCAGTAAAGAGTAAATCATTTTGAAGTTACTATATGCTATGGTTTGAATGTGTCCTCCAAAATTCATGTGTTGAAAATTTAATCTCCAATGCAACAGTGTTGAGATGTAGAACTTTTGAGAGGTGATTAGGTCATTAGGGCTCTGTCCTCATGAACGGACTAATACTGTTATTGGGGAAGTGGATGAGTTATTGCAGGAATGGGTTCCTCATTAAAGGATGAGTTCCGCCCCCTTCCTCTCCCTCTCTCACACCCTCTTGCTCTTCCACTGTCTGCCATGGGATGATGCAGCAAGAAGGCCCTCACAAGATGCCAGCACCTTGAGAGTGGACTTTCCAGCCTCCAGAATTGTGAGAAATAAATTTCTTTTTTTTTTTTTAAATAAATTACCCACTCCTTGCTCTTCTGTTCTAGCAACACAAAATGGACTAAGACACCATGGGTAGGGTCTCTGAGAAATATGAGTTGAATAGGAAAGTTTTCTTCAAAAAGCTGCTCAGTTGCTGAGGTAAAAGCCAACAGGGCTTGGACTAGGGTGAGATGAGTGAGACCAAGTCATACAAGTTACAGGATCACATTTTGTCTTTATTTAACTTTTTTAGTGCATCATGATTTATTGCATTAATTTTTATTTATTAAAATATCAATTATTTTGATTGCTGGGTTTTTTCACCCTGCCCCCACAGCTCCTGGCCCTGGGGGCCCCAACCCCGTGAGCTCTGCCTTCCTGATACACAGATTACAGGGGAAACTCAGACTCCCTCTGCAGGAGCTGGATGTCAGCTATCACCAGGGCTCAGCTGCATATCCTGAGGGCTCACTCTGCTTGCCTGATTCACCTCCCTTTCCAGTTTTGCCTTCCCCTCTTCCTCTAGCAGTCTGAGCATTCTGCACCTCCCCCTCCCTGTGCTTCAATGCCATCTCACCCAACATCTACACTAGGGCTGCATGTTCTCCAGAGCCTGCTCCATCTCCCTCCTCCCTTCCCTTCTACCCACAACTGACTTGCTTTATAATGGAAGAAGCTTTTTAATGCCTGCCATGAAATCTTGTCATCTGGGCAGGAAGGGCAAGCTCCCTGGCTGAATCATCAAGAGGAGAGCACCTGCCTGGAATAAGGCCCTGAATCTTCTACAGCTCTCTTTTCTGTTTCCCTTCCTCAGAAGTATCCCCTGGGCCCCGCAGAGGCTGTAGAACCAATACTGCCTGCACTGGCCAACCGCGGGGGCAGTGGCTTCCCACCCCCTTTGTGCTGCAAACACACTCAAATCTATGGCCTGTAATAATTTCTGCACATCCCTGTGTTGCTCCCATAGGACAGATAGAGGAACAGAGGCCCTGGCTGATAAGTCACATCAACTGATCACATAACCACTCATGGACAAAACAGAGATTAAATCTACATTTTTGACCCCCCACTGCCCCCCTATCCTGTGTCCATTTCATTATTCCATAAACATTCCCCTCTACCACACCCTACTTCCCCGTCACCTGCCCACCCCTGCAGAGTCACTTGATCTCTTGGTGAATTAGCATGAGCCAACATTGATGTTTTAAAATAGCAAATTTTCAGGCTTAAAAAAGTCAAGATCATCTTTAAGTCCCCAAGGACATATGCAACCAGTGATAGAAAAATCCTCTCCCACTTCTCCCCTTCGAGTCTGAATTGACTTAGCAACTTTGCTTCAGCTCCTCAGCAGAGCCTTTCACAAATTCCCACTTGCAGCACTGCTGAAGGATAGACATCCTGATGTGCTCTCAGCTGGACTGCTGCTGTGGGCTTCAAAAACACAGATGCTGCAGCAGTGAGTGTGTGCCTGTATTATATTTCTCAACTGAACATCTTCAGAAGCTGGGGACATGCGTTTTCTAGCCCAGCATGTGGGATCTGTGGCCCCTGAGCCTGTGGGAGGGCAAAGTCCTGTAGAGAAGCTATTGTTTTCCTTGCCTTTGCTGATAGCATGAGATCAGCTAAATGATGGTGGCAGGTGTCCAAGACCAAGAAAAAGAGTAAGTAGGGGTACAGTAATGGGAAGCAGTAAATCATAGGACATATTTGTAATCTAACCAACAAAAATCAAGCATTTTCTGGGAAATGCATGAAGCACTGAATGCTTGAGTGCCTAATGGGTTTTGAAGCCCCGGTAAGTTTGTGTGGATGGGTGCCAAGAGCAAACAAATCACTGCAGCCACAAGACGCCTCACTCCATATCCGAGATGCACACTGAGAATGACTGGAAAGGCTACTTGGTATGGGAACCCTAAAGCAGTTCAGATGGGGAGGCCCCCGGGGAAATGCTATCCTTAGTGCTCTCCAGGAAGCATCATTTACAACTTCACCATTGGCTAAACACTAATATATGTGCTTTACATATATCATCTCATCGAAGCCTCATTATAACACTAATGGGTTAGGTGTTATTACACCCCTATTTTAAAGATGAAGGAAGTCAGACTCAGTTAAGATCATACATCTATTAAGAAATAGGGCAAAATCCAAACTCAATCTTTTCTGATTCCAAAGCACATGCTCTTAACTGCCTCACTTTATTGCCCTCAGAGCTCTTTGGTACCAATTACACCAGGCATTCCTAGCTACAAGGCATTGTTCATTCATTCATCCATTCATTCAACATCCAACAATATTTCTTGAGCATCTGCATTGTGCCAGACCCTTTGCTAGGCCCTGGGACCTCACTGATGAAGGAGACATGGACCCTGTCCTCATGGAACTTGGAATCTAATGAGTGAGTGCCAGGGTCTGGAATGGGAGTTAAGGTCTCACTTAAGATTGGGCAGGTTGTACCTTGCACAAAGGCTCTGCACTAAGGGGGCAAGCAGGTACTGAAACCCAGCTTATATTCCACTAAGCTGTGTGCCCACAGAGCGACATCTTCCAGAGGAAGCAATTTTAAAAATTTTTTCCCAAAGAGTAATATGGACTATTCTGGAAGTACCTGCCTCCCTTAACTTTTCTTTCTTTCTTTTTTCTTTTCTCTCTCTTTTTTTTTTTTTTTTTTTTTTTTTTTGAGACAAGTCTCGCTCTGTCATCCAGGCTGGAGTGCAGTGGCGCGATCTCAGCTCACTGCAACCTCCACTTCCTGAGTTCAAGCGATTCTCATGCCTCAGCCTCCCAAGTAGCTGGGATTACAAGTGCAGGCTCCCACACCCATAGAAATGAGATTTCACCATGTTGGCCAGGCTGGTCTAGAACTCCTGGCCTCAAGGGATCTGCCTGCCTCGGCCTCTCAAAGTGCTGGGATTAAGGCGTGAGCCACTGCACCTGGCTGCCTCCCTTAACTTTTCAAGCCAGTGTCACTCTGAAAGACATCCTCATGCACAACCTGCAGTGTGAAGGGAACATGAACACACCAGGTAGACTCTGGACAGTAAGGAGGTCAGCAGCAAGTCCAAGAAAGTGTACTCAGGTCCACATTCACCTTCAGGAAATCCTGGCCGGTCAACAATGATTTAAACCAATCCCTTCACCACCCCCAGGCAAAGTCCCTGTGTAAGTAAAACTTCCAGTGATTCCCAAAGATAGTACTCCCACCTCAGCAGATGGTGGAGGCCCCTGCTCGGCCCTGGACCTGCAGGCCTTCTGCCTACAACTGTCAGACCCCATAGGAATGGGAAGGAAGGCTTCTGGAGACACATACTGGAGAGAACAAGGGGACAAAAATGGCAAGCTGACATCAAGTCCAAACCCCAATAATTCGGAGGAGAGTATCCCTGGTAACAGAAACAGAGACAGAAGGAGGTCTGCAGGAAGAAAGATGAGTTCTTTATGTATACCAATTTTCACATGTTAAACATGTCATGCCTTCTATCCATAGAGCCTTCATATACAAGGCACTATGTGTGATATTTACAAAAGCCCTAACCCGATTCCCTTTTTATAGATGAAGAAATTGATATGCAGAGAAACAAAATAATTTGGCTTAGGTCACATAGCTAGGAAGTGGCAGAACTAGAAAGTGGCAGAGGTGGGCCCTCTTGATTCAAAAGACACTCAATCAATGTGTAGTCTAGCTTAGAAGTCCTTGGCCTGAAGATAAAGGTAAAGGAAGTGAGATAAAGGGAATGAGGCCAAGAAACAGTGAGGCAGATGGAGAGAAGGGAAAGAAAGGTACAGAGGTAGTAGAGGATGCACCCTAATAACTCCTCACAGATAAAGCAATACAGCTACTGCGACCAGCTGTCAATGGAGTTCATAAATGCAGAGATCATCAGAGCAGGAAAGGACCTCTGTGCTCCCAGCCTCCCTGTGTTACAGCTGAGGAGTAGAGGGCCAAGGCATCTAGTGGCTTCCCCAAAGTTCTCCAGGCTGCTGTGGAGGCAGAGCCATGGCCAGGACCCTGGCCTCCTGGCACTCAGGCCTAACAGCTTCCATCACGCTGTACCACTGAGATTATTATCATCAGTGACGATGGTGCCATTAACAGCCATGGCCACCACTATCTGGTTTTTTAGCACCAGCCACCCTGGCAGCCATCTTCATTTTGTGACTCAAAGAAAGCACTGCCCTGGTCATGTGAGCACAAGAGGAATGGAAAATTCCAGGTCAGGGAACAACACACCCTCCAGGCATCCTTCCTCACCAGCCCTGCCTTCAGAGGCACCAGGCCCTTTTGTCCCACCACCAGTTAATATTTCACTTGGGTGAGACTTTAGGGAACAAAGAACACAAAGCTGGCCTTGAGGGGCCAAAGGTAGGCAGCCCATGGTTCCCGATGCAGCTCATAAATAAGAACAGGGCAAATGTACTTTGGATAAGGACGCGCTCAGCCTCCCGCAGAACAGCTGGGGAAGCTATTCATAGGAAAGCGTGCTATTTGCGTCTGCCTGGCATTTGAATGAGGCTCACCTAACTGTGCCTGCCCTCCCCACAGATGTGAGTCACGCTCCCCACTCACGAGTGAGGAGTGGCCAGGGGCAAAGGAGAATTGCTTCTCAGCTCAGCTGAGAGAACTGTGGGGGCCAGGAGTGGCACTGCCAAGGATATCTCCCTCCCCCAGGCATGGAGGGCCTCCAACTGAGGACACTTATTCTGTAGTGATAGAGCCTGATTCCCCTGCATGTGAGAGAGGTGCCTCCTTGGACCCTGCTACTTTGTCCCTTGGCCCTTGGTCAAGCACACGGGACAATTTTCAGCCCCCAACCCCTTGCTGGTGGCTTTGGCTGTCTTCTCACATCTCAAGTACTCAGGGAAAGCCAGTCAGAGCAGCGTGGGAGGCCAGTTCCAGTGTCACGCTGCTGTCCTCTAAGTTCTACTGGTCCCTGGTCTCCAGTTGCAAAGCTTACGTGCTGTGGAGGTGAAGTGGTGGCGATTCCTCCCCCTTAAGCGGCACTGCCCACTTCGGAAGGTCATCCACCAATGCTCCTGCCTCCTGTAGCATCCAGTGCAGTTCTGGCCTGGTTCTGAGCCGAGGGTGTATCGGAAGCAGGGCCCATTATGGTCCAAAATAACCTTGGGAGGTCAAGCCCAGGCCTGGGCATCCCTCATCCAAGGAGCCCTGATTGGGGGGTCCCTCAGGGCCTAGCGGAAGAGTCAGTTCCGCTCCATAGCAGTGCTGATGGTTCAGGTCAGTCTCAGGCCCATGAGAAAAACTCCAGTTCTGCACCAAAACACAGCGGCCTTTGGAGTCCATCAGACTCCAAGCATTAGGAAGGGCCAAACCCTTCTCCCACTGGTAGTTCTCACACACCTGTGGGTCCAGAGAGGGGCTACCCACCATGATCCTGGGAGCTGTGGTCTAAGGGGTCTGTTTATACCTGGTACATACTCAGCTGCGGTTTGGGGTTTTTCATTAGTGAATGGCTTAGCTCCTCAGCTGGATCATAAACTTCTCAAGGGAACATGCTGTGCCCTTATCTTTGTGTGCCTGCATGACAGCACACAGCCAGCATACAAACCATGACCTCATATGCACTTAACACTTGACTATATCTCTTTGGCTACTAGACTCTGCTCCTTTGGACAGGGACTTCTTAATTCTATATTTCTGAATGGCCTAGTGCTGGCTGTGACACAGGATAGGTATATAATTGATGGTGTTGATTTGAATTGTCTAGTTTGAATAAAGAATTTTCTAAATGAGTCGACATTATGACACAATGGACATAGATGAGACCAATAATGCATTTGAAATTTACACTAGTGGACACATGATGGTAGATGCTATAGATACATGAACCCATGCAAATTCCAACTTTGAGAAACTAGTAGCCTATTTAGAAATTATAATTTCTCCTTTTCTTCATGAGCAAAGATGATCCAAGCATGGAGGACATGACATTTAAGCCCTCTTCCCAGTGGAAGGGATGTGCCTCCAGCTAAATTTTTCTCTCAGTCAACATTTATGGGCACCTACTATGTGTTAGGCACTGTACTATGGGCTGAGTATTCAAAGAAAAACAAGGCACAGGTGAATCATGAATGGAGAGCTACGGGTCTAGTGGGGCTGAAGGCACTTTCTCAAGGAACTCATGGCACTGAAATAGCTGCTGCTTGAGAAGTATGGCCTAAGCTTCATGGGTGTGAGAAGGGATGAATTCTTCCTGGGGCCAGGAAGGGAAGATGAAATCAGGAAAGGCCTCCCAGAGGAGCAGATGTTTGAAGGATGGACAAATCCAGATGGACAATAGAGTATGTATTCTAGGCTGGAGGGTATTAACCAAAGCATCGAACCCCCTCAGTTCTTTGGGAGTAGAACAGTCTCCTGCTCTTGCTGTAGCTGGTGGCCTGATTGCTGACCAAGGTCAGGGTGACACCTTTGGCCAAAGAATGGGGCATTTGCTTCTAAGTCAGCCAAGGGCTCTTTCTGTCTGAAAATAGCTGCCTGAATTCATTTCCCCAATTAGTCCCAGAGGTCAAAGATAGATAGGAGCAGGCTTTCTCCACACGCAGGGCAGAAACTGAAGCTAGAAAGCCGGCCCCATGGCATGAGGAACCCCTGGAGAGCTGGCAGGAGGCCATGCCCGGCCACACCTTGAGGTCTGACCGGCTACATTTGGACGGACCATCTCTAGCTCTTTCCGTCATGTGACTGAAAACCTTATCATAATGAAAGGTGTAAAAATGCCAAACTTTAACCTTATTAAAGTCGCACTGTTCTGGTCTTGGCAACCCTAATAAGATTTTACAACTCAACCTTTCTGACTAGAGTCCTTGAACAGCGCAGGGTCTGTCAGGGTCCATGATGGGTGACTTAATGCCTTCAGGGACTGGTGCCCGCCCACATTCCCACCCTCCCTGTGTCCGTCCACCACCCGTGCTCACCAGGGCCTTCCATATGGCCTCCTTTTTGTTACTCATAGAAACGGAGAAATTTCCACTACCATGGACCCCGGGAAAAACATATGAGCATACCTTACAGCACTTACCAGCTGATATGGTATTTTCCTCTGGATTAATGAAGCACAGTGGAATTTTAGCAGTTGCTGTAATGATTAATATGTCAAATCCATATTGCAGGAGAGGCAAACAGGAAAACGATGGGAGAACCTAGGAGGAGGGAGGAAAAACAATGGGAAGGGAAGAGAGGCAGCAAAGCCAAAGAAGGACAGGGAAGGAAGAGAGAACAAAGGAAGGACAGGGTGAAAGTGGGGAGAGAGGAACACGGACTCCCACAGGGGTTGGATCAAACAGGCTCAAGCGCATTTAGGGACTCTTCCTCCTGCCCACGGCCACATTGGTAGGAAGGTGGGTCAAGTCAGTGCCTGAGGACAGGTCTCCCAGGAGCAGTTATTAGCATAAGGTTCTACATATTGGGAGGCCGTGGACCTTGAAGATTTGAGAAAAGGTATGGGGTTTATCCCCAGAAAAAAAAATACACATAAAGAGGTTTACTTAGGGGTTTACTAAGCACCTAAACCTCCATAAAAAAACACAAAAATGAAAAACCCCTGTGTTCAGCTGATGGTGTTTCTGGAGCTGGGACTGTGTCATCCCTGTCAGCATCCCCTCTCCATGTGATGCCTTTCAGAAACAAGTTTGGAAAGGTGACAATGGCGTCAGCCACAATACACATTCTCTTTGCTGAGCCTCTGTCTTGCCCTGTGAGAGCCCACCCTCTCCTCCCCACCTGCAGGCCCACCACCATGCAGTTCCCAGGATGAGGTCATGCTTACTCACAGGGTCCCTTCCTCCAACTCTAGGCAGTCCAGTCAGTGCCCCTACATGAAGTGGTGTCCATGCTGTGCGTGAATATGTGCTCCGCAGTCTTGAGACCATTACACAGCTGGACAGAGGAATGCCTGGCCAAGCCGCCAATGGGAAATACTTTGCAATGCAAATGAGTCCTCCAAAGCCAAGCATTCCCCTCTCCTGCTAATTACTTTTACCTGGTTGCGTTAGAAATCCTGGCCAACATGGTGAAACCCCATCTCTACTAAAAGTACAAAAATTAGTCAGGCATAGTGGCACACGCCTGTAGTCCCAGCTACTCGGGAGGCTGAGGCAGGAGAATCACTTGAACCCGGGAGGCAGAGGTTGCAGTGAGCCAAGATCGCGCCATTGCACTCCAGCCTGGCGACAGAGTGAGACTCCGTCTCAAAAAAAAAAAAAAAAAAAAAAAAAAAAAGAATGGCTTCATATTCTGTATAGTCAGGAGCTGGCTCAATGTTACTGTCATTGTCTCTCCTGAAATCACCTGTCAGTGCAAGAGGGCTCTGAATTTCCTTTCTTATTTCTTGATCTAAGCATGTACATAGTGTCATGGGCCAGGTTAATTAAAGCTCACTGAACATCACATACTATCCTCTGAACAATCATACATGTTGCTTCTTTAAAAGCAGAAAAGAAAAAATCAGGTTCTATATGCCCTACCAAGCTTAAATCGTCTCTGTGATGGGAACTGTACAAAAGTCAACAGGTCAACAACAAACACTAGTTTACATACTCAGTAGGTGAAAGAGTGAGCCAATTCATAGATTTCATTTCTGATTGTATTTTTTAACATTTTGTTTTGAAAGAATTATAAATCCACAGAAGGTTGCTAAAAGGTGGAAGCAACTCATATGTCCATCGATGGATAAATGGATAAATGTGGTACAGTGGTCCCCCCTTATCCTGGGGGGATACATTCCAGGATCCCCCAGTGGATACCTGAAACTGTGGATAGTACCAAATCCAATTGCTGTCAGTGGGAACACATTTCTGTTCACATATTCCACCTACAATTTAACGCCTTTTCCAGCTTAACTAAACACTTACCAGTATTGTGGTCGTAACTTGTGGTTTGAGGTGTGACAGCAAAACTAGCACGAATTTCTTTTTTCCCCTTCACAATTTCACAGATAGAAGATTCATTCCTAACTATAGATCTTAGCAGCCTCAGCATATCATTTTTTTCCTTTCCTGAAGCCGAGAATTTTCACCTTTTCACTTAAAGGAAGCACTTTATGGTTCCTTTTTGGCATATTTGAGTTGCCAGCATCACTACACTTGTGCTTTGGGGCCATTATTAAGTAAAATAAGGGTTACTTGAACATAAGCAGTGCGATACTGGGGCAGACAACCTGACAACCAAGATGGCTATTAAGTCACCACTGGGTGGAGAGTGTAGAGAGAGTGGACACGCTGGGCAAAGAGAGGGTTCATGCCCTTAGCAGGATTCAGCAAGATTTTATTATACCGCTCAGAACTACTCACAGTTCAAAAGGTACGAATTGTTTATTTCTGGAATTTTTCATTTAATATTTTTGTATTGCTGTTGACTGTGGGTAATTGAAACTAAGGAAAGTAAAATTGTGGATAAGCGGGGGTGGGCCACTATACATACAGATAATGGAATAGTATTCAGCCTTAAAAAGGAAGGAAATTCTGATATGTTTCTATGACATGGATGAACCCTGAAGACACTATGCTAAGAGAAATAAGCCAGTCACACCAAGACAAAAACTCTGTGATTCCACTTAGATGAGGCACTTATATGAGTAGTCAAATTCGAAGAGATGGAAATTCGAATGGTGTCTGTCAGGGGCTGGGAGGTGAGGGGAATGAGGAGTTGTTTAATTGGTATGAACTTTCAGTTTGGGAAGATATAAAAAGTCCTCTGGAGATGGATGGTGGTGTTTGTTGCATAATAATGTGAATATATTTAAAGCCACCAAACTGTGCCTGTAAAACTAGTTACAATGGTATATTTTATGTTATGTACATTTTACCACAATCAAAAATTGACAAGGAAGTCCCACAGACACTTCACTAGGCCAATCCAATGTAACAGCTTGCATGACTATAATACATTATCAAAACCAGGGAACTGACATTGATATAACCCAGACTCATTCAGACTTCACAAGTACTCGTGTGTGTGTGTGTGTGCACGTGTATGTGTGTGTGTGTGTGTAGCTCTATGCAATTTTATCACCTGTGTGGCGCCGTTTCATCACAAGCCACTCTTTGTGCTGTCCTCTGTGGCCACACTTGCTCCTTACTGACAGCTAACCTGTGCCACATCTCTAGAATTTTTTCACTTAAAAAATGTTACAAAATGAAGTCATACAGTATGTAACCTTTTGAGACAGGCTTTGTTCACTGCATAACTGCCTTGAGATTCACCCAAGTTGTTGCATGTATCAATAGTTTGTTCCTTTTTGTTGTTGGATAGGACTCAATGATATGGATGGAAATGTTTGATTATATTTTTACATCTACAATTAATAATATTCAATTTTCTGTCCACATTAAGACCATCAGTGAATGGACTTGATTCCAATGTGGCCACTACAGGAATGGCGTCCAAGGGGCTCACCAGAGCATCCTAGCCTCCACCCACCCATGCAGGGGCTTTTGTCTGGGCCACAGGCTGTTTCATTGAAGAAGCGGGTCCTACCGGGCCAGCTGTTATGCCTACTGACTTTCAGCTGCGGGGACCGCAGTGAATAGGCAGTAGGATAGACAGGAACAACTGCAGTAAACAGAGAAGGTACAGTCTCAACCCCCCGCCTGCCCAACCTCAGGGCTGAGACTCCAGCAGTGGCATCATGGGAACAGGCAGCTGGGGTTCCTTTAAGAAGGAAGGTAAATTCCAGGAATAGTTGTTTAGAAATATGATGCTTTCCAATTGTCAGAAGGGAGCTTTTATATTTCCACCACTCACTGTGGCCCAAACTTCACTGTGCTGGAATTTAGCTGTTCCCTTGACTGTTGACCCCAATACAGCATCAACTCCCAGCCCCAAGCCTCACAAAGTGCCTGGCCCCCATAAGTGCACAATAAATGTTGCCACAGGAGTTGGTGTTATTGAAGGAGAGAGGCGAGTCGAAGGGGCCTACAGAGGATGACCAACTCTAACAAGCGAGAGCTGCTTTCATTTCATTTTTAAAACCTGCTACCTCAGCTCTGGCAGGAGCCAGAGTACGAGAGAGGAGCAATAAAACCATCCCTTTCTTCCTCTCACTTCCAGCCCTGACTGCCCTCCCCTCATCCCTTCACACCCCAGATCTTCCTCCCAGACTCTGGGGAGAACTTTGTGTTCTGGGGAGGGTGGGGCTTCTTACTGAAGGGCAGGTGTCAGTGTAGGTGAATAAGCAGGTTGGGTGGGGGTTGGGTGAAGGTGAGGTCATTCAAGGGGACTCTTCGGCCACGTAGAAATGAAGGAACAAGATTGAAGTCACACCCCCCAAAACCCAACAGAGGTTCTTTGAGCCTTTTCCTCCAACTCTCCTTCACCACATTCATGCCTTAGCTTCCCAACCTTGACCTTTTTGCTATGGGCAACCTGAATAGTTTGCATTTCTAGACAAATAGGTGAAAGAAAAGAGCAGCCATAACCCAACATCCCTGTAACTGGCCCGAGGCCCCAGATCCTGGGACTTTCCCCAACAGCTGGATACTTCTTCCTCTGTGAAAGATAACAGGGATTGGCTGGAGCTAACCCAAAAAGGAAGCAGACATAGACACAGGCTCTTGGAAAAGGCCAAATGTTATTCAAACCTAGGAATTTTGTTCCCCCACCCCCAAGGACCCTGGAAGAGGCTGCTCACAGCTGGGTGAGGTGCAGCCCTTTCTACAGGAATCATGGCCTGGCTTTTTCGAGGGTGTGGGGAAGCAGGTGCCACTCCTCTCTGGGCACGTGTGCCTCCCAGGTGTCCTTCATGGAGCTTACACAGAGTGCCTTACACAGAGGCTATGGCCTCTCTGGAAGAGTTAAGATCTTTCTATAGCTCTTGAGATGGAGTATTTGACACCAATAAAGGCTTTCACCACCTCCTCAAAGCTTTGAACTTTTTTGTTTTTTTTAGAGATGGGGTCTTGCTGTGTTGCTCAGACTGGTCTTGAACTTCTGGGTTCAAGCAATCCTCCTGCCTCAGCCCCCTGAGTAGCTGGGACTATAGTTGCCAGCCTGGATTTCTATCTATATCTTAATAACCAGAGTTGCTGTGCACTCTATATAGGATTTGGCTTACTTGGCAAACTCTATGTCATAAACTCAGTATTTCTTCAATAAACTCAATATTTATTTACTATGATCTGGCAGCTGAAGTAGCCCAAACTTCTGACCTATATTCTGTAAGGTGGAAGATTGGGCCTTTTAGTAGAAACCTCCAAGACGTAAGAATCTCTATTGAGACCCTGGGGTTAATGCAGGCTCCACCAAATCCAAGTGCTGGCTGGGAGACAGGAGTCAGCAGGATTTCACCGAGATGGTCAATTTTTATCCAGAATAGGGCTATGCCTGCATTAATTTGTCACCAGTGGAATGAAAATACAAACCCGCTGAGTATGATAGTTTGATATGAGGAGTGGTCAGTTATATAGAAAATTTAAAACAGAAAGCCCATGAGAAGTTTGCCTTTGTAAATGCCCATTAACTCCTTCCTAACAGGGTGACAGAGAGCTGGTGCCACCACAGGGAGTGTGCTTGTCAGAGCAGACCTCCTCCCCAGGTGGACAGCATGACCCTTGACATCCTCCAGATCAAAGCTTCACTTTCCCCTGCTCACAGTGGCTTCTTGGATGACCATGTCTAAACCAGACCCTGCCTGCTATTCTTGACCAGACAGAGAGAACAGCCTGAGTGAAGACTCTGAGGCAGGAGTGAGCATGGCATTAGTAGGGCCTGGCAGAAAGCCAGGATGATGGCCACAGTGAGTGCTGGGAAACACAGCACAAGCTAAGCCTGGAGAATTGACAAGGGCCGGTCTGTGCAGAACCTGAGGGCCATGGCAAGAAGTCTGCCTTTTCTCGCCATGTCCAGAGCAGGGAAGAAGGATTTGCAAGTTTCTCACACATGCCTTGGCTTAAGCAAAGCTTGCTGGCCTCCTTCAAGCCATAGCGCAGGGTGGCGTTTGCCGTGCCTGACTCCCCAAGCTAGGCACTGGGAGTCCAAGTGAACCATCTGGAGGGGTCAACAGTGACGTGAGCAGATAAGCCACAGCACATTGAGCTAGAGGAGGAGAGAGGAATGTGCACCTCCCTGCTTGGATGTTGGGGCAGGAGCAGGAGGGCTCCAGGAAACCTCGCACAGATTCTTTGGGCTGCCTAAATCCCGCTGCTCCATGTCTAGGTGGCTGAAGCGCCTCCTGGCCTGCCTCATCCCCTCCTCTGGCCTGTCCTCTTTACCAGCCCTGCCACCTGCCCACTCTAAGAGGCTCCACCCTTCCTTGGAACACGGAGTTCTCTGCCGCTGGACTCTGGGGAGGGTGAGATTGTTGAAGCAGGCAGGCGAGCATGAGAGGGAAGGAAGAGGGAGGGAGGTCAAAGATACGAGGTGAGCTGGAGAAGAAAGGGACTGTTTTGAGGATTCCCCCTCACACATTCTGGCTCTTACCTGTGACCAAAAGCAAAGGGAGCAGCTTTTACCAATGGAATGAGGCCAGGGTGTGTTGGCTTACACCCATAATCCCAGCACTTTGGGCAGGCCGAGGTAAGAGGATCACTTGAGCTCAGGAGTTCAAGACCAGCCTGGGCAAGATAGTGAGACCCCATCTCTACAATTTTTTTTTTTTAATTGGCAGGCATGGTGGCATGTGCCTGTGGTACTAGCTACTTGGAGGCTGAGGTTGGAGGATCTCTTGAGCCCAGGAGGTCAAGGCTACAGCAAGCCATGATCATGACACTGCACTCTAGCCTGGGTGACAGAGTGAGACCCTGCCTCTAAATAAATTAAATCAATCAATCAATACCAATTAAGTAACTAACCAACCTGTCTATCGGGGTCAGTCAGCTCTTATAGTCCCACCTGACTTCCGCTTTGCCTTCTCCTGCAGCAGCAACGCCTTCGAAAGTGCTTACTGTGTGCTAGGCAGGCGTTGCACACGGACAGGGACTGGGAGTTCAGATGGCCAGCGGGCCTGCTGTCTGGGGACAGGGGGTTTCCCAGGACCTGGGACTTTCAGTACTAAAACCAGGACAGTCCTGGGCAAGCTGGAACAGCTGGTCACCTGGTGGGAACTGACCACCCATGGAGTCAGCAGAGAAGGAAGGCGGCACCACAGCGTAGCTGGTGGTGGGAGCAAGCAGGAGTCGTTTCCTCCTTAGCACTGGAAGCGCCACTCTTGGCACTTACCTGCCTTCCTGAACGGAGCCCCACCTGTTTTTATGAAGCCGCCCCAGGCCAAGCCCTCAGGATGGGCAGGGGTGGGTTGAGACTGTGCTGTCTCTGCTGTTTGCTAAGGTTGTTCTCATGGTATCACGCTGCCAGAGACTGTCCGCTTGGCTCACATTGATGGAGGTCAGCTAAGGACAGGCTGATTAGCTGGCTCCTCAGGGCCTTTCTCTTGGTGACACAGCCTCTGGCTCAGAACAAAGGCCCCTCATTTTGCCGAGGCACAGACTCTTGAACGTGAGAGTGCTGCCACCTGCTGGTCACAGCTCTGCTTCCAGAAGGGGAGCTGGAGCCTCAGGAGGGAGACTGGGCCGTGAGCCCAGGTCTGCAGCGTCTCTGTGGGCCACACAGCACCACCTCCCAGCATGTCCTGGGCGAGACAGCTGAGGAAAAGAAGCTGGGGACCCCCCTAACAGGTATGCCTTGAAGGGGACTGCAAGGCTCTCTCATGCCAGAACTCTCTCAGGCTGGCCATGGATTCCCAGAATTCCCAGCCAGCGTGGGCACTCTTAGCTATAATAGAACCCTTGGCCCAGTGGTGTGCTGGAGCTGCTGGGCAGGAGGCAATCATCAAATATTCAGGAAATTTACCAGCTGCACTGGTCATGGTGGGAGTATTTACACCATGGAAATTGGCAAAGGCTACAGATTAAGAGTTTTCTCCACCCATTACCCTTCCTCCAGTGGATTTATCAGTGCACCTTTGCAAAACCTCTTTCAAACTTAAAATATTGTCACCTGGGAAAAGGCAAGTACCAGCCCGTTTGTAAAGGTTTTCTCAGATAAAGCATCGAGTATGGAATTGGCGTCATAGAGAAGAAATACATTCTGATAAGAGGGAGATTGTGAGGCAGGAAATTTTGTTAAGCTCCCTAAGAACAACTAAGGTAATAGCTAAGGGCTCTGTGATGAGAAACACATGGATTCAAGTAGCAGCTTTTCTACTTGCTAACTGAATGATGCTGGTCAAATTGCTTCATCTCTAGCTTCCAGTTTCCCTGTCTGCAAATGGGGGTATTAGGAGTAGTTGCCTCATGTAGTTGCGAGGTGATGCGTTTGATGAATCTAAGTGCTTAGAACATTGCCAGGCAGAAAGCAAGTGCTCAATACATCCTAGATATTATCAGATATTGATTAGAACCTCCACTTCAGCAGGCTTAAACTGATCTTGACATCTTCCTGGTAAAACCAGTTTCACCTCTAGATGTCCTTTACAGGGTTGGGGAATGGAGACTGGTTCTTCAATCCTCCCCGGCAGCTAACCTTTAACATCAGCCTCAGTTTTGGCTATTCATTTGTACTTGTCCCCTGCAGTTAGTACATAAGACAATGTATCCCCTATGCTCTTAATATGATAAAGTACATCCTGAATGTAAAGTATCTAAGCATTGAACACTTGCCAAACCAACCAAAAATATTTTGTTTAAATGAGTCACTGGCCAGTTAAGATGTCAAGTATAGAAAGGGCAGGACCCAGATCTGATTCCAACTCCAAGACCTGAGTCATCCTCAGTTGTACTGCACCTGATTTAAAGGAAGATTATGTTAGCAAGACACAAATTATATAGAATTGGGGAAAATAGGAATCTGAGAGCAGTCCTCTTTCAGTGGAAAGAGATATGGGGCTTAGAGGACATGAGCTCCCCTCTCATGAGAGTGGAGGGCTTGGTTGTGCAGTGAAGACAGTTGGCGAAGTTTCTATAGATCCTGATGGACTAAGGCCCAAGGCTTGACCTGATGGACTTGCTCCATCCAAGACTCTGCTCACCCCTCAATCTTTGAATGAATAATTTGGCTTCTTGGGTGCTAAAATCCTTGGAAGAAGTGTCCTTAGATGAGATATGCATATTTCCATTGTTAAAAAGTTATAAATGAGTTTGCATCATACTCCTTTGACTTTTGTTATATGGACTAAGGTTAGGTTAGATTTGGTTGCATAAAACAGACAAAACAGTAGCATAAATAAAATGTACATTTATTTCTCTCCCATGTCAATGAAATCCAGATGTTGGCAGCCTGGGACAGGTATGGCAACTCTACAGTCATCATCAGTCACTATCTTATAGCTCCATTCTCTTCAACATGAGTTTTTGTCTAGTGGTTTAAAATAGTCACTCGAGCTCCATCCAGGCTGCTTTCTTGCCAACAAAAAAATTATATTTTCCCATAGTCTGACAAATCACCGTCCAGGCGTACTCATGCAAGCCCATTCTGATGCAAGAAAACTGAAAAATGTCTTTATTCCAACTAGGGGTAGGAGGCATGTGCCTAGCTAAAAATTAAGGGTTCTATTTTTAATAAAGTAAGGCAGCTAGATATTGGTGGATAGCCCACAATCTCTACCAAAGTAGATCAATTTCCCTAAGCCTGCTTATTTTTGACATCAGAGAAATTCTGTACAACAACCCCCAGGATAAACCACCCTGTGAGCCCAGGAAGAGAAGATGGTTGGATTCCCTCTCAACACTCTCCTGCCTCCGTGTGAATTTAATCCCCATACCCCATCAGCCCCAGAGCCTCCATTCTGCTGCTGCTACAGCACCTGTCCAAAGTTTCCCTCCTTTCCAAATTTGGTCTCATCACTAAACTTCAGATCTCCATGACCACTGGTCTGGACTTTTGTAATAATGCCCTCATTGTTCTTTCTGCCTCTACTCACTCTCCAAGCCTTTCTGCTGATGGATTGCTCTTCCTGAGGCACAAGTCCCACCGTGATACATCCCTGCTCAAGAATGTCCATGGTTTCCCATTTTCTGCCCTAAAGTCTAAATTCCTTAGAATCCTGAAGGCTTTCTATGACAAGGCCTTTGCCTGAATTTCTAAGCTCATCACTCTTCGACACTTGGAGATCCAGCAAGTGCCACTCCTTAAATGTGACTTGAACACTTCTGCCTCCTTGCCTTCCCTCCTGCTTTTCCATCTGCTTGGCATGCTCTTCCTTTGTCTCAGCCTGCCTAAAACCTATCCATCTCACGAAGCTCAGGACAAAGGCCTCCTCCCCCATGAAGCTTTGCCCAAGCTATAATGACCGTCACCCTCCTAAGTGTTGTCACAGGGCATTATGCTTCCATTCAGCTCAGACTACAAGTATTTCTGTGTTCCCTACTAGAGTGCGAGCTTCCGTAGGGCTGGGCTATGCTTGCTTGCTCACAGCATCTCACATTAGTGCCTGCCATATCAGCAACATGCAATGAGTGTTGGTAGAACTGAACTGCAGAGTACAGCTGGGGCTCCATGGAACAGAACCAGTTGGAAATTGGATGTGAATGAGAACAGCTCACAGAATGACCTGCTGTGCCTGCTAGAATTTGAAAAGTTGGGGTGACCATTGACACCACTCTGGGAGCAAGTATTTGGGTTCCACTTAAATATACAAATGTAGGCCCAGGACTTCCACCAAAATGAAGCCCCTTCTGGGCTTGTGTTTGAGGAGCTGTATAGGGTAACAGAGTGACACCGGTAAGGATTGCTGTCCTCTCTACCTTATTTTTTTTTTTTTTTAAGGTTCAAGATCTGAGTTGCCATAAAAATAAAAACCTTGGTGGGGGTGGGGGGGGTGGAGGGATTTGAAAGAAAACTGTAAATTATCAAGAAAAATGATTCATTTCTCAGATGAAGACCCCCAGTCCCAGAAAAGCAAGGGTGAGTATGCCCAAGGTCACCCACCCAGGGTGAAGGGTGGTACTTAGCCTGTCCCAATCCCAGTCTACTATTTTCTGTTCCACCACCATAGCTGCCCAGGGTGAAGACACCATCAGTTTTTAAGGTCACATCTAATTTGGGGAAATAAAAGGTCTTGAAAGTTACACATAGATTTGTGCACTGCTGATCTTAATTTTATGTTTGCCATCATAAAATCAGTTTATACTTATACAACTAAAGGGGGAAGACATGCATCCAATTCTCACAGTTTCAGTTCTATGTCTTTGCATCAGTTATTTAGATTTTTCCCTTCTCTGTTCATTATCACTTTTCCTGAGGAGGTAACAAAATGTCTTTTTCAATTTTCTTCTGGGACTAATTCTCACTAGGATCACCCATTTTTTTCTCCAGTTTGCAACTGGCTAGATTTGATTGGAATAGATAAGGCCTCCGACCATGGGCTGTTGAAGGGCCCTTTGTTTGTGGATTACAAGCGGTCATTCAGTTTATCCCATTCATTATGCGACCCTACTTTTTTGAGTTGCAAGGTTAAGGCCTGGGGCAAAATGTTGATGGAAAGGAACATTAAGCACCAAGTTGTACCGTGTTTGTGTTCATTCCAATCCACATTCACCTCTCTTAACTGGTGAAGGTTATGACTACAGCCCACTCTCTAGTGACTCACTTCAGGAAAAGGACATGTGACAAGAACCTGTCTCACATGGGACTGCTTGCCAGGGGTGCCAGGACAGAGATGGCATTGTTCAGGGAAGATTCAGGAAGTCAAACATCCGGAGAAAAGCATGCATGGTTAACTCACCCCACAGGCTGGATGAGAACATATTTTTTTTTCTCACTGATCAATGTGTTTATCTACTTCTACAAGGGCACTCAGAGGACTTCTGGAATAATTACTCCCTTTGGTCTTAAATGCAGCTTTCCTGATGGGCCAGGAAAGGGAGAAGGGATAAGTATTCCTGGAAGTGTTTTACCTGTTGTCACATTAATTCTATCCTCCCAATAGCCTTTTGAGATAAACGTTATCCCCACTCTCAATGTATAAATGGGGCAATTTAGATAAGGCAAGTTAAGGAGTTTGCCTAGGCCTATCTGCTACTAAGTGGCAGACCCAGGATTCAAACTTGGGTTGAGGTTGACATTGAAGTGTATTTCCAATGTCAGAAAATGTCCTCTTTCCATGCTAGTGCCCAGGTTTCCTCTCAGATAAGTAGCAGCTGCTAAATGCTACTGCAGAGCATTGTCTCTCCCAAACACATCTTTGTTCTGACCTCTTTCTCTCCATCTAGCTGTCCTCAAAACCCACACAAATTCCACCTTCTCCATGAAGACTTCCTGATCAGCCAGTCCCAAGAGACTATGTACAGTCGCACATGCGCTCTCTCTCTTCTACTTCTGTAATCCTCTCTGCTTGCACTCCTGGTTTAGCCCTTAATAGATATAACTTAGTGCATATAAACTTTCAATTGCATATGCAAACTCCCAGCTGTACTATAAACTCCTCAAGGACATGAACAATGCCTTTGTTGAGCCCTGAGAATTTGTAGCATAACGAATAATACCAACTAGCTGCTGCAAAATGCGTGTTTAATAATTAACTGGTTAATTTTTAGGAGAGGCTACGGGAGTCCTCGTGATTCTGTTAAGTAGACAAGCACGGAAAACTCAAAGGCAAGTAGCTGTCTCTTTGGCTAAGACTCCCCTTAGCACCACAGTCTGTAATTCACTCACCAAATCTTTCTGGGTGTTTTAGAGAAGACGGACATTGCTCCGCACTGAAACCATGCGTTAAGCCCTCTGCCAGTTTTAGGGCAGACTAAAGCACCCTGCCCAAAGCTCAGAAGGTTCAGGTGAGTTCAGAAAGCTCCAGGCTTTCTGGCAGCCTAGTATGTTCCCTTAGTCTTTTCCAAGTCTGGGCACTCACTCCTAGCTCCTCCCCAGGAGTCCACCTCTTAGCCTCACCCCAGGCCTTAGTGATGACAGCACCAGGCAGCAACTGGTATCTCCCCTGGAGGCAAATATGCCTGCACAAAGCCCAGACCTTATGCTCTTCCCTTCTGGGATTCTGCTTATTTTCTTTCCCCTTAACTTATTGCCCCTTCTTCTATGTGGTCTGTTAATCTCCAGATCTTTGAGAAGGATGACCATGATGTCAGAGCACGGGCCTTGGCATGGCCTGTCTGCATCTCTCTCCTCCCCACTCCCCACAAGGTTCCTGGGTCATGTGGGGCTTCCTCAGCACCCCCTCTCCATGCAGCTCCTCCTCTCTGAGTCTGCCTCCTGCCTTTCCTTCCAGCCCCATCCAGGGTGTGGAGAGAGCTCTTGACCACAGTGAGTTGCCCTTCCCCATACTTGATGAGCTCTGTCCACACTTGGAGACCAGCTTGTGCTCTATGGGTCTGAGGCTGGGCCTGCCTGTCCCCCAACCTGGCCATGAGGGCCCTGAAGCCATCATCATGTCTTACCTTTATTTCTGATGCCTAGATCTGTGACTGTCACATAGTAAGTGGTCAATCAATATCAACAGAAGGTGGAAATAAATGGTAAATGAGTAAACAGTCTTGGTTCTGCTCTATGAAAATACCCAACACATCAACTCACTCTGACATTAACTGTTTAGACACTTAAAGCAGGCCTCTGAACTAGACAGATCTGGAAGCATCACACAGATCACCAATCACCTCATCTACAAGATGAGGACCAAAGCTGGTAAGTGGCTTGCACAAGGTCATACAGAGTGTGAGTGGCAGACCCAGACTGGATCAGACTCTCTGATTCCCTGCTGAAGGCACCATCTCAGCCATGCTTTCGGAGTAAGGAAGCTTTGCTTCTAAAATACCTAGTAATTCAGACTTTTCTTCCAATTATTTCTAATTAGTAACCTACCTAGCACTGATGAGTTCTTGAATATATGCATGCATGCATGCATGCATGCATGTATGAGTGAATGAATGAATGAAGGCTAGGTCATGCTGGATTCACAGCAGCAGCAGTGCAGCTTTTCCAGTAAAGGCACTAGGGACATGTGCAGGATTGAGATGATGCGTTTAAGGCATCTCCTTTCTGCCTCACAACCCTGACACTGGGCATTCCCGGGATCTGCCATTGCCCCTACTCTGCAGCTGTTCCGAGCTGTCCTTGCCAGCACCATTCTTGTTGAACCTATTAGGTTGCTATTGTTTTTAGCAAACAGCTGATGCCTCATAGAAAATTTAGCATTTGCTCATTCCTGTTCCATTTATCTTCTAGTTTGTGCATTTTCTCTTCTTTATTAGCAGGGCACTTACTGGAAAACTAGATCTCTGTCACTTACTGGTTTCATATGTTTCCTCTGTTCATAACCTACCTGGAGTCAGAATTATGTCTCTGTCACAGAGCAATTGGTTGCTATGGAAATGATCATGGCACCCCAGGCAGCAGGCCTGCATTGGAGAGAAGAGGGAGTGCTATGCCCATTGGGGTGGGGGTGGGTATGGGGGAGGTGCTGCAGGAATCCTGAGTGTGACTTTTTAAGCTAGTACTGACTTGTCTAGGCCAACCTGGTCATCTTGACCCTCTTCCTACTCAAAGCTGTGTGTGCGTCTGTGTGTGTGTGTATGTGACACTTCACTTATCCACACCCCCACGCACCCCACCCAAATATAAAACAAATGCTTCCCCTAACTCCTCTCTTCTACCTCCAAGTCCAACTTAGAGTTCACCTCCTCAGTCTTCTGTGGTTAACCACCCCTGACTAACCCCTTCGCCAATCAAAACCCCCCCATTCCTAGTGAGTTTGTACTTAATTCAATTGCATTGGAATCACTTGCATTCCTTCTCCTGGGTTTTTTTTTTTTTTTTTTCTTATCGGGCTCATGTGCTTTATCTTCCCAACAGTATCTAGGCCCCACAGAAACCCATCTGGGCCAGTTGATTTTATCTTCCCACAGAGCCCAAGCCAAGCTTGGCTGACCACAGGCCCCTGATAAATGCTGCCCCTGACTGTCAGAGAGATGGACAGTCTCAGCCGCCGAGCCCGTGCACTTTAACCCATCCGGTCTTACCTCCTGAGGATCAGTAAGCCTAGAGCAATAGGCAAATTAGACAGCTCTGGATATAATTTTAAACACTGTCAACCCAATGAAAGGAGAAAAACTCTAAAGCATCATTTGCCTAAAACGTCCTCAGATGATAAAGGAAGAATGAGAAAACAGTTTAGTTGTTTAAAACTGTCTTATTTTTGTGGGTTTTAACTCATTTATGTTTCAAGTTTGCCCTTAGTCTTGGTTGCCTGTTACCCACAGCAACTTTGACCTCCAGAGCCAGTGAACCCTAGCTGTACATGGTGGGAGAACCTGGGCCTGTTTCAAAGTGCTTTATAGGACAAGGTTAAGCTCACAAACATGAATCGTGGACTTGGGGCCTTTCCTTTGTCTAACGGGCAATATCCTTACATCCGGGGCCTGGGGGTGCCGAGCCTGTGAACTTCCCTTGCTGCCTGTGGTTGAAGACAAATAGCTGTGCTGGCTCCGTTGGCAGAGTTGGTGTCGGTTTTGGTGCCCCAACCTCCTTTTTCTGGAATCTGCCCCATATTCAGTCCCCAGATGGAAGTAAGCTGATACTCAGGTAAGAAGGGGGCGGAAGTCAGGGTGCCTCTAGTGTGGAGTCGACGCTAGGGCTGGACGCCATGTTCCACATCCCAGAGCCCATCTGAAAGACCTTCTTTGGCGTGCAGCTCAGAGCCGCTCAGAGAGCGTGGAGCTCGGCCCCCAGCTCAGCCCAGGGCTCTGTGCACTCATGGAAAGGGGCATCGTGCCTGGAGACGCTAGCGGCCATTCTGGCGCAGGGACAGGGCCTGGGCGTCTGTGTGTGCTCGTGCCCAGATGAGAGACTTGGACGGGGTGCGGAGGGCTTGCTGCTTTCCCAGCTTAAGGGCTGTTTCAGTGAGGTGGTCCTTCTGAGGCCTGAGATGGTGCTGGGGGTGGCCTCACCAGGAAAAGGCGCAAGGCAAACATTGAACAGACAGGCTGGAGCCCCCAGGAGGAGCTTTGGTCCGTGGTGACTGGGAGAAGGGCCTCTTTTGGGGACAGCTGATAAAAGAGCTGCCACCCTCTCCTCCAGCCCCCCCACCTCAGAGCCCCACTGGAAGACAGGCTTGATTTTCTTCATCCCGTGCAGCACGGGCTTGGTGAAGCTGGAAGGAACCCTCTCATGCAGTCTGCCCGCTTCTGCTTCCGACTGAACGCTCCAGCCTAGGCTTCAGGCCAGGCCTCTGTCCCCACACAATGGGGACTTGGATAGTGATTTTTAGGATTCTTTCTAGCTTTCTACGCTGACTAGAAAAGAGAAGAGGAAGTGCCCCGTTGGCTCTGCCGTGGACCAGAAGACCTTCCCCTACTGCTCATATTTAGTTAGCAATTACCCAAGGTGTCCAAGGCCCCTCCAACACTGTCACTCAGTGCTAGGAGAGGCCAGAACTCCAACTCAGGCTGTGCGGCTGGCTGCAAGGGGGTGACGTCTGGGTTAGCTGTTTGGAGACGGAACCACAGGTCAGCTTTAGAGCTGATGGCGCCTTCATGGGCACAACGGGAAACCAAGACAGGCAGCTACCAAGTGATCCTTCAGCATCTGGACGAGATGCTTTGTCTTTCCCAGAGAAACTATTTCAATGAGTTCTTCCCGGGAGAGAGGGAAAACAAAGCTCAAATACCAGAGCTGCAGAAACCGCCTGAGGATGATTTGCTCTGACAGGCCGGTGGCTGCCCTCTCCCACGGACAGCCTTGGTCCAAAAGAATAAAGGAGACCTTGCAGGCCAGAACCCAAAAGTGCAAGGTGCAGGTTTGCAAAGTGTGTCCCTCAGGCTCTGTGCATCCCCAGTCCAGAAATTGAACACCCATCCACATGATGCCTTCACAGCACATGAAGAAAAAGAGGGGCAGGTTGCAGAGGAGCAGGACAGGGGGACGTGTTGCCAAGAGCAGGCAAAGGTCTGAGCTGATGGCAGCTCTGAATTGGGTCTGGCGGGAGTTGGAGGTAACTGCATTATGGGAAAGATTGAAAGGTTAATATGAAACCAGCTGATACTAAAAGAGAACAATTAGGAAGGTTAAGGGGCTTAATATTAGATAAATGGCTGCCAGAGGATAAAGTTCACAATTTCCATGAAAGAAGTCTGACTCAGAGAATTCTTTTTAGTGGACCAGACCAAGGTCTGATTTTGTTATTTTTTTTTTCTTCCCAGTAACTGAGAGAAAATTACCATTCATTCACATAAGATTCATTCTCTTCCCTCCTCCTGCTCCCTCCTCTGGCTTCCCATCTCTCTCCTGTTTGGAAATGTCTGATTTCCTTCCAGTTCTGGAATGAATCTTAGGGTCCCACCTTCCAGTCTGCATACCCCACACTCCTCTCCACCTGTAGGGGTTCTTCCTCAGTGAGATTTATGGGGCCCTACAAGAATATTTTTGTCAGTGTTGCTTGTATTCTGGAAATATTTCAGGCCACTAAGTGATCTCACAGATCAGTAGCTCAACCCAGGCGAGACATTCCGAGCCAATAAGGAGTTAACCCAAACATGGGGATACGGGCTGATGGATTTGAGGTGGCTGAGGAGATTGGGGGAGATGGGGAATTCTCATAGTCTCCAAACCCAGCAATTCCTTCCTGGGAGTTTTTTAAACATTCCTTCCTGGGAGAAGGGCCTCTGATGGGGACAGCTGATAAAGGAGCTGCCACCCCCTCCTCCAGCCCCCCCACCCCCGTGCCCCACTGGAAGACAGGCTTGATTTCCACATTCTGCCCAGCACGGGCTTGGTGAAGCTGGCAGAAGCCCTCTCATCAGTCTCTGTTCTTCTGTCTGGACTGAACCCTCCAGCCCAGGCTTCAGGCCAGGCCTTTGTCTGAACAGATTCCCAGGCCCCACCCACGCTGGACTAACTGAATTTGAATCTTTGAGGGCACAGTCTGGGCATCTGCATATTCTGAAGTTCCTCGACGACCCCATGACCTACCCAGTTTGGGAACCACTGGCTCAGGGGCCACATGGAAGAAAGGCCAGGCAGGGAGGGGCCGGGGGCCTCTCAGACTTTGGGCTGGGCCATTTGTGTGATTCCCTAGTTCCCATCCCAGCCAGTGAGTTTCTTGGAGCAGACATTTCCTCTTACTCATCATTACAATCCCCACACAGGGCTGGCCACGTTCAGTATGTGGGAGCTGAATTAAGTTTCCAGATCTCATGGCTCATGTCTGTAATCCCAATATTTTGGGAGGCCAAGGCGGGAGGATCACCTGAGCCCAGAAATTTGAGACCAGCCTGGGCAACATGGGAAGACCCTGTCTCTACAAAAATTTAAACGTTAAAAATATTTTTTAAATAAAATTTTGAAATGTCTCCCCTTCCTAGACCCTGAACCTGTTCAGTTCTCAAGTTGACATGTTCAGAGGCCTGGCTGGTAGAGCCTGGGCCTGGTCCCACAGAATCAGCATGGTCCTGAAACACAAGAGCACAGGAGCCAAAGCTGGAAGGGCCCTTAGAGAACCTCTAGTCCAATAGCTTTCAAATTGTAATCCTAGGTACCCTGGGGTCCCATGGTGGAACCTCAGAGAGCACGAAAAGGAAAGGGCAGAGGCCCAGTGGGAGGAACTGCCAACCCTCCCCCCACCTCCACGCTTCCTTCAACCAGGCCAGCTCTGCTTTCACAGCTTTGTGTGACTTTCGCAATAACCAAATGGCTTCCCAGCTTCTGCCCTTGCCAACCCCACCCCCAGCCCCTGTCTATTTTCCATCTGGTGTCCAGAATGATCATTTCAAAACATAAGGCTCATCATGTCCCTCTTCTGTTCAAGACCCTGCATTTGGCTTTCCATTTCACTCAACAGCAATCCAAGGTCCTCTTCACGGCCGGCAAGTCCCACCTGTTCTTGCCCTAGCTGCCCCTGCCTCATCTCAGCCACACTGGCCTCCTTTGTATCCCTGAATGCACCAAGCAGGCTCTTATCCAACACCTGGGCAGGTCTTCCTCCTTCTGCCGGAGACACTCTTCCCCAAATAGCTGCATCCCTTGCTTCCTCTTGTCCTGACCACCCTATCAAAAAAGGCATCCTGTTCCATCAGCCCAGCCCCTTCCTCTACTGTACTGACTGTCCCTGCTGAAATATACGCTCCAGGAAGGGGAGGACTTTGTTTTTTTTTCACTGCTATGTCCCCAGCACCAAGAACAGTGGCTGGCACTTAGTAGGTGTTCAATAAATAATCATTTCCTGAATTAATCAGATTGGTTTTGAGTCTAAAGTTATTCTGTACATTTTCTTGTTTACACATTTCTCTATTTTTCAGTAAATATGCATGTTTTTACAATCACAAAAAGCAGTAAATGACATAGTCTTTTCTCTAGGACCAATCTTTGGGAGACTCAGAGCTGCTAGAGAATAACTTAAGAAGATAAAGGGAGGCCCTGCCTTGAGCCCCTGGTTCTGAGCAGCACCAGGTTGGTCCTGGTAGACTATAACAATACCACTGATTCCTAATGGTGGATGGGGGAACTTAGTGGGGCTAAGCAGACCCTACTTACCTAACCGCATTTTGTCTTGGGGTCACTGGGGAAGGAGAGAGAAGGAGTGAAAACAGGACCAGCAGCAACCCCCTCCCTGCTGAAATGCACCAGGATCTCCCTAACCCGATACAACAGACATGAGGACATGGGCTCCCAAGCACCCTCCAGTAAGGCATTGTGGCCATAGGTCATTCTTTAACTGGCACAACTGGCTTTTCTCAGACAGACTTTCTCTTTATTTTCTTCAGGGACTATTACTCTGAGGCCTAGTACCTGCTGCCTCTGCTTATATGACTGAATCTAGAACAAAGAAGAAACATCTTAGCTGAGGGGTCAGGGCTCTGGCCTGACAGAAACCCCGTGGTCTTGTCTCCATGTCAGAGCCCCATGACTCCAAGTGGGTGGGAGTCCTGGGCTCGCCCATGACTCACTGTTCGAGTTCGTAGAGAACTCAGAAGTTCCATATGAAAGCACAGCCTCACAGGCTAGAGACAATTCAGGAAACGAAAGCCCCATTCACTTGATTATTGGTTCATTTTCTGATGGAAGCTTTTCTGATCCTCTTTCATAAGGCCCATCTGAAATAGACAACTGAAAAGAGAACTAGGAGGCCATTTCCCTTCCCTCCTCTAGCCCCAGAGCTCGGTCATCAGAGCCATGTGGACCCTAGCCCCTGGAGCTGGACAGGGCCCAGGGGTCATCTGGCCCCTGTCTGTTTCATTGTGACTTACCAGGCAGGCCCCCTGATACTCAGGGACGCAGCTGCCTGCCTCCTGGGCTGACTTTCCTGCAATGCTCTAGAGTGGAGCCAGCCAGCTTCTCCAAGGAGCCGGTGGTAAATACTCGCTCTGGGCCCTGTCACCTTTTCTTTGTTTTTTCCTTACAACCCTTTCGAAACATAAAACCATCCTGATTGAGCTCATGGGCTTCACAGAAACAGGCTGTGAGGATAGGCAAAGTACAGCCCATGAGCAAGACCCAGCCCACTGCCTGTTTTTGTAAAATAAAGTTTTAGTGGACACAGCCCTGCTGATCTCTTGATGAATTGCCTATGGCTGCTTCCACGCTACTACAATCGCGGAATTCTGTAGTTGAGACAGAGCCTATAAGGCCAATAAAGCCAAAAATAGTTTCTATCTGTCCCTTCATAGAAAACATCTGCCAAGCCCTTCTCTAAAGTTTCATATGCATTCGTTCCTATTTAACACTCAAAACAATTTTTGAGATTAGTATTAGAGATGAGTATTCCTAATTTTACAGATGAAGAAACTGAGAACGAGAAAGGATAAGACTTGCTCAAGGTCACATGGCTAATGAGGGGCAGAACCAGAACCCAAACCCAGATCTCATCTCTAAACCAGGGCTTCTTCACCTGGTGAAGCTGCTCCCGAAAGGTGGCAATTGTGAAGCATGGAATATATCTCCTGTTTAGCCCCATCAAGTAGGGTAGCAGCAGGTTCCTTGGTGCCACGGTCTGAGAGAGACAAACTGACCTTGAACAGAAACTCTTAAGATTCTCACCAAATCCCACTGTGCAGAGAATGTCTCCAAGCCCAGTGTGCTCTCTGTGCACAGGAAAGATTCCTTTGGCAAGTTGGCTGGCTGGCAGGAGAACTGTCCCCTAAAAGCCAAGTTTGGCTTCTGTTAAACATTTAACAACAGGTTGTCATTTCACTGTGAAGAGCCACTGAGCTGCTGCCATCTTCCCATTGAGACCTGGACTGCCCTTGGATCCCCCCAGGTCCCAGGGCTGCCATTTCCTCTAACTGCTGGGAACAGCTATGCCATTATTTGTATGAGGGAGACCCCCAGTGGATATTGCTGGTATCACTGTCTCTAAAAGCAGCTCGGCAAACACCTTCAAGGCTCCCAGAAGCTGGGTGTGTTCAAGATTATTGCATTTGAGTAATTGCCCCCAGTACATAAAACCCAATGAGCATTGTCCTCTTCAAAATCCTTCCCAAGGGAGGTTGGTGCATGCATGTTCTAACAATGCTGCCATTTCACAGAACGCATTTGGAAAGCTTCCTTTGCATCTGATTTTTTTTTTCTTTTTTTTTTTTTGTGAGACGGAGTTTTGCTCTTGTTGCCCAGGCTGGAGTGCAATGGTGCGATCTCGGCTCACCACAACCTCTCCCTCCCAGGTTCAAGCGATTCTCCTGCCTCAGCCTCCTGAGTAGCTGGGATTATAGGCATGTGCCACCATGCCCAGCTAATTTTGTATTTTCACTAGAGACAGGGTTTCTCCATGTTGTTTAGGCTGGTCTCAAACTCCCAACCTCAGGTAATCCACCCGCCTCAGCCTCCCAAAGTGCTGGGATTACAGGCATGAGCCACTGCGCCTGGCCTGCACCTGATTTTATTATGACCTTTCACATGCTTTTAGAGTCTTTTCTGTGAGGCAGATCTGACTTCCCAGAACAGCTTGGCCTTTGTGAAACTTTGTTTTAGCTGCTTTCAGCCTAGCTTTGCTCCAGAACCTGTTTTGTGTGTTCCATAGTGTTGCTAATTCTGGTGGTGGTTATTGTTTGCAGTTTTTTATTTGAATTGGATAACAAAATTATGCATTAGGATTTCCAGCATTTCTGGAAAAGTCAGAAAGCACTTGTTTTCAGTTCTTGCTCAGTAGCTAATAGCTGAAACTAAAGAGGAGCTGTTGCCCTCTTTGGACAGGCAAGGATTCTCCAGTTTGCCACAGTCCCCACCACTCCATATTGCCCCTTATTGGCTGTGCTGGTGTTTGATTGCATTGCCTTGTTGGTCCCTAGAGAAGTTTTAAAGTTATATCATACATACAGAATAATTGCCATGAAAATAGCTGCTGCCACAGATCCCAGACACTATGCTGAGCACAGTATGTACATGTTCTCATTTAACCCAGTGAGATAGGTGTCATTATTCCCAACTTACAGACATAGAAAGTCAGAGTCAGTAAATGTCAGGATCAGAAAATGTCTTTATAAGGGTTGAACTGAATTTCAGTTTGGATATTTGCATTTTACCATGTCAGATAATGAACTCCTCTAACTGGTTTAGGAGATGTGACTGGCTCAGTAAAGGCCTCAAATAATCACTAGGTTTTCCTCTTTTTCCACCTGCAATATATTCAAGAATGGCTAACCCTGATCTCAGTCATGAAGTAAGCAAAGCGTCTTTGATGTTAAAGACACTGGAATATCCTCCCCTTTCTTCCTCAGGATATCTGTCTTGAACCGCACACCCATGCCAGGTGCGCAGTACTCTGAGATCTTCCCGCAGGGCCCAGGGACCCCACTGTGACACAGTGTCTGGGCCTCAACTCTAAGACAGCACCTCACCTTCCAGATTTTTCCCATCCCTTTTTTCTACCAAAACATCCTTTGCTGTGTCCCATACATTCAAGCTCTTGATAAGTGACTAACTACTTAATTTGATAAATGATTTGGGAGATAAGTCATTAACAGACTCATTTATTCTTCTAAAAATTACTTATTGAATGTCTAACCCCTCCTCTTAAAACCATATGAGGGCTACCAATTGCTCCTAAGAGACTAATGACCAAAATCCTTCATAAGGCCTAAAAGGCTTGTGAGACACTGTGTCTGCTGGCCTCTCCAGCCATCCTCTCTGCCCAGCACTCCCCCAGCCTTCTAGTTCCTCCAGCATCCCTTGTCTCCATCTACTAAGACTTTACACTAACCCCGTCCTTGGCCTGGAAAGCTCTTTCACCCCTCTTAGCTAGTAACTGCTTTTTTGTCCTTCAGGTTGCTATGAAGTCACAACTTCATCAAAATGCATTCCATGACCTCACCGACAGGTTCAAATTGCATCGTGAGACATGCACTGGCACCATGAACCTATCAGATAAAGTGTCCTGAGGGCTGCAGTCTTGCATTTATTTATTTGATGAACATACATCTACCTCATCAGACAATGAGCTCCATGATGTCATTGTGGAGGGATTTTATCTGTTTCTAGTCACTTTTGCTTCCCCAGTGCCTAGATGCCTAATTCATATTTGTTGAAGTGAAGTGAGATAGGGTAGAGGAGGAGGGAGGAAGAAATTTCCATTGCTTTCTACAGTTAAAATGGAGAGAATCTAAAGAACTTTCCCAAGGACACAGAACTAGTAAGTGACACAGCAGGACACTGAACCCAAGTTTCCAAGGCACGTTTCCTTTCTACCCTATCATAACTTTCTTCTAGGGCCTTGGCAGGCCTCTGTGCTCTATGATAATCACACCCTGAAGATTATTATGACGTTGGAGGCATGCCCGGTCTGGCTCCAGACAAGGTGGTGCAATATCATGGAGCTGCAGCAGTGTCACTTAGCCACATGTAGGGCAGAATGATACTAGGCATACCCTGACAGATCTCTGGGTGACATAAAGATGACTTCGACTTGGCGCTATCCAGGTGGATTCCTGGGGGCGCCACAACTAGACTTAGCAGGAGTATAAGATTTGGGATAATCGGCCTGCTAGAAGAAGAAAAGCAACCATCTATTGTGCCCTTATCATAAGCAAAACTCTTTAATGACACTATTTGGTTGATTCTGACGTAAGACCTTCTAAAGAGATACTATTTCCCCCATTTTACAGATGATGAAACTGAGGTCTGGAGACTGACTTGCCCAGAGTCCCACAACTAGTCAGTAGTCATGGAGGAACTGGCTTTGAAATGCAAATGTGTCCGATTTTGAGCAATTTTTTATTCTGTGATGGAGCGCAGCCTCAAAATAGAACAGAATACTCAACTACCTCATACAGAACGTGAGAAATAACCCAAGAAGTAGAAAGAATGAGAGAGAGCTAGAATGAACGATCATGGCTGGAGGTTTAGTAGAAGGTTGCTGGCCCTGGGAGCAAGGCCCAGGACCCAGGGAAGAAGGGTTGGCTGGAGCCATAGGAAACAGGGGATGCAGCCAGAACAGCACCACAGCTGACTGAGGCGGGTGCAGAAGAAGCTCAGGCCTGGGCAGGAAAGGACCTCGCTTACTTGTTTAGAACGTTACACAAAATGCAATGCACTGTCAATTCTTGGGTCATCCCCTCCCTCCGCATTCTTTTTAGCAAAAGGAGTTATTATTTCCACTTTCTATGAAAACATTCATTTCTTCAAAATCAGATATCCTAGATCTAGAAGAAAAAAGCAGGTAAAATGAACCAGCTGTACAGTTCAAAGGAAAATGTAATGATGCTCTCCGTCCTTTGTGTTGTGTCTCTGCCTCCTGCTTCTGAGAAAGGGGCAAGAGGGGAGGAAGCACGAGTTCCCCAGGGCAAGAGCGGGGCAGGGGGCAGGGGATGACCCTCAGGAGCAGGCTTCTACTGGGCGGCTTTGGCACTCATTCTGGGCTTCAGTTTCCTTGCTCTTAGAACAGGAGCTGGATCAGACGATCTCTAAGGTCTCTTGTACTTTTGTGCTTCTCCAGCATAAGCCTGGGTGTGGAGGCAGACTGAGATAAGAAGGACAGTGGTGACCAGGGGTCATCTAAGAGATGGTTTAATGGGGTGTCGATAACAGAGTAATTGAATAATAGAAGATTGTGCTTGAAACTTATCTCATCTGCATGAATTTCCACCTTGAGATTTTCTTGCATTGTCAGCCAGAAAAAAAAATTGTAGTTTTGAATAGATTGTGGGTGTCTATAAAAGATATAGAGTTTTGGTGTCAGGCCTAGGTTCACTGAAGTAGATAGCTTCCCCTCACTGAGCACCAGGCATGCATGTGTAGAGTAAGGATAAGAGTACATGGCTCACAAGGCAGCTGTGGAAGGGTCAGATGAGTCTCTGTACAGAGAACACATAGCACAATGCCTGGCCAAATTCCTGGAAATGTCATCTGTCCTCCTTCCCTCAAACCTCTTCTCCTCCTACTGCAGAGGGGAGCACCCAAACTGGAGAATACAGTTAAACAAGTTCAAATTCTTCAAGGATATAGTAAGTGCTCAAATGTGATTTGTCCAGTTCTTTCATATATAATATTCACAACAATCACATGGACCAGGTATTGCTATTCTGTTGTACCGATGAAGAAACTGAAGGTCAGGGTTGTCTTCAGCTCATAAATAGAATGGAGATTTGAAACTCAGTCCAGTCTACTGAATCCAACCCCAAATACTCTTGTCACAGACTGAAAGCTACACATCAGGGGCAGATGCGGTGGCGGAGAATCCACTAGGAGAGGCTTCTGCTTGGGGGTTGCTCCAGAAAGCCCTAGTGGTTTATGCAATCAGACTTGATCCACCCCCATGTTCTTAGGCAGCCCTGGTGCCAGGGCCTTCTCACCCTTCATTCTAGCTGAAATGGAACCAGCATCACTGTCTCCCTATGCAAAGGGATCTCTCAACTTCCTCCTATGGTTTGTCAAGTCTTTTATATCATGACCACTCCAATTCATCAAAGCGTTCATGCTTATTTTGTGCCTCAGTGTTTCACAATGATTTCACTCACCCCTGTTAGGTGAGTGGAGACAGCATTATTTTCCTCATGTTGAGGTTGGGAGCAGGCTCAGAGCAGGCTCAGGGAGCTTCCATCACTTGATGGAGGCCCCACAGCAGGGCCCATGTGGGCAGCCCAGGACCCTGCACTCATGGCGCCTGCCACTGCAGAAGACGCCCTTCACCAGCCACTGGGTCTCAACAGTGTGGCTCCGGCAGGTCTCTCAGTGGGTTTGTGTCACCCAAAGGCTGATGAAGAACAGGGGGTGGGGTGGCAGTGAGAAAGCACTTGGGAATTCAGTGATAACAAGGCCACCCATTCTCTCTCTGTCAGCAACTGATAGTGACAGTTGTAATAGTGACAGGCAGACCTGGATGGAAATCCTGGTTCCACCACTGACTAGCAATGTAACTTTAACCATGTTACTACTACACTTCTATGAGCTTCTGTTTTTTCCATCTGTATAGTGGGACTAATACTACTTACCTATTCCTACTGAAGGGTGAGATGCAGCAGGCAATGCGCTTAGCACAGGGCCGGGAACATAGTAAATGCTCAGTGGTAATAGTGCATAGTCTTCCTTAAACTTGCAGTGACATTTATTTCACCATGATTAGCAGCTGAGGCTGTGGGGTGACATCAGGGTGATGAGTCACTTTATCTGGCTGGGTCTTACATCCGGGGCGATGTTCTGTTGCATCTGCCACCCTCCCCTGCCCCAGCTCAGGGCCCTAACAGTCTAGCAGGGCTGGGACTTTCTGAAAGGCTCCCCTGACCACACCAGTTCCTCAGGAAGCCTCTCAACCCCAGCTTCAGCTCTACTGACATTGCCTTACTTCCCTTTAACCCCTTTTGAGGCCCGGTTTAGAATCTGTATCTCAGCCAGAGATCTTTCTATGCCAGCTTTGTCCACGCTGTTTACTCCTGGATAGTTCTCAGGCCCAGCCATCTACCAACCCAGTGCCTGGAGTCAGGCAGACCTGGATGGAAATCCTGGTTCCACCACTGACTAGCAATGTAACCTTAACCATGTGACTACTCCACTTCTATGAGCTTCTATTTTTCCATCTGTATAGTGGGACTAATACTACTTACCTACTCCTACTGAAGGGTGAGACGCAGCAGGCAATGCGCTTAGCACAGGGCCTGGAACATAGTAAATGCTCAGTGGTAATTCCGGCACTTTGGGAGGCTGAGGTGGTCAGATCACTTGAGTCCAGGAGTTCAAGACCAGCCTGAGCAACATAGCGAGACTCTGTCATAAAAAAAAAAAAAAGAAATTGCTCGATGAATGATTTTGTGTGTGTGTGTGTGTGTGTGTGTGTGTGTTCCTCCTGAGCATTTGACTTTTCTTTGCTGTATTTTTCCACCATATACCAATTACAGACCACATGGCTCACATCATTTCTATCTTCTCAAGCATCCTGGTTTCTTTTCATCCTTTCTTTTGTTTTTGGCTTTCTAGCTTCTATTTTCTGGACTTTTTTTTTTTTTTTTTTTTTTGAGACAGAGTCTCGCTCTGTCATCCAGGCAGGAGTGCAGTGGTGTGATCTCAGCTTACTGCAACCTCTGCCTCCCGGGTTCAAGCAATTCTCCTGCCTCAGCCTCCTGAGTAGCTGGGACTACAGGAGCCTGCCACCACACCCGGCTAATTTTTTGTATTTTTAGTAGAGACGGGGTTTCACAGTGTTACCCAGGATGGTCTCCATCTCCTGACCTCATGATCTGCCTGCCTTGGCCTCCCAAAGTGCTGGGATTACAGGTGTGAGCCACCATGCCCAGCTTCTGGACCATTTTTAATCATACTTTGAAACTTTCATTTACTCTATTAAGTGATTTATGATAGCAAAATGTCAATATTTGTAACATTTTTCTGTCTTACCCAACAGGACAGGTAATGGAAGCTGACAGGCTAGCTGCAAAAATTAATTAAAGCAATGAATTATGTTTTTAAACACAAAAATGGGCAAAAGGTGCAAATAGGCAATTCATAGAACAAGTTCATATGATCAAAAACATATGAAAAGATTTTAGATTAGTAATCAGAGTAAGTTTAAATTTAAGTAGCAATGAGATATTTCTTCTATCAGAATGATCAAGATTTAGAAGGACAAATATCTATTGCTAATGGGAATGCAAGGAAAAGGTTACTTTAATAATTGTTCTTGGATGTTGTCTTAGTTCATTTTCTGTTGCTATAACTAAATACCTGAGACTGGGTAATTTATAAAGAAAAAAATTAATTCCTCATATATTGGAGGCTGGGAAGTCCAAGGTCAAGTGGCCACTTCTGGTAAGGGCTTTCCTGCTGGTGGGAACTCTGTAGAGTCCTGAGGTGGCACAGAGCATCACACAGTGAGGGGGCCCAAGAGAGAGCCAAACAGGCTTTTATAACAGAGCCACTCCTGCAATAACTAACCCACTCCTGTGATAACACATTAACCCATTAATCCATTCATGAGAGCAAAGCTGTCATGACCCAATCACCTCTTAAAGGCTCCACCTCTTAATACTGTTACAGTGGGGATTAAGTTTCAACATGACTTTCATAGGAGACACACATTTAAACCATAGCAGGTATTATAGCCTTTTTGGAAAGCAATCTGGCAATATCTATTTTATAGTTTGGATATGTGCCCTCTCTAAATCTCATGTTGAAATGTAATCCTCAGCATTAGAGGTGAGGCCTGGTGGGAGGTGATTGGATCATGGGGGTGGATTTCTCATAAATGGTTTAGCACCATCCCCTCGGTGCTGTCTTCACGATAGTGAGAGCGTTCTCCCAAAATCTGGTTGTTTAAAAGTGTGTGGCACCCTCCCCCGACTTGCTCCTGCTCTTGCTGGGTGACATGTCTGCTACTGCTTCACCTTCTGCCATGAGTAAAACTCCCTGAGGCCTCCTCAAAAGTAAAAGCTCCCTGAGGACAAGCAGATGCCAGCGCCTTGCTTGTACAGCCCGCAGAACCATGAGCCAATTAAACCTCTTTTCTTTATTAATTACCCAGCCTCAGGTATTTCTTTATAACAAAGCAAGAATAACCTAACACAATCTATTAAAATTGAAGTTTCCAGAAGTAGTGGCCATGTGCCTTTAGTCCCAGCTACTGGGGAGGCTGAGGCAAGGGGATCATTGAGCACAGGAGTTCAAGTCTCCAGTGAGGTATGATTGTGTTTATGAATAGCCACTACACTCCAGCCTATGGGCAACATAGTGAGACCCTGTCTCTGAAAAAAAGAAAATTAAATTAAAAATACATACAGCTTTTGACTTAGCATTTTTATTCATGGGAATCTACCCCATAGGAATACCTAAATGTGTGGCTATATAAACGAGGATGTATAATAAATTATTGTTTTTGGTAGAAAACAAACAAAACCTAGAAGCAAAGCAAACGTTCTTCAAAAGAAGAATGGTTGAATATATTTAGACTTGCCGAGAAATATGCTGCAGCCATTAAAAAATAAATTGGAGGCTGGATGCAGTGGAACATGCCTGTAATTCCAGCACTTTGGAGAGGCTGAGGCAGATGGATCATTTGAGTTCAGGAGTTTAAAACCAGCCTGGGGAACATGGCAAGACCCCATCTCTACTAAAAATACAAAAAAAAAAAAAAATAGCCAGGCATGGTTGTATGTAATTACTAATTACATAGTAATTATATATTATATATTAAAAAATAGTGATTATATATTAATATAGATTTTCTTCTTACATCTACTCATGCACACTTTTACATTTATGTGTTATATATTAATGTAAAAGTGTATTTATTGTGAGTAGATGTAAGAAGAAAAATTTTAAATTATGTATATATATCTTAAATATTTTTGTTAACCTAAAACATAGAAATATATATTCCTTCACTAAGATTTTGACATAGTCAAAGTCTCTTCATTGAAACTAAGTATATTTTTCAGAGTTCTTCCTTATTCTTTCATACAAAAATCACGCCCTTAATGCATTGTCTACAATTTCTAATTTCAGTTTCTGCAGAGTGGAGCGAGAGCTTAGATACTTGCAAAGCAATTTTAGTACAGAAACCTTATAGATGTGGTACTTTTCCCACTATCTTTTAAGCTGTCTTGCTTGTACCCAATCCACTAATCTAATTTTAGCATCTCTCCTTTATTAAGTCTTTGTAAAACTGTCAGCTTGTTTCTTATAAAAACAATAACTCTTTCTTTTGCATTCACACTTCACCAGCTTACGTGACAATGTTAAAGTATAGCTAATATAATAGATTCTTGGGAACAAACACATCTCATTGTAGGCAACATTCATGTCAGCAGGTAGCCACCATTGTCTGTGGCATCCTAGAAGGCATGAGCATCCTTCTGGCCTGAGCATTCAGTGAGCCACGTAACCTGCTGAGTCAGTTCCTAGTAGCAGCACATGACCAGCAGGTCATGTAACCTGCTGAGTCAGTTCCTAGTAGCAGCACTGAAAATCCTCATGTGCCATGAGTTGATGAGTGGGTAACTAGCCTGTCAGGATATTCCCAGCTCTCCGATTTTACTGTTATCCTATGTTTAAAATATCTAGGGTTGTGTGTGGGCATGGGCTGGGAGGCATGGAGGATTACATCCTCCTTTTTCAAATACATTGTGTAGCATTTTGCTAATGTGGCAAAGTTTGTGATGAGTGGCATGGCTTGGGTAGGGTAGACAGCATACTACAATCCTGTCTTGGGAGCCGCAAGTCAGTGCTGGGACAGGACTATAACCCAGATTCATATCTCCTAGTCACTGCTAGGTGACTGTGGGCATGTCGTCTCAACTCAGTACACCTGTTCTCTTGTCTTCAAAATGGGGTGATGCTATCTCATTCACCAAGATGTTTTGAGACTCAAATGAGATAAACATTTTTTAAAGTATTTGCCACAATGACAGGGCCATCAGAGTTGCTTTCATACCTACACACCCTGTGCACACTTGTAGCAATGGGATGGAGTGAGGGACTCCATCTCTATGACAAGCAGCAAGGTTCCTGGGGAAAAGCCTACTCTTTGGAGGCAGGCAGAGGAGATCTGGATACTGCTTTCACCAGCAGCCCATTGCACATCCTTGGGCAAGTCACTTAATCTCACTGAATTTCAGTTGTGTCACCCAGGAATAATAGTAGGAAAATTCCATGTAGCTTGAGCTATTGTGGTGAGGATTAAATAGAGGTTATGGGACCTAAGGTGTCTGGAACACAGGAGAGGCGGAATAGATTTTATCCTTGTAGGTATGACTCAGTCCACAAACTAAGATCTGAAAAAAAATAATGCCCTCTAGTTTCTGTGACTCAACTTATTTCTGATTCTAAGTTCCAATTTCTCTTGGTTGGTGAAGAATTTAAACCCCACCCCTTCCTGGGGATCCCGCTGCCCTGGCACTGTGGACTATGACTTCACATTATGAAGCAGGGTGGGGATTTGCCCTTGATCTTCAATCTACACAGCTTAAGGCCAGGTGTGCTTTGCCCTGTCTTCCTGTTCTGTATCTCTCTTGCTCCCAGGACATGTTCAAAGCACACAACTATCCCCACAGCTTGAGTTCAGAGGCAGGACACAAATGAGTGCAAGAAAATAGGGAGGAGTAGAGCTTGTGAACTGGAGAGAGATGCCCATCTAAAGGCATATCATTTTTTTTTTTTTAAGTTTAATACTGTGAGAGCCAAACAAAACATGCCTGTGGGCTGACTGGGCACATGAGCCTCTTCACTGCTCTGTGAATGTGCAGGGCCTGCTCTCACTTCAGGGCCTCTGCTGGGAATCCCCATCCTGGGATCCCATCTGTGACCCCCTGACAGCTCTGCTGGAGGGTCCCTCAGTGAGGTCTTTCCTTGTCCCTTCCTACACTCCCCACCCCCTTCCCTGTTTTATTCTTCTCTATGGCTCTTAGTGCTGTGGTTTCCTTATTTACCCTGGTTAATGTCTATCTCTATCCACTAGAATGCAAGCCCCACATAGGCAGTCAAGAACTATGTGTTGAATGAATGGGTAGATGGATGGATGACTTCATCGTGGAATGAGACACTCACCTTAGGCAGAAATTGCAAGGGCAACATCAAAAACCTCAGTAATCAAGATCAATAATATTTTAATGCAATATTTTTTTAGTCACAGTGCAAAAAATCTGTGATAAACAAACTATCAAATTTTTGAATAAAGGCACATCCAAAAGAAGTTGCAAGTGAGCTAAAGTTAATTTAAAATTCTTTAAAA
This sequence comes from Pongo pygmaeus, assembly GCF_028885625.2. Lineage (NCBI taxonomy): Eukaryota > Metazoa > Chordata > Mammalia > Primates > Hominidae > Pongo > Pongo pygmaeus. The sequence goes on along the minus strand of NC_072373.2, from coordinate 113,204,481 downwards.
TCATCACTTGTTCAAGAAAAAATTCTCAAACATGACAATGTTCTCAATTGAAAACAAGATAAGAAGTAGACTTTGAAAGTTTTACTAATGAGTGTTCTTCCATCAAAGCCAGGAAAGTAACATTCTAATAAATTCTTGGGCTTTGTTTGTTTGGTATAAGTAAAATAATTTAAACTTAATACAAAGTTTTAATGTACCTACTTTTCAATTTTCCAACTTTTTTATGCTACCTCAATGTTCTGGAAAAAATTAACCGATTAAAATACATCAAGGCCAGGTGTATGGCTCACACCTGTAATCCGAGGCACTTTGGGAGGCCGAGGCGGGAGGATCTCTTGAGCCCAGGATTCAAGGCTAGCCTGGGCAACATAACAAGAACCTGTTTTTATATCTTTTTAAAGTAAAAAAAAAATATTAAAAGGGAAATGCATCAAGACCTGTACCACAGAGGCCCACATTTTTCTTTTGCTCCAGGCTACATGTGGGTTGCCGGGGCAATGGTTCTCAGCAGATGCATGTTGATGAAGTGGTATCATGAGCCATCCCTCCCAAGCAGACCGCTGTAATGTTCACAGCCCAAATTGCTTTAATCTACAGCAGTGAGAGGTGTGGGATTTCAGGAGCCTGCTGAGGGAGACTGCCTCTTTGGGGGTGCTTCTCAGTCATCCCCAAGTCAAGCCATGTGGGCCTACTCCAATGAGAACTAGTTTTTCCTTTCCATGGAGGGATCTTGAAAAAGAAAAAGAATTGTTGAGATCAAGAAGAGGAAAGGCTTGGGGAGACAGGAAGGACTGTACCTCATTTTCTAGGTATCGGATGTCAACACAGGTGGCTTGGGCAATCCACACATTTGTTCACATTGAATTTACTTCTGCCATTATCCACCACTCCTGCTCTGACCCAGAGGTGCCTCCCAAAACGCCCAGTACCACAAGCCCTCACCAGGTGCTGGGCTGCAGCTAGGCTCCAGCTGCATAGCTCAGAAGCCAGTGCCATCTTCCCCAGGCTGGTGCCACTCCATACCAGGAGTGGTTGTTGGGAGGCACCCTGGTGTTGTGGAAAAGCACTGGAGTGAAGACCAGGGTATTGGGGCTCCTGCCACAAACTAGCTCTAAGACCTTGGTCCAATTACCTTCCCTATCACAGTCCAAGTTTTCTTGTCTGTCTGACGAGGCCTCTGAGGACCCATCTAGCTTTAAGAGTCTAGAAGGCAGAGTTCAGCTTAGTATTTGATGTATTTGCTACATGCTCAACGTAAGTGGTTAAAAGCAAATGACCTCTTGAGAGAATACCTAAATTAAGGATAGACTCTTTCTTGGAGCCAACACAAAACAAAACTTGGAGAAGACTTTCGGAGGGCTCCCTACTATATGTGGAAGATTGACTGCACACATTTATCTTCTTACGTTATAGCTTGATGGTTAAGAGGCTTCTGGGGCTACACTGCCTGGGGTTGAATCCTGGCTCTGCCACTTATAACTGACCTGAGGCAAGTCTCTGTCCATTTCTTCATTTGCAAAACAAAGAACTGAGAACAGGGTGATAAGGTGGCTGTCTGCAAGCCAAGAAGAGAGCCCTCACCAGGAACTGAACTGACCAGCACCTTGTTCTTGGACTTTCCAGCCTCTAGAATAATGAGAAGTAAACATCTGTTTAAGACAGACAGCACCATCCAAACAGACTAATACAAATGAAGAGACTGGTTTTAGGAGGAGCAAGGAGAGTGTATCCTGGATTAACAGGAGAGGCAAAGTGCAGTGGTGCTGAGAGAGCTGGGTGTGTAGGTGTGATGGAAGTGTGAGGGAGGTCTCTTCTGAATGCTATTTTTTTCAGAGACTTGAGAAACAAAGTGATCAGTTGAGAGTGAGGACACAGGATTGAAGATCTACGAAGAGAAGTGAGGAGACAGCAACAAAGCAATGTAATGAGGACATTTGAGAAACACTACAAATCTGCCAAACGTTTGAAGTAATTAAAGAGAAACTAATCAGCTTGGTGTTAGATTTTTCTCCAGGCATGTCCATCGGTTTGGGTGCAGAGAGGAAACTGGTAGAGGTAACTATAACCATGGTTGGGACTCGGCAAAATGAGAATGGTCAAGTGAGAGAGGAAAAGAGTGATGGTAAAGGAGTAATTGTAGGCCAGGCGCAGTGGCTCATGCCTGTAATCCCAGCACTTTGGGAGGCCGAGGTGGGCAAATCACCTGAGGTCAGGAGTTCAAGACTAGCCTGGCCAAAATGGTGAAACCCCATCTCTACTGAAAATACAAAAAAAAAATTAGCCAAGCATAGGCCGGGCGCGGTGGCTCACGCTTGTAATCCCAGCACTTTGGGAGGCTGAAGTGGGCAAATCACAAGGTCAGGAGATCGAGACCATCCTGGCTAACACATGAAACCCCGTCTCTACTGAAAAATACAAAAAATTAGCCAGGCGTGGTGGCGGCTGCCTGTAGCTGGGACTACCCAGCTACTTGGGAGGCTGAGGCAGGGTAATGGCGTGAACCCGGGAGGTGGAGCTTGCAGTGAGCCGAGATCGCACCACTGCACTCCAGCCTGGGCGACAGAGCGAGACTCCGACTCAAAAAAAAAAAAAAAAAAAAAATTAGCCAGGCGTGGTGGTGCACACCTGTAATCCCAGCTACTTGGAAGGCTGAACCCAGGAGGTAGAGGTTGCAGTGAGCTGAGATCATGCCACTGCAATCCAGCCTGGGCAACAAGAGTGAAACTCCGTCTTAAAAAAAAAGGAAAAAAGAAAAGAAAAGAAAAAGGAGTAATTGTAAGGATGAACAATGGGAATCTAAGCCAGGTAAGAGGAAGAGTGAGAACTTGAAGGGGTTCAGGGCCAGGGAACAGGTAGCAAGGTCACTGGCTTGTAGGTTCTAGTGGGATTGAAGAATTTTTGGCGCTGGAGCCCTCAAGGGAGTGATGTGGAAGATGCGAAGTAGGGACTAGCGAAGTCAGATGCTTGTTACAGAGACTATGCGAGGATGCTGCAGATATAGGTCAGCAATATGGCTATGGGGTGACTAGCTGAAAAAGGGAGAAGAAAAGACCATGCAAGGGTATTAGCTTTGTAGGTTTTGAAAGCATTCAAAATCTGGAAGAAGTGATGTCAGAGAGAAGACTTTGACATAGTGCTAAAACCTCCAAGGGATAGGGAATAACAAAGATAACTAGAACAAGGGATGTCAGGCGGTGATGATTAGCTGGCATGAGCATCAAAGCCAAGGAAGGAGCACTGATCTGCAGGCAGAAAAGAGCAAGGAGGACATCCACTTTCCCCTAGGCCCTGAATACAAGGGATGCAGGAAAGAACACAGCTACCCCTTGAGAGGCTGTGGGAGGCAGCATCCCCAGAGAGAGCTGGGTTTCGATTAGAACAGCGAAGCAAAGGAGGCATTCACAGAAGAGGACATCAGGGATGTCGCTGCTGATGGATGGGGGCAGAAAGTGGGGCATTACAGAGCTGCATGGGACAGAAGTCTCCAGGGGAGTCATGGGCTTCCTACAGAGCCTGGGATAAAGGGTTTGACAAGATTAGTCTGAGACAGGATAGGAAGCCATGCCACCTGGAGATGGGGGAGCTGGGGAGATGCAGGTCTTCCCAGAAGCACTCTGGGCTCCTTTCCCACTCTTGCTGAGGCCTGTGGGAGCTCAGATGCAGGCTTTTCTAGAGAGAACACATGTAGCCCGAGGGTTTTTGTTTGTTTGTTTTTTGTTGTTTTTTGAGATGGAGTCTCGCTCTGTCCCCCAGGCTGGAGTGCAGTGGCCTGATCTCAGCTCACTGCAAGCTCCGCCTCCCGGGTTCATGCCATTCTCCTGCCTCAGCCTCCTGAGTACCTGGGACTACAGGCACCCGCCACCACACCTGGCTAACTTTTTGTATTTTTAGTAGAGACGGGGTTTCATTGTGTTAGCCAGGATGGTCTCGATCTCCTGACCTCATGATCCGCCCACCTTGACAGGCCCATCTTGGAGTCAAGAAATATTGATTTCTTCCTTCAGGCTGGAGACTGTCATGTGACAGGAATTCCAGGGACAGTGCAGGCACAAGCTAAAGCGTCTATGTATTGACTTAGGTTTACATGGCTGCTGGAGGCAACTGGCACCATCCACCTCCTCAGGAGTGGCTGCCACTCTGTATTTGTTATGACTACGGTTTTCCAGCTATTGTCTGCTGTTGACCTCCCAATGTGACAGCTAACCAATGCAACAAACTAAGGCTAATTAATGGCAGTGAGAGAAATCTCCCTGCCCCACCTGTGTTATACAACTGCATTGGATGGTAGTGATCTGGTCTTTTCAAAAGCAGCTAGAAGTAAAGACCCATGTGTTCACTTGCCTCCTACCTACAGCAGTGGAACCCAATGAGGGACAGTACTTTTCTCCCTCACTCCATGAATGACCCTACAATGAATTATTTTTCCCCTAAAGCAAGGGAGAAAGAGTATAGATTTTAAAAGGGTATGTGACCCTTATTTTTCTATCTTAGGAAAACAATAGCCAAACCACCTAGTCACTTGTGTACATATTTACATTTATTTACAAAAGTTTCTATGTCATCAGTAAAAACAATTTACTGACAAAAAAGCAAGCACCTAGTCATATAATAAGTTGATGGCAGTCGAAACTAATGCTTGTTCTTTGTTAGTGGGTATTTCTTCTTAAAGCAGCTGCTTCAAGTTACATTTCCAACAGTTGTTCAAAAATTGTAATACTCAAATGAGAAATCAGATGGCTTTTTAGTTTTTAAAATAATTTAATTATGCTGTTGTCTTCATCTTCTGTTACCAATCAATTGGAGCTACAAAAAAAAAATCATATTATTAACTTGTAAAATGCAGTCAATCTGGGCTGCAGACCAGGAGTCTTAATTACCCTCCTATTCTAATGTGAATAGCCCTTTTGTAATAAACTCATCAAAGCCAAGGGAGCTAGGGAGCAGGGATGGAGGAAGAACTGCCTTGAGTGCTCTTGGGATGGTAGTCTGAGTAACACCTGAAGAACAGCCTTCAGGATGCTGCACTCAATAGCAGCCCCAAGGCTCCTCCCGCCGACTCTCTGAGTATAACTGAAAGACTGAACAACAGAGCTGAGACTGTTAGACCCATATGTAAACTGTCACCCATTTGTAACAGCTACTTCCTTCTTTGCTACATGAAACTCCTGGGGATGGTTTTCTTCCCACCTCAAACTTATCTTCCTGTTTAGTCACCTCTGTGGCAATGACAGAACATTCTCTGGCTGTCTTGGAGTAAATCAGCCAAAAAACAAAACGGCATCCTTGAGCAAGCCCTCAAACCGAGTCCATTTCCTGGCCTCCTCCCCCATGGTCTGTGTATTTCCACAGAGCTCAAAATCAGACCAGGCCAGAGCTCCCCAAACATTTGTATCTCATCGGTAACAAGAATTCATGAGTAATTAGTGCTGTGGTCACAGGGGTGAGGTAAAGGACAGCAAACTAGAAGTTTCCCTCCTTGGGAGCCTCACAGAACATGAAATGGGTGCTGTGACTTTCTGAGGGGGATAAAGTGGGAAATGTTTGTAAACCAGGTTGGTTTATGATCCAGGTTTGTAAACCAGGATTCTTGTTGGGGCAGCTTTTTGCTGCTCTCTGCTCCCCTGCCCTCTCCCAGCAGTCTCCTCACCCACTACAAGGAATCAAGCCTGCTTCTCCAGTTTGGCTCCTGCCTGAGATCCCACCTGTAAATCTTTCTTCTCGGAGAAATAGGACTCCCTGCTTCCTTTTTAATTTGACTAACTTTATGATCTGTTTTCTAGACACTTACACAAAAAATACCAGGCACTCAGAAATTGCCTACATTGAACTGCCTGGGTGAGAAGTGTGGCGTGGCCATTTCCCGTCAGATGTCTGCTATCTACTCATCTGTCCTCTGTTGTTCCTAACTGGGTTTAGTTCTTCCTGGTCCTGCCCTCGCACAGCTGGGGAAATATCGCATTTGTTCCTGGTTATGCTTGCCCCTTTCTCATCTCCTCCATCTCCACCATATACAGAACCTTTTAACATTTTAATTTAACTTAATTTTTTTGATGCCCAGGCTGGTCTCCTAACTCCTGGGCTCAAGAAATCCTGCAACTAACTTAAGCTTAGGCTCAAGTGATCCTCACACCTCAGCCTCCCAAGTGGCTGAGACTACAGGTGTGTGCTACCATACCCAGCTTCATAACCCTTTAGTAACTGAGCTTAGGGAATTCCCCCTGCTGCCACAATGGGTTCTTTAAATTTAAAAATAATTATTAAATAGGCAGTAAACACACATGATGCAGAATTTGAATAGTAAATAAAAATATACTAAGAAAAGTAAGCTCCTCTCTCAATCTCAGCCCCAAATACTCAGGTCTCTCCGTAGAATGTCACCTTAGGGAGGTCAGTGTTACCTTTCTAGACTCATCATTCCAAAGCAGTGCTTTTCATGCAAAATGTTCCTGCTCAAGAACCTATAATGGCTGCCTATTTCCACATCACTCCATTCCAAGGACCTCCTTGCAAATATTCAGTGTCTTTTGCCTCTATTTCAACTCAATGCCAGGCAGGTCAATCTTACTATCAAATAAATCACAACAGATTTAATTCCCTCTCATGTATTTGCCTCTGCTGTTTATCCCACCTGGAATGCCTTTTCTACTCCACTCTTGTTCTGAAAATGTAGGTCACATCCTACCCCCTCCAAAGCTTTTCTGATTATCCTGGCCTCTCCAATTCCCCTGCGTTGGTTGCTCAGCCCTTACCGTCGTATCATACATTCTGCCTATCACCTGTGCTTCCTGCCTAAGTCCTTCTAAGAGTTTCTTATGCTCACGTGCATCCATTCTCCCTGGTGTGGCCACAAGCTTCTTGTGGGAGGAGCCCTATTATATGCTTTCTCTGAATCCCACACAATGTCTAGCCTCGCTGGGTACTCTGACCCCACCCTATCAGATAGCACACTGCCTGGTATCGCATAATCTCCACAATGTTTGTTGTGATGAAAGGAACAGATGAAGGGATGAGTTCCGGAATGCCCATCCCCTTTCCCCGTGGCCCTGGATGATGCCCCCCTACCCCCATCATTGGTAGTGGTGGCTATGTCTCCCCCATCCACTCAGAGTTCCCCTCCACTGTAACCACCTAGATCTCAGCAGAGACCTGACTTGGCTCTCGCACTCACCTGGGGCTCACGCATATTGCTCAGATCTGAAATGCCCTCCTCTGACCACAAGCCTGGAGGTCCCTACCTCTCCCACCTCACCTCATCTCCAGCTACTTGGCTCCTCTCTGCCCAGCCTCCCGGCCCATCAACCCCTCATGGCCTTGGGTCCTCCCAGCTTGGGCCTGTGGCTGGCTGAGCTGCCCCTTGGACTCCCTTGCCCCCAGGCCTCCTGCCACAGCTTGTTTCTCCTGCACTGTTCCACCTGGCAGCTGAGGAGAAAGGACACCTTGTGGCCCATCCATTGATCCCACCTCACCTAGGCCCTTGCTGCTGCTTAGCCACCCTCACTTCATCCCTGCACTGACCACAGCAACTGACTCAACAAAACCAAAGGTCTTAACCCCTCACCTACCTCCTTGTCTTTGCAGCTTTAACATGTAGCCTCCTCCCTTGAGTCTCTAACCCGGGGATACCCTGGCTCCGATCCTGGACTTTGCTTCCCCAGTCCTGCCTCCTCTGCCTCTTCCCATCACCCTAGGGCATCTGGCTTTTCTTTCTTAGTGACCTCAGGTGCTCATGGCATCAATTACTGTCCAGATGAAGAGGCGCCCCAATCTGTAACTCTAGCCTGAAGCCCGTATCTCCAATTCTGTGCATGGACATCACTACCCAGGTAATACACCAGCACCCCAAAATCAACCTGTCAAAGCAAAAATTCATAATTTTCCTTCCCAACCAAGACTCCTGTGTGACTCCTCTGTGACACTTGGTCCTGTTGCTTTTATTTTTCTTGAAAAATAATAGTAACAATAATCATAATGGCTAACATTTATTGAACACTATTATGAGCCAGCCACTATTGTAAGCATTTTACTTATATTAATATATTTTGACACAGTTATTTCTATGTGATTATCTATGATATCATTGTCATTTCTGTATTATCATTATGCCCATTTTCCACAGAAGACAGCCAAAGCACAGAGAGTTTAAGTGACTTGTCCAAGGCCTGTGAGAAATGGAGCTGGCATTTGAACCAGGGAGTTTGGCACCAGAGCCTACACTGTCAGATGAAAGTTTTGCTAACAGGACCTCTGCTGTTTCTCTCAAACCTAGCTCTGCATATTCAGTTCTGCCACCATCACCCTGACTCAGGCCCTCTTCTCTGCTTGGCTGGATTATTTCATTACTCCACTAACCAGTGTCCTCATCTCATCTCCTATTAATTCGTCCCATGCTTTGCCAGCAGAGTGATCTTACTAAAGCATAGTTCTGCTAGAAAACTCTGCGGTTCTCCCTAAAGAATGACCCAAAGCCTCTCTCAGTCTCAGCCTGGCCCAACCTGCCAGCCCAGCCCCATCTTTCTCTAATGCCTCAACACTCTCTGCTCCAAAGAGGATGGCTTGCTACTTCTTGTCCTGCCCTTCACACCCTGGGCCTTAACTCTTCCCCTCATCCCTCAACACCCAGCTCATGCCTCTGCCTCCTGACCACCAGTGGGATCTGCCAGGAGGAGGCCTCTTGGAACATCCTATGGCGGTTTATTAAACCAACACTGCTGCTAATTGTGTTTGTGTCCTATCTTTTATATGTGACTACAGGCTCAGCTCTGACCCCGGCCCCTGAAGTGACCCTATCCCTGATCCAACTTTTCCTGGGATGGGAGGTGGAGGGAGTGTATTGTAGTGGTTAACAGTATAACTCTTGGAGTCCAAAGACCTAGATTTAAATCCCAGCCCACCACTTACTAGCAATGTGACCTTGATATCTCACTTGACTTCTACAAATCTCATATGCACTGTCTCTAAGCAAGGGGTATGATACTCCTCCTGCAAGACTTATTGAGAGGGTTCCAGGAAACGATATGCAGAGAGTGGCTAGTGTAGTGCATGGCACACAGTTGGTACTTAATACACTATGGTTAGTATATCTGCTGATGTTACTTCTTATTACTGTACAAGGCAACCAACAGATGAGTACAATCTGGCTTCCCAAGTAATGGGCATCTACAGCAGGGCTGCTGTTGTTCTGGCACAGAGTGCACAGCCTGCAGCGTACTTACTTGGTTCTGTCTGGTTTTCTGTCACATTTCAGAATACCTAAAAATGAAGAAATTGTCTTCTCAATTAAAGAACTGAAAAGAAAAGCTGAAATGTGGAGTTACTGACTGCCTATTAGAGGCCTAAATATGGAAAACTAAGCCAGAGCCCCATCACCCTGGGATTTCCTGCTACCCTATATGCTTTAAATCAAATTGGCTATAGAGCTGGTCCAAAGAGTTGTTCAAAAATTGGTCAGAACACGATAGAAAACCAAATGCAAAAACTGTTGACAAAATGGCTAATTCTACCTTGTGCATAAGGCTGAAGATGCAGGGAAGGCTAGAATAGTTTGGACCAGTGCTGTCCAATAGAAATATAATGCAAGCCACATAAGTAATTTAAAATTTTTGGTATCCACATTACAAAGTAAAAAACAATGTAAATTTTAATATTTTATTTAACACAATGTGTCCCAAATATAAAATTATTTCAACAGGTACTCAATATAAACATTTTTTGAGATATTTTACATTCTTTCATACACGGTCTTAGAAACTTATTATTTTACACTCACAGCACATGATAATTTGGACTCCCACATTTCAAGTGCTCCATAGCCACATGTAGCTCATGGCTACTATTTCAGACATTAAGACAGTGCTCCCACACATGCATGCATCGCTTTCCTGCCCACAGTAGGCATCCGCCTGACCCTAGAACTATGCTAGTGGTTCAGAAGCCTAGTCAATAGGGTTGACTAGAGCTTATAAAGTTGTCTGTCAACTACAACTAGGCAGCTGGAGCTGTTTCCATTCAACTCTTTCCTCTTCTGAAGATTGCATGCCAAACATCTCACTATTTCCCAATTAATGACTTTAAGGTTGCTTAAAGGTTGAGATGCTTGCTGAGTTTTTTTTTTTGTTTGTTTTTTGAGACAGGGTCTCACTCCATCACCCAGGCTGGAGTGCAGTGGCACAATCTCAGCTCACTGCAACATCTGCCTCCCTCCTGCCTCAGCCTCCTGAGTAGCTGGGACTACAGGCATGCACCACCATGCCTGGCTAATTTTTGTATTTTTTTGTAGAGATAGTGTTTCACCATGTTGTCCAGGCTGGTCTCAAACTCCTGGGCTCAAGTGATGCACACACCTCAACCTCTCAATGTGCTGGGATTATAGGCATGAGCCACCATGCCTGGCCTCCAAATTGTTTCTTTTTTAAGAACAAATTTTTTTCAGATTATCTGGGGCTAACAGTACTGACCATGGGAGTAATTTTCTGTATATGGAATGACCTTTTTTCTTTTTTTTTTAAGTTAAATCAACCAATTGTTTTGAAGTTCTATGGAAACTCAGTGCCACCTCTCTTTAGTTCAGGTATCCTGGGTTAGTTCTTTAATTGAGATCTACAACAACACTGAGTGGAAAATGATTTTGGTTTCTGGGAACCAACCTGTTCAGGAGATGATTAACTATTATACTACTATTTGGGGATTAAAATAGATTTTTAAAAAATTTGAGCTCCCAAAATATTTTATGCATTGGGCAATAGCTGAAAACTTTCTTCAGCTGATTGTTATAATACTGTTTAGTGGAGAGTCAACTGACTGATAATCTATTACTTAGGGATGGATTTTCATGGTATTTACAACTTATAATATGAAAATGTTATCGTCAGGAAATTATATTTAGCACTGATATCGCAAAATAGTCTAGTTCTGCACTGACAAAGAAAACTTTCTGCAATGATAGGATTATTCCTTATCTGGGCTATCCAGTATGGTAGCCACTAACCAGATGTAGGTATTGAGCACTTGAAAGGTGGTTAGTGTAACTGAGGAATGAATCTTAAATTTAATGGTATTTCATTTTAAATTATGTATTTAAATAATCACATGTGGCTAATTGGCTACTATACTAAACAGTGCAGGTCTAAGGAAACTGAAATCTAGTTTATAAACTTGATTCATGACACAATGGATCCTAGATACTATCACTTGTAGAAAGTTTACTCTTTGGCATTCCCTGTCTGGCATATTTCCTTTTGGTGAAGGCTGATATGGAAACTGCTATGGCATCAAGAATATCTACTCTTCAGAATTACAGCCTGCTCCCTGTCCTTTGGGATTTGAGAGGGATTACTCATTACCAGGAATGAACAGGCTGGGAACAAATTCTCCAAGTCATCAGTTCTCCAAGCTGTATGACTGCCCAAGATCGCTAGGGGACTGAGAAGCCTCAGGAAGTAATACAAGCATGATTACTTGTATTATGTAAGTCACTTAACTCAACCAAAACTCCTTTCCTACCTGGGAGCCCCATTCGTGGCATATGACATGAAAATTACAGAGATGGCAGCCTAAAGAGGTCTTTAGCAAACTCTGACTTGGAGACCAGAAGTTTAACTATATTTTGAAGCAGATCACATTTGTAAAAGGAGGCTATGCAACAGGTTCAGGCTGTGTTCCCAGGCCTGTATAGCTCTCTGTGGCCCAAGGATTCATTCTACCTTGAGATAATGCAGGATCTTTGGAGGAACCTAGCATGCTCAGCAGTCCCACACAAGTAAAGCAAAAAAGTTTTTGTTTCTTTACAAATGTATAAAATTTCAAACTTTATTTTCATCCTTAAACTATTTTCTGACCTTTGGAAAACCAATGCAAGTTTGAAAACTATTTTGTTTTAAAAAGCATACATACCATTCATATACAGCATAACACATGTTATAATTACTGCTAATGGTACGGGTATAAGTGCATATCTGTGTCTTGAATGACCTACAAAAAAGAAAAGAAAAGAAATTCAACTAGTTGAACTGATCAAAATGGATCGTCATTATTTGCAGATTCCACCTTGCGATTTGCTTATTTACTGAAATTTATTTGTAATCCACAAGTCAATACCCATAGCAGTCATTCTCAGACATAAGAACAGTGATGAAAACTTTGAGTCACCCAATAAGCAGATTCCCAGCAGAGGTGGAAAAAGGTAAAGCACTGCCTTCTTGTTTCAGTTCTTACACTGTTAACAAGTGTCCTATTTGCAGTCTATTTAGTGCCATGATTTTGCATTTTTATGCTTTTTTGTTGGTGATTTCACTATTTTAAGTGGTCCCAAAGTATAGTGTTGAAGTGCTGACAAGAGTTCCTAAGTGCAAGAAGGCTGCGCGATGCCTTGCAGAGAAAATAGGTGTATTAGATAAGCTTCACTTAGGCATGAGTTACAGTGCTGTTGGCTATGAGTTCAATGTCAATAAATCAACACTATATGTTAAGGTTTATTTAAACAGAAACACACATAAAACAAGGTTATAAACAGATCATTAACAAAAATGTTATGACTAGAGGCTCACAGGAACCTACCCCTGTATTTCCCCCAGGAACATTACTTTAGTACTTGCTATTTCACTGTTAACTTTACTCTGTAGAACTAATATGAATAAGAAGATTCGACTATTTCTAAACAAACTTATATGCACAAGCTTGATACGTTCCAGACCCTGTGTTATTTAATAAAAGAAGAAAATGTTCCACTAGAAGGTTTGTTTCTGACCATCTCATACTGCCAGTGGAGGCAGAACTTGGCATTGTGTTTGGTAGGGCAATTCTGGCAGTTGTATATAATAAGCCTTAAAAATATTTATCATGAAGCATCTAGACATTGCACTAAGTCATGTGCCTATAGTCTCACTAAGTCATTACAATGTTGGGCAAGTGCCTTAACCTCTCAGTGCCTCCATTTTCTCATAGGGTAACTATACTTGAGACTAATAAATATACTTATCTCATAGGGTAGTTGCATTTAAGAACAGCTGTTATATACTGTCATTAACCTATTGAGTAGATGTTATTGGTATCTCTATTAATATCTTGTGACTCTGCAATTCCATTTCTAAGATGCCATCCTGGGGAAACTCTCAATGATGTGCCCTTCTTCTCCCCGCAAAAAGGCACAAAGATATTTACTGCAGCCTTACTTAATATACCATAAGGCAAAAACAACCTAAGTTGTTTTCACAGCAGTTCCTTGTTTTTACAAAAAACTGTGGTATGTTCACAAGGTAAACTCTATCCAGCTATTGAAAATCCAAAATCAGAGTACACAATGCACTGCTAAAGGATTGGGGAGGGGTCACTAAGAACAAATGTGACACGGTTATGGGAAAGAAGGGGAAAGGAAGGGAGAGGAGGAAGAGAGAGAGAAAATGAATGAATAAATGAGAATAAGGATATGATCACACTTTCCTTTTATTAGGAACACAGGTGTGTTGGAACAAATAGGCAGTCACCTATTGGTCAGATTTGAGAAGATCCTGGCCAGAAACTGCTAGGTGCCCCCGAACATCATTTTCCCTTCTTTAGTAGCAAAATTCAGATGTTCTTTGGCAATAATACTCCCCAAGTAGTGTTTGTATACTTCCCTCAGGTGACATACAATGCCTGGTTGCTTTTCTTTTCATGATGCCAGTGCCATTGAAGATCATTGTCTAGAGCCATAATTTCATCAAGGGTTTGCAAAGTGGTTTAGTCTATCATTCCTTCTTTACTAACTACAATCTTCACATAAAGATAAACTGCCCCTCATCAACAATGTGGTTACTCTGAGGTTCAATTTATATACGAAAAGCAGCATTTGATTCTTCTCTTTCTTTATTGTTTTTCAAAATAATGAGTTAGCTCCCAAGCATTCTCTAGAGAGGACCAATGAGTTTTTAAATTTGTTTTTAGTACATTATGAACTCATGAACTGAGCACAATTGATGTGTCTCAATCTACTGAAGTTGTTATTCTTACTGATGTTCCAATTGTCTTATTTTTGGCCAGAGGGAACCTCTTCAGAGTGGCTCCTGAGTCCTGTTGGTACCATCATGGTAAGTCTTTTTGATAGCTTTCTTGTTATGTGGTAAAATAAGATATTCAAGGCTTATTTTAATGCATTCCATGCCCCAGGTATGGAATCAGCCAACTGTCCCAAAGGCCCTGGTTCATTTTCATGGGAAATGATAATTAGGTACCATAATCTGGGTGAAGGTGGCCAATCATCCTGGTTTTCCTGAAACTGAAGAGTTTCCTGGGATGTGAAATTCGGGTGCTGAAACTGGGAAGTCTGGGCACACCAGGTAACACTGGTCACTCAAATCTGGGTCCAAGAACCAAGAAGCATGCAAATTGCTACAGGACTGGCTCTTGTTTCTAGAACATTTCAATGGACAGAACCAGGAAATACACGATTTTCTAAGAGACAAAATACATTAATGGGTCATGCTGGCATTATGTTGAACCCTATTAAGCTGCCAAGATTCAATGGTTTTTGACTAGAGAAACAGCAATTTCATATGGTTCAAATTAATACCTTTAAATAAATCCAGGGCTACAGTTTTTACTTAACCTAATCAATTTACAGCTGAATCTCCTTTCTTTCATGCCAAACATCCCAATATTCAATAACAACAATATAAATATTCATTTGCATTTTCCTGCAATACATACTCAACAGTAACCAAATACGAGCATTACTGCTAACTATATAATTACTTAAAACATTACAATTTTTTTCTTTGTAGTTCTTTTTATCCTTAGAATGCAGCCCCTTGAAATATGCACCCAAATTACTATGTTTTTAAAACACTTGGAATGGTTCCTCTATTTGGGGTTATTCCACAAACTTGATTCATGGCTTAGTACGTTAGCTTCACTTGGCTTTAAATATTTTGAGTTTCAGGTTCACAACAAAACGGAGCAGAAGTTACAAAAAGTTTGCACATACATCCTGCCCCTACACATGCATAGCCTCCCCACTATCAATATCCCTCACCAGAGTGGTACATTTTTTAGAATTAATGAAACCACTCTGATACATCATTATCATTAAAAAATCCATGCTTTACATTAGCATTCAGTTGTACATTCTGTGGGTTTGGACAAATGTATAACAACATCGTTACAGTATCATACAGAGTATTTTCACTGCCCCCAAACTCCTCTGTGTTCCACCTATTCATATCCGCTGCCAACCACTAATCTTTTTAGTCTCCACAGTTTTGCCTTTTCCAGAATGTCATATAGGTAAAATTTACATAGCATGTAGCCTGTTCAGATTGGATTCTTTGACTTAGTAATATGCATTTAAGTTTCCTCCATGTCTTTTCATGGCTTGATAGTTATTTTCAGTGCTGAATAATATTCCATTGTCTGTATGTACCACAGTTTATTTGTCCATTCACTTACTGAAGGACATCTTGGTTGCTTCCAAGTTTTGACAATTATTAATAAAGATGCTATAACCTCCATGTGAAGGTTTTTATGTCAACATAAGTTTTTAATGCCTTTGGGTAAATAGCAACAAGCATGACAGTTGTGTTGAATGGTAAGAGTACGTACAGTTTTGTAAGAAACTGCCAAACTGTCTTCCAAAGTGGCTGTACCATTTTGCATTCCCACCTGCAATGAATGAGAGTTGCTTCACATCCTCACCGGCATTTGGTGCTGTCAATGTTCTAGATTTTGGCCAGTGTGATAGGCGTGAAGTAGTATTTCATTGTTGTCTTAGTTTCCATTTCCCTGTTGCCTGTTGACATAGGACATGCCCAGCTAATTTTTGTATTTTTACAAAATAGAAAATAGTAGAAATGGGGTTTCCCCATGTTGGCCAGGCTGGTCTTGAACTCCTGACCTCAGGTGATCCGCCTGCCTCGGCCTCCCAAAGTGCTGGGATTACAGGTGTGAGCCACCGCGCCCGGCCCAGGAGTATCTTTTTATATCCCTATTTGCCATCTGTATATCTTCTTTGGAGAGGTGTGTGATGAGGTCTTTGACTCATTTTTTAATTGGGTTGTTTGTGTTTTTCTTGTTGAGTTTTAAGAGTTTTTGTATATTTTGGATAACAGTCTTTTATCAGATGTGTCTTTTGCAAATATTTTCTCCCAGTCTGTGGCTTGGCTTCTCATTCTCTTGAAATTGTCTTTCATAGAGCCATGTTTTTAATTTTAATGAAGTGCAGCTTACCAATTCTTTCTTTCATGAATCATGTCTTTGGTGTTGTATCTAAAAAGTCATCATATCCAAAGTTATCTAGGTTTTCTCTTATGTTTTAGGAGTCTTATGGTTTTGCATTTTACATTTAGATCTATGGTCCATTTTGAGTAAAATTTTGTGAAGGGCATAAGGTCTGTGTTTAGATTCATTTTTTTGCATGTGGATGTCCGGTTGTTACAGCACTATTTATTGAAAAGATCATCTTTGCTCCATTGCATTGCCTTTGCTCCTTTGTCAAAGATCAGCTGACCATATTTACGTTGGTTTATTTCTGAGCTCTCTATTCTGATTCACTGATCTATCTGTCTTTATTTTTCCACCAATACCACACTATGTTGACTACTGTAGCTTTATAGTAAGTCTTGAAGTTGAGTAGTATCAGTCCTCCAATTTTGTTCTCCTTCAATATTTTGCTGGCTATTCTGGTCTTTTGCCTGCCCATTTAACCTTAAAATCAGTTTGTTGATATCCACAAATGACTTCTGATATTTTGCTTGGGATTGCACTGAATTTATAGAGCAAATTGGAAATAACTGACATCTTCACAATAAGGAGTCTTCCTATCTATGAACATAGAATATCTCTCCATTTATTTAGTTCTTCTTTGATTTTGTTCATCAGTTTTGTTGATTTTCTCATATAAATCTGGTACATATTTTGTTATTGTACCTAAGTATTGCATTTTTTGGGTGCTAAGGTAAATGGTGTTGTGTTTTAAACTTCAAACTCCACTTGTTCATTGCTGTTATAGAAAAGTGATTGACTTTTGTATATTAACTTTGTATCCTACAACTGTGCTATAGTTTTTTATTAGTTCCAGGAGGTTTTTGGTCAATTCATTTGGATTGTATACATAGATATTCATGTCATCTGAGAACTAAAACAATTTTCTTTCTTTCTTCTCATCTGTATAACTTTTATTTCCTTTTCTTGTCTTATGGCATTAGGTAGTGCTTATAGTACAATATTGAAAAGGAGTGGTGAGAAGAACATTATTTCCTGTTCCTGGTCTTAGTGGGAAAGCTTCAAATTTCTCACCATTACAGATGATGTTAGCTGCATGGTTTTTTGTAGGCATTTGTTAACAAGTTGAAAAAGTTTCCCCTCTATTCCTAGTTTACTGAGAGTTTTTATCATAAATTGATGTTGGATTTTGTCAAATGCTTTTTCTGTACCTATTGGTATGATCATGTGATTTTTCTTTCATAGTCTGTCAATGTGATGGATTACATTAATTGATTTTCATATGTTGAACCTGCCTTGCACACCTGAGATAAATACCACTTAGTCATGATGTATAATTCTTTCTATATGCTGTTGGATCCAATTTGCTAATATTTTGTTTAAGGTTTCTACATGTATGTTCATGAGAAATATTTGTCTTAATTTTCTTTTCTTGTATTGTTCTTTGGTTTTAGCACAAGAATAATATTGGCCTCATAAAATGAGTTGGAAAGTATGCCCTCTGCTTCCATCTTCTAAAAGAGATTATAGAGAATTAGTATTTCTTCCTTAAATACCTGGTAGAATTCACCAATGAACCCATCTGAACCTGGTGCTTTCTGCTTTGGAAGATTATTAATTACTTATTTGATTTATTTAAACTGCCAGGCTGAAGTGATCCTCCCACCTCAGTCTCCCAAGTAGCTAGGACTACAGACACATGGCACAACACCTCAGTAACCTTTTAATTTTTAGTAGAGATAGGGTCTCCCTATGTTGCCCAGGCTGGTCTCGAACTCTCAGCCTCAAGCAATCCTCCTGTCTTGGCCTCACAAAGTGTTGGAACTATAGGCATAAGCCACTGCACGCAGCCTTCTTTCTCAATTTTTAAAAGCAGAGTGCACATTCTTAATCACTATTCTTCCCGGTGGAATGTCATAAAAGTCACAAGAGACCAACTTAAATCAGTCCAAAAATCCTCCTACTTCTGTTTCTGCCTGTTACATTTCATCTGGTTCAAACTTTGTTCAAATATTCTTAACATTCTTCATCTCAGTCTACATAATATTATTTCCTATGTTGCATTTCTTCTTCTCCTTTTTCCTACTTCCGCATATTTTTGTGTTTCTACGATGAATTTTTCCAATTTCTCCTATTTTTCTTAGGAGTAAGATCAAAGGGTGTTTTTTTGAGGCTCTACCTTCAGGGTCCTTCAGTGACTTACTCCCTGCAGGTAACATAATGTCCACACAGCTATGAAAGAAAGATCATCTAGTTGAACTCAAAACAATGTTTGTTCTGCATAACTTCAGGTCAGAGCTGAACGATGTTTCTTTTATGTTCTTGGTCCACAAATGTGGACAACAGTTGGAAACTGGTACTCTAGAGAATATCCTCTTGCCTACCCCTTCAAAAAATGTGCACTTTCCCTAGGCTCCCATTTAGAGTTCTGTGTCAATGTGGAGGGTGTTACAATCATCCTACTTCTTCCCAGCAGTTATCTAAAAGAGAATGGTGAAGTCCACTGGTTTTCTTTACCTGGAAATAACCTTTGACTCTCAAAGGTACTCAGATTTTACTTTCCTCTTTCACAGCCAAATATATAACTGGCCTATTGGACTACCCCTCTTCTTACTTAAAGCCCAGGAATCTGGTTCCTACCCTCATCTATTCACAAGGTCTGTCACCAATGACCTCCTAAGTGCCAAATCCACAACCTCTTCTACATTGTCCTCCTTAAACCATTGGCTGTATATAATGTTATACCAAATGTCCTCTCTTGAAACTCTTCCCGTATCCTGCATAACAACTAGCAGTTTTATAGTGTCTGACTAACCATCAATACTCTTTCCCACATGCTATTTTATTTAATTTCCTCAGCCCTTGTAAAGTAAGTAGTATTATCCCCCACACTCACACTGCCAGTAAGCAATGAAATCAGGTCTAGGACCCAGGTTTTCTCACTCCAAATCCCATGTTCTCTTCTATCCAGAATTTTCTCCTGCCTTCAACTTCTCAATTTTCTAATCTGTATAAGTCTGTCTATATTCACGTGCTGCCATAAACCAGCTTTCTGACCTTGAGGTCTCTGAACATCTGTAGCATGGGCATATAACCTCCATGCTATCTACTCTGACCGCAGATAAGGAGATAAGGAGGAGCAAAATGTAGGAGCATGACACAAAGGCAAGAAATAATTGCTCACTAGCTTTCTTTCCATCTCCCAATGCCCTGGAGCTGCAATTTTCAAATGGCTTACCAATGGAAGTAAATTCCAAATTCCAGATTATAACTCTCCATCTCTGAGTCATCTTCTTACTTTTACTTCCCAATACAGTGGGGAAGACACAGTGCTTTGAGTTCAGATGGAGCTGGATGTCAAATCCTGGCTTTGCTCTTAATAAATGTGTATATTTGGTCAAGTTATTTAACCTCACTGTGCCTCAGATTCCTCCTTTATAAATACCCACACCACTGGGTTGTTGTGTGGATTAAATGTGACACATTTATGTAAATCATTTACAGGAGTTTGTTGTGGAGCAGGCCTTCAGTAAGTATTAGTTCATTCCCCCAATACAATACGAGGTGGACAAGAACTCTGTCCTCAATCTTAACTGTCTCTAAAATTCTCCTTTAGATTGTGTTTAACTAGTTAGTAACCCCATCACCCCATTTCTGGGTTGCAGTGATGGTATGACAGTAGATGTCATGACTAAAATGACCACAAACCACAAAAAGGTCCTACTAGACAAAATGTTACAAGAAACATGAGATAATGAGGTAAAAAATTAAGTTACATTTGACCAATATCTACTATGTATATCTATATGGTATGGGTTTCTCTAGCTCATTCATATGAATAAATCAAATAAAACTTTAAAATTTGATTTATTTTGAAACGTATAGAGAGTCAGGATGGTATCATACAAAAACATTCTGGAATTCAAAGACCTAAATTTTAATTCTATCTCCAATACTTAGGTGATCCTTGGCAAGTCACCCCACCTGGTTGACCCTGTCTCCTCATTCTTTTTTTGTTTTTTGAGACAGAGTCTCACTCTGTCACCCAGGCTGGAGTGCAGTGGCGCGGTCTCGGCTCACTGCCAGCTCCGCCTCCCGGGTTCACGCCATTCTCCTGCCTCAGCCTCCCGAGTAGCTGGGACTACAGGTGCCCACCAACACGCCCGACTAATTTTTTGTATTTTTAGTAGAGACGGGGTTTCACCACGTTAGCCAGGATGGTCTTGATCTCCTGACCTCGTGATCCACCCGCCTCAGCCTCCCAAAGTGTTGGGATTACAGGTGTGAGCCACCGCACCCGGCTACCTGTCTCCTCATTCTTAAAAGGTAAGTAACAACTGTCTGGCCAATCTAAAATGATAGTGGTGAGGAGCAAATGAGGCATTTATCTGAAGGGTTTGCTAAAGGAGAGCAGGCTAGTCAATGTGAGTTACTTTGCTTCACTGATAAAGCATTGGAAAGTTTAGATGAGAAATCAAAACCTGAAAAAGTAAGATCTAGTATTTAACTGTTATACTTCCATGGATTTGTATCTATTATGATGCATGTGGTTCCACACAAAAGCATTCAAAAATCATCTCAGGAAAAAAAAAAGATCCTAGACTGTTACTGTTCAAAAGAATCATTAAGATCATTAAGTTCAGCTCACGGTTTGCATTTTAAAAGGAGAAGGTCCTCCAATATTTGGTTAACAGAAACCAGGGTCAGAAGCCCAGATGTATGTCTCAGATGTCAACACTACTCCAGGATTTAAACCTAAGACCTATCAAGCAACATCCCTCAAACTTTCAAAATCTATTGTATATATGTGAACTATCAATTTGGAAGAAAATGTAAAAGAAGGATAAATCACCATTATTTAATAATTAAAAGAATTTTTTCAAATTAATAGTACTTATTTCAAATCCATAAGAGGAATATTATTCCTCTTATGATCTTTTACCAGACTATCTACAGGGAAAGTAATCTTACTTTCAGTAAGAGTAATTTTACTTTGTGTCTTCAAATTCTAATGGCAAACATAAAGTTAAAACTGGTGCAAGGGCAAAACCTTTAAAAATCCCCTAAAATATTCCATGTAATTCTATAGAGGGATCTTACTCAGAAATTATTTCCTTCAAGTATTTTGTCTCTTGGAACACTTAAAACTTTTCAAGATTTCAACTTGCTTGCTCTGTCTATATGTGGTCATCTTCTTCCTCCTTGTCAGTTAGATGCAGCACACATGTACCAAAAGGCAAAAGCACACTGGTTTTATTTTTTGTTGTTCCCATTATAAAGCAACTATCTGCTTTTACAACAAATTGCATTTCCATATCGTATGCCTTGGGTATTATGTAACTCTCAAAAGGTGGAATTAATAAAGGAATGTTTGCTTCAAGCTTAACTATTTTAACTTTGCAGCTCATTTTAAAAACTTCTTGCAATTGTGTGACTTGTACAAACAGTGCTCCTTTGAGTGACACCTCTGTGGGTTTGATCTTTTCTCTGTCTTCAAAAATCAAATCTATCAGTTATAAATTGGGACTCATTTGCACTTTTTCTTTTTTTTTCTCCATGTTTCATAACTTTAATAGAATATTCTAACTATTATGTACAAATTGAAAACACTGTATTCAGTTATAAATATGTTCTAAGGTTAGGCTGAGCACTCTCTACAGGCCTGGTCAGCGTGGACACGGCCATCCCCGCCTGCCACAGAGCGCTGTCACCCACTTGGAAACCCCACTCACCAGCCACCAACTGGTCACACCAACCAGGACCTTCAGACAGGATGAATGGTGGGGCCCAGCAATGGGACTACTGAGAAAGCAGGACTTGACGCTCATATGCTCAAATGAAATGCAGGACTTCCCAGCCCAGCCCCTCACTGGAGAACACCGCGGAATCCCAACTCCGGCAGCAGGGCGGTGCCTGTGTCACGAGGACAGGCTCGCGTCTTCAGCCCTGGTGGCAGGAAGCAGTGTTTCTTCCGCGCAGCCCTTGCTCCTGCTAGGAAGCGGCACATTTTCCTGCTCAGGTCACCAGGGTGGTTCAGAAATGGCAAGGACAAGCGACAGCAAAAGGCCGCAGTCCTCACAGGCAAGAAGGGATAAATAAATATGAGGTGACCTGTGGCAGCTCTCGCCTGAGCTGGTGTGCCACAACCCTGACCCAACCCTAAAAAAAGAAGATCAAAAAGCAACATCCTAAGGAGAACACGGCCCTACTCTACACACCCCTTCTGAGATGATTAGCATACAGCAGGTGACGCAGGCTTCACACTCAGCAGATTAAGCAGCTGAAAACAGCGAGTGGGTTTCTTCAAATGAAAGGAAAGAATTCAGTCCAACTGCAGTAGTGGTAGGAGAGGTTCTAGATCCCTGGAACCTCATCACCAGACCTCGGCCCTTTTAGCCAAGTGATCCCCACCCCAATGGGGTCTATGGGGCCCTCCCACAGGGAAAGGCCCAGGCAAGTCCAGAGCTACAGGTGCCAAGGCTGCAGAGGGTATTGGACAAAACCTCCTATTTTTGAAATGCATTTCAGTTGCCACTGTACATGTTAAGCAAAATAATAAGGAAAAAGGAAAAGTGAAAGTGAAAATCATGCACTTGAAAACGATTAGATGGAGTAAGCGCTGTCGACGGGATTGTGCCACATGCGGCAAAGACTGAGGCCTCCCCCCACAGGCCTGGAGTCGCGACAGCCGGTCTGCCAGGCGCCCACCTCCACTTCCTACTGCTGCTTGCATTCCGCCAGCTGGCTGGGTTCCTTGTTGGGATTAATTTCCACCTCATCCTCATCTTCTCCCTCCTCGTCACCTTCTAATTCGTCCTCTTCTTCTTCACCTTCGTCAAAATTGTCATCATCCTCTAAGGCCTCCCTAGCGAAGTACAGCACAGCCTGTGGGACTATCCGCTCACGGAAAAAGTGTCCAGTTTCAAAATCAGAGGCTAATACGAATTCAGAATCTTTATCCAGTGATTCTCTATCCCCAGATGCTTTCAGTGGATTGAAGAAGTTGAAAAATGACTCAATGGATACTTGCTTGGTAATTGTTCTAACAGCGCCTGGACCCTTATGCTTCTGCTTTTTCTTGATGGTTTTGACAGTAACATTCTTTCCTTTCTTCCAGTCAATAGTACACCCATCACAGTCCATGATCTCAGGACCTGCAAATGAAAAGGGATCAGCCTTATCTGGTTCTGATTTCATCTTGCAGGTTTTTGTCAGGACTGAGTTGGCAAAGTAGTCGTTGGGTTCAAAGTGGAACTCTTAATATGAAAGACATAGGCTGTCCAGGGTCAGAAAACTTCACTTTAATATCCTGCAGGTGTTTCAAGATTGGTTCATCATATTTCTGGACTAATTCACTTAGCATATCTACATTTCTAAAGATGGTAAACCAGAACTCTGGAATTCCTTTGGGATTTGGCTCTTCAGCTGTTGTCGCTACTTTTTCTGTTATGACTACTTTATTTTTCATGTCTCCAGCCAATTTCTCCTCCTCTTCATTTTCACTGTGCCATTCTGATTCCGTATCAGATGTTGGTTCAACATCACCGGTGATAAATTCTCTTCTCTTGTCAAAGAGAGGCTGGTATAATGCTGCATATTTTCTTTTCAAGTCATGAACTTCTTCGTAGAACTTGGCTTCTATATGAGCGCATCTCACCTGAATTTGTTTCAATGCATTAATTCTTCTTTTTACTGCTTTAGGTAAAGTTTCGATGTAGCTGGAAGGGGTGTGAGGGGCATTGTCAAGTCGCTCCTGTAAAGCTGCCAAAACTCCAGGATTCTGCATCACCTGATCCGTGAGCTTTTCCGTCTTACTTGCATTTTTAGCAGCTTCCACGAAATCTGAAGGAACCCCATCTGAAAAACTGTTATCTGCCATCTGAATGTTTTTATCCCCTTGTCTGGTAAACCAAGTCCCGTGAGTAACTAGGCTAAGGCACTCAGGCCAGTCCTTGGGGAGCACACACTGCCCATCTGGCTCGCACGGCACAGCTCCCAACAGCTAAGATGCAATGCCAAGGACTTTCTTCCCCATCAGACATGCCCTTGTCCACACGAAACTTACAATCAAAACCCCAGTTAGCCCAGCCTGACCCCACAGATGCTCACGATGACCATCGCCCTACGGAAAAACTAAAATTCCTAAACATCTAATAAAGAGGTCCTGGACGTCTCCACCTTAAAAACGGGAAGCCTGAACGCTCCTCCGGGTTCGCCGCGGCCCTCGGGGTACGCGGGGCTGGCTGGGCTAGCGGGAGATTTGAGCTGCTGGCCCCCACTCGCCGCCCTCTACGCCTCCTCCGCTGGGCTGCCGCCGAGGAAGCCGCCTGCAGCGCAGAACACGCCCGCGGCGCAGAAAGAAGTGACTTGACCTTCAAGGCAGTGGACGGCCGGGCAGGGGTGCGCCAGGTGCTGGGAGGGGCCGCCCGCCAGCGCCCCAGGCCGAGGCTCCAGGCCCCAAGCCCCAGGCCCGCCGCGGCGGCGCTGCCCACCCTGACAAGGACGCCTACTTTTTCTTGAAAAATGTCTTTCCTTTCCCAAAAGTTACTCTGCTTTGTCTGAAAATAATATAACTTTAATGGCTTTAAGTTATTGTTTGAAAGGGTTCAGAAAAGACAATAAATGGGAGACTTAGAATGGCTCACCAGTTAAAATCCAAGTTTCTTATATTTCTTGTATTTGCTAATTTCCGTTATCTGTTTCAGCTGCTTGTTCAGAAAAATTACATTCATAGACTCACCTTATCCCAGCCCTAGAGACTCATGTTCTCTATTTGCCCTGGAATCCTGTTCACTATTTACAATTATATTATTCTGAATAATAGTATTTACTATTTTCATCTCTTCTTTTATATTTTAATAAACCACTTTCAAGTCACTGACCTTTTTGTTTGTTAAACTGGGGATATAATATAAAAAACAGATAATAAAAATTGCAAATGTAAATCATACTAAAACAACATTAGAAAATCATAGCCAAGACAGATTGTCATGATATTAACTTAGTGTTAGGCCTAAGGAAACATATCAAATGCATGTTCCTGTAGTAGATATGTAACCTTTCAGAACATAATGATTATTAACAATATTATAAAGCAGCATTGTGAATAGTTAAAACCGTGGGTTCTAGAGCCAGATAGCCTCTACTCAAAGCCAGGTTCTGCCACTTACTAGCTGTTACCTTGGGCAAACAACTTAAACTCTCTCTCTGTTGGTTTCTCACCAGGAAACAGGGATAAATACTAGTACACAACTTATAGGTTGTATGAGGATTGATGTGAAGACTGAATTAGTTAACATATGTATTGGAATGGTGCTCAACATAGAAAGTGCTAAATAATGTTAGCTTTGTATCTATAATGGGGTTTCTGTTAAAAATTGTAACTTGTTTTACATTTCAAAATTGTGAACCTTATGTTACTCACCACATCTGTGGTTTGAAAGCCTCCATGACACATTTAGTTATTTACTCACCACTGCTTGGGATACAGGTTGCCAAATTGATTGATGATGTTGTTTTAAATAATGGATTGCTAGCAGTACACTGTATTTTTTGTGGAAGATCATTTTCCATCTTAAAATATATATTGGTTGAGTTATGTTTACATTGCTCCATAGGACAATCCCATGAGTACGTTTTAAGTTCTCGATGGCTGTTGTAATGCTCCGGTATCATGCATTGGACTTCAATGCTTCCATTAGTCAACGCACAAGTTAGTGTAGGAGATGGAAAAGGCTCTGGAAAAAAAAGTGTAATATTTAGTACAGAAAATAGTAATATTTAGACTTATCATCTGCAAATTTATGAAGAGCTTGCAACCTCCTTACGAGCTTGAAAGGATGAGCAGACAAACTCCTTGAGCATCAAGGAGTGAGAATTCTTTCTTTTGCTAGGTCAGATCTACCTGCTCAAATTTAACAGAATAAATTCAGACCCTGATATGGTTTGGCTCTGGGTCCTCACCCAAATCTCATCTTGAATTGTAATCCCCTTGGGTCGAGGGAGGGACCTGGTGGGAGGTGATTGTACCATGGGGGATGGTTTCCCCATGCTATTCTCATGATAGAGAGCGAGTTCTCATGACATATGTTGGTTTAAAAGTGTGTGGCAGTTCTCTCTCTCTCCTGCTGCCTTGTGAAAAAAGTGCTTGCTTCTCCTTCGCCTTCTGCCATGATTGTAAGTTTCCCAAGGCCTCCCCAGCCATGTGGAACTGTGAGTCAATTAAACCTCTTTTCTTTATAAATTACCCAGTTTCAGGTAGTTCTTTATAGCAGTGTGAAAACAGACCAATACAGGCCCCAAATCCCTTATCCTCAATTCTTAAATCAAAAAATCTCTGAAGCCAAAAGAGTCTTCACAAGTTGGTAGCAAAATCATTTAGCTGCAAATCCTGACCTGACCTGAATTAACACAAGGATTTGAGTCTTTCTCACTTACTTCAAATATTCATTATCGTTTCACCACAAAAATATTCCTGTGCTTGGCAGGACACAGTGGCTCATGGCTATACTCCCAGCACTTTGGGAGGCTGAGGCAGGAGGACGGCTTGAGGCCAGGAGTTCAAGACCAGCCTGGGCAACACAGCAAGACCCTGTCTTTATAAAAAGTTTAAAGATTAGCCAGCCATGATGGCTCCTGCCTGTAGTCTCAGCTACTTGGAACTGCTTGAACCAAGGAATCTGAAGCTACAGTGAGTTATGATTGTGCCAGTGCACTCTAGCTCACTGCACACAGTGGGCTATGATTGCATCAGACTGAGACCTTGTCTCTAAATATATAGGAATGAAGTAAATACTTGTTCCTATGCTTGACCCATAGAGTGCTCCCCATAATTAAGTGGGGTGCTTAATATGCAGAGGAAATACCTTGTATTACCTTTCCAAAATGTAAAAAAAAATTTTAATTCCATAACACATCTGACTCCAAAGCATTTTGTGAAAGGAAAGTCCACAACACATCTGACTCAACGCATTTTGTGAAAGGTGGAGCTACACAGACCCTTGTCGCGCCCTGCCTATTGGTTGGGCTGGACCTGTTAGTAGGCAGCACAGGGTGCAGCATGTGTCACAGACCTGCCTGTCCAGAGGCCTCGCTCCCACCCTTCCTCTAGGAAGCACCTCCTATTGGCTAAGGCAGCATGGACCTACAAGGATGAGTTAAGGACTAACATGTCACATTCTGCCATTGTTGCCCTTTAAAAGCCTCAAGGCTAATTACTTTGTCCTATTAGTCATTTATTTGTTAATTCATATGCCTTCTTGCATCTCAGCTAACCTCCAGCAATTAATCATAAGAGGCTTGAGGAAACATGCAAAAACATATGTAATATACAACAATGGTCATGGTAGCACTGGGATAATAAAGTATTGATACATTATAAACATCTACTAAAAAGAGCATTTAAGTAAATTTAGGTTCACCAAGATAATGGAATACTATGTTGTCATTTAAAATGATGTTTTCTAAGACAAGTTAATGCTTATGCTCCAATTATAATCTGAAAAATAAAAGCATTTAATGGTTCCCCCATCTTCTCCTCCTCCTGTATTCCTTCTCGCTCAGTTAAATAATGTACCCAGCCTGCCTTGGTAGAAACCAGAGTCACACACTGACTTCCCTTTCTACTTGGGGCTTCCTAGTTTTTAAGTTTAATCTAGCTCACACAAGTCCTTACATACTTCCTTAAGATTTTCTTTAATTAAAAAGACTTTTAATCATCTTTTAAGCAGTGGAATTTCTCCGAATTAAATCTTCAGTGGCAATCCAATCCAATGGATAAGAAGTTGCTCTAGTTGACTCAAAATTGAAAGCCTAGAGCCCTGCTCCCCTAACTTCCTCTGGTCCCTTTTGCCCACCCCACTCCATAGCAGCTCTCAGGGGACTTCCAAGGAACATGCATCCCCAGAATAGTTCAAAAATGCCTGTTCTCAGTATTTCATATGCTTATGCCTGCCTCTGTAACTAGGCTGGGCATTTCTCAGGGGCAGAAAACCAAGCTTTCTACCTCCTTAGAAATGGTCCTTTGAAGCATTTCTCAAATTTTAAGGTGCCTAAGAATCACCAAGGGTGCTTGTTAAAAATACAGATTCCTGCGCCCCACCATCCCAGGTGCTTCTGATGTGTGTGGCCTGTTTGTTCTGTTACAGATTCTAATGTATTGATCTAGCTCTGCCAATGTCTAGTCTTTCATCCAGCACTTTCTGAACTGAACAGAGGTGCATCATCAGCCCCAGAGACTGTGCATCTTTGGAGGGCAAAGACTAGGTATGACTCATCTTTCAATCACAGCATGTGACATAATGCAAGGCACACAGATGGCTCCTCACAAGCAGTACTGGACAGATGGGGAGACAGATGGATAGAAGGATAGATTCAGAGAGACAGTCTTCAAATAAAATGTAAATTCTTCTACCAGCTATCTCCAAAGAGGTACAGTATGGTGTTTAGCATGGACTCAGAAGCCCAACTGCCTGAGTTCATATCCCAGCTTCATGACTAACAGCCATTTGACATTGGGCAAGTTACTTAAATCACCTCGTGTCTAGGTTTCCTCCTCTCTACAATAAGGACACAAATAGTACTTACTCTATCAGACTGTAATGAGATTAAATGAGTTAATACAGATAATAATCAATATATGAATTAACATGTAGTACCTGCACAGAGTAAGTACTTAACAAATGCCAGCTGTAATAGAGCACACGGCCATTGGCTGTGAGTTTCCAACTCCAGGAAGTCAAGGCTCCCCAGAGGGTATGTAATATGATGAGAAGAGTCACTGAGTAGGAGTTGGGAGGTTTGATCAAGCCTTAGCCTTGGCCTGCTGTGTGACCTGGGACCACAGTCCTTTTAGGAGCTGGAAGAGTTTTAAGAAAGCATCCATCCAGGTCTCTTGTTCTACATACAGAGAAACAGACTCCTAAACTGTCTTATTTTCATCTGTGAAAGGGAATGCTGTATCAGGTCATTGTAAAGGTCAAACAGAATATGACTGAGTGCCACATGCAGGGTTTGTAAAAAAGAAAAGAAAAGAAAACAGAATATGAAAGTAATTTGAGGGGAAACATGAAGCATGTTAGTATTATCTTCTAAGTTGCTAGAACTCCCTTGACTATATAGAAGCTCTTTCTGGCTATCTCATTACACAACAGTTGCCAAATGGCAAACGTAGAAGTGCCTATCCAACACATCTAAAAGTGTGCAAGCCCTTCTGCAGCACCTAGATCACAGTTTCTACACCTCAGATCTTTTCCTTCTATAAATCTTTCACATTTTCTTGCTGCCCGTGGGACTTACCACAGCTGTATCTAACAAATATTGGTTACACCTCTACTTTAAGCAGCATTAAACTGGCAAGAAATGTGCCTACTTCCTCCCTAAGACAATTAGTCAATTTATAATTAATGAATTGAGTTCACTGCTGTGTAAAAAATAAGAATTTCTTACATACATCTGATGACATTTTATAGAAATATATGTCTATTTTCACGAATTTTAGTAAAGGTCAAGTATCAATCCAGCCCAGTTAAGGACAGGGCAGTTAATTCTACTTACACAAAAATCATCATCTGAGATGTGATGAAGGTCCATAAAAAGATGGGAAAGGACTAATAAACCTCAGAAGTAGAAATTTTAAGGGGACTTTTGGGTATAGAGGAAAGCCAGATCTCAATGTACACACAGAAGGAAGTGGATGCCCTGAATTTAGGAAGTGCCAGGAAATCCCCCTGTCCAAAATATACTCGCTGGAAGTCTCCTATTAGGTCTGGTGTCTCTAGAAGATTACCAGGTTACTAAAACAAGTGTTAACATTACCTCAAGGAAGTATGACTTCCTCATTTCTTAAAAAAAAAAAAAAAATATGACCAATCATTTTATCATGCAGATGTGAAACCTAGAGTCATCTTACGTCTTCCTACAACCAAAACCTACATCTTGCAGACTCTTTCTTGGACCCTCTATCTACCTGGATGATAGAAGCTTCTAACTTGACATCTCCTCTCTTTAATCCATCATAAGTATGCACCATCACATTAATCTTCCAAAAATGTATTTTATCAAGTCACTTCCTTGCTCCAGTATAGGACACAATGGCTCCCCACTGCTACAAGCTGATGTCCAGACTCTCAAACCAGGCCTTTAAGTCCCACACTCAGTACTATCAATATCACTGCCTCCTGATCAAAACTCACCTCCCCTGTACTTTACTCCTCTGCAGGCTTCCTAAGGTCTATCCAGTTGGTCTGACTACCAAAACCATACCTTTGCTGAGGTGCCATAGAATATTTTATTTAATTAATTTATTTAGCTAGTTATTTTGAGGCAGGGTCTTGGTCTGTCACCCAGACTGGAGTGCAGAGGTGCAAGCATGGCTCACTGCAGCCTCAGCCTCCTGGGCTCAAGGGATCCTCCCACCTCAGCCTCTTGAGTAGCTGGGACTACAGGCATGCACCACCATGCCTGGTTAATTATTTTTGTAGAGATGGAGTCTTGCTATGTTGCCTAGGCTGGTCTTGAACTACTGGGCTTAAGCAACCCTCCCTCCTCAGCCTCACAAAGTGCTGGGATTATAGCCTTGAGCCACAATGCCCGGCCTAGAATATTTTAACTTAAATTATTTTAAGACATTTCATCAAGTTTAAGAGGAGAAATTTATTCAAATGTTTTGAATTAGTTTTACAAACTCTAGAAAAAGGGCTCTTAAAATGTGTGATCTAAATTCTAACTCAATCTTCTTGTTTGTTGGTCCTATCTATAAATTATCAGATCCCCAATGTCCATGTTTCAAAGATTCTACTTTTTCAAGGAAATCTTCTAAGAGGATACTTTGACATCTTAGCAAGCTGTATTTGTCTAAATAGAGTCCACAGGGGTCAGACCTCACATAGCCTTGCAGGTCACTTTACACATTTTAGCTTTAACAGAGTTAGATGGGGCCATTAGAAAGTTCCACACAAATGAGTGACATGATCTGACTTCTGTTTTAAAAAGATCATTCTGGTAGAACCAGTACAACTTCCTGGTGGAGTGAATGTGGTATTCAAGAAAAAGAGAGGTACCAAGGATGACATCCAGGTTTCAGTCTGACCAACTGAAAGGATGGGGCTGCCATTAACCAAAAGGGAAAAGATTTGGGGAGGCGCAGCAGGTTTTAAGGGGAAGATAATGAGCTTACTTTTGGACATGTGATATTTGAAAGGCCAATTAGATATCTGACTGGAGAGGTACACTGGGCAGTCAGGTATACACATAAGGAGCTCGGCAGGGTACTCTGGGCTAGAGCTCTAGATCTGTGCATTATTAGCATTGAGATGATATTTAAAGCCCTGACATGGGATGAGCTCACCCACTGGCTACGAACGCAGACAGAAAAGGAAAGAGACCCAAGGCTTAAGCCTTGATGTTTCCAGTGTTAAGAGGTTGGGGAAACGAGGAAACTAGCAAAAGAAGCTAAAAAGGA
Source organism: Pongo pygmaeus (assembly GCF_028885625.2). Taxonomy (NCBI): domain Eukaryota; kingdom Metazoa; phylum Chordata; class Mammalia; order Primates; family Hominidae; genus Pongo; species Pongo pygmaeus. Next base: position 113,172,833 of record NC_072373.2, on the reverse strand, counting down.
ATAGTCAGTATGTTAGAAAGAAATGTGAAGCCAGGCACAGTGGCTCACACCTGTAATCCCAACACTTTGGGAGGCCAAGGCAGGTGGATCACCTGAGGTCAGGAGTTCGAGACCAGCCTGACCAACATGGTGAAACCCCATCTCTACTAAAAATACAAAATTAGCCAGGCATGGTGGTGCATGCCTGTAATCTCAACTGTTCAGGAGGCTGAGGCAGAAGAATCGCTAGAACCCGGGAGGCATAGGTTGCAGTGAGCTGAGATCGCGCCATTGCACTCCAGCCTGGGCAACAAGGGCGAAACCCCCTTTCAAGAAAAAAAAAAAAAGAAGAAACATGAATAGGGTGGTATCCTGGACATCAAGTGAAGACAGTACTTGGAGGAGGGAGTGATCAGCTATGTCAAAAGCTGCTGCTGAGAAGTCAAGAATGACATGGACTGAGAATGAACCACTGGATTTATTAACAAGGAGGTCTAGAGGAGCTTTGGCATAGCAGTGCAGATGAAAGCCTATTTGGAGTGGGTTAAAAGTGAATATAAGGGATCAGAATAAGTGAATATGGACAACTTCTTCAAGGAGATTTTCTATAAAGTGAAGACAGCAGGTGGTGGTTGCTGGAGGGCTACAGGGATCATGAGAAAGTTTTAATGACAGTATATATGTATGCCGCTTAAAATGAACCATCAACTTATGGGGGAAATTCTCATCAGGAGAGAGTGGGTAGAAGCACTAGGGTGATATTCCCAAGGATGGCGAGAGGAGGTGGGATCCAGGACACGCGTGGAAAGTTTAACTTCAGGTGAGAACTCAGAAAGTCCGTTCATATCAGGAGAGAAAGCAGGGCCTGCAGGCTCAGGTACAGGTAGGAAGGTAGGCAGGTGGTGAGAGCTTGTGGAAATTGCCCTCTGATTGCTTATTCTCCTTAGTGAAATAAGAAGCCAAGCCGTCAGCTGAAGAGTGAGTCTAGAGAGGAGGTATTCCAGATTTGAGGAGAGAAAAAGTAACTGCTAGGAGAGTGGGTAAGTGAACAGGCTAGGAAATACTAGACTTAATTGAGGTAAGTGATTAGAAATTAAAAGTGCAGGACTTTGTATGGTGGTGTATTTTTCTGCAACCACATGGGTGTGAGCATAGAATAGGCAAGCACCGGACTTAATCTAGCTGTAATCTGGCCATGTGAGTATGACGAGCCAACAAAGGAGCAAGGAAGCTAAGTGTGTCTGCAACGGACTGAGTCTAGTGAGTGACAACAGCACTCAGGCTGAGTAGGGAGGGCAGCAGGGACATGAGGTGTGTGAAGGACTGTCAGTATCAGCATCATCAAGGACAGGGCATGGCGGTCAGAGTGAGACACCTGACATTGAGGTAATGATGAGTTCTCGGTTACATCCATGGGTAGTGGGTAATGTAGAGGACAAGATCCTTGCAGGAGAGGCAATAAAGGACAATATTGAAAGAATTTTAATTTAAATACTGTAACCACCAAGACACCAGGAATGTTAGAAACAATAAAAATGAGGCAGGCCTTAAAATGACTAAGAAACACTGGCATGTGAGGCAGGGGCCTATACAAGACTGCAACACAAAAGGGGCTTTAGAGACCAGGGAGGAGTGTCAGTGAGAAGCAGGGAGAAATGTGTCCCCTCTCTCTAGTTTCAGTTTAAAATGGTGCAGAAGCCGGGTGTGGTGGCTCATGCCTGTAATCCCAGCATTTTGGGAGGCTGAGGCAGGTGGATCACCTGAGCTCAGGAGTTTGAGACCAGCCTGGCCAACACAGTGAAACATCGTCTCTACTAAAATACAAAAATTAGCCGGGCATGGTGGTGCGGGCCTGTAGTCCCAGCTACTTGGGAGGCTGAGACAGTAAAATCACTTGAACCTGGGAGGCAGAGGTTACAGTCAGCCAAGATCGTGCCACTGCACTCCGGCCTTGGTAACAGAGTGAGACTCCTTCTCAAAATAAATAAATAAATTAAATAAAGTGGTGCAGGAGGAAAAGCAATCTCCCCGCTGTGTGGGGAAGCAGGAACTTATAGAGTAACATCTATCAGTGGAGCCCAAAGAGTTCTAAGCTAACTGCTGTCACTACATCTCTTTCCAGAACATTCCTAGTAAGACAAATGATACTGTTCTCCCCATCTTTGTTAGATTCTCTCCTCACCCAGAGGAATGACAAAGGAATTGAAAGTAGCTAGCTCCTCTATACCAGAAAAGGAGAAAACCCTGACAACAGGTAACATCTAATTATTTTCTCATAGACCATTAATTTGTGTTAGTCTCTGAAAACAGACTAAAAAGATGCAAATTTGCCATTTTAAACAAATCAACTTATGGAATACTCACCAAGCACATAAAGAAAGAACTTCATGGTATCAGTAATATTTGGCGATTCCATTTCATACTCATCTTCATCTGATGATGTTAAGTTGTAGATAGTGAGGCTACCTGACACAGTGTCTAAATAAACCCTATTTTTAAAAGATGAGAAAGCTCTGAATTCAGAATTTTCCAGTTCTGCAACTTTATCCTTTTGTTTTTTCCATAGGAGCTCTTTTGAAGGCACATTGCTTGGTACATGGAAAGTTACATTCTCATACATAACGCCATATATTTGTTGGGAGAAACAGCTGATGAAACCTAGGAGAGAAAAAAAAAAGTGGTTAGAAAAAACAACATGACTTTAGTGGCAGAAATTATTCATCAGGTACTTTTTGTGCTAAGCTGACAAACTGCTGACACAAAGTACAGGAAGTAAGAACATGTTTGACCATGTAGAGCTTACTCTTTAATAGAAAACTGGGACCTGCATAAATCCAAGAAATGGACTCGACATTCATGGAGCACCAACCATCTGCCAGGTACTACGGGCTGTGTTGGGAATATGGGGTTGTTCCAGGCCCTCCAGGAGCCTCACGTGTGGAGAAGACAGGGAGCAGGCTCTACATCAGGGGCTGCATAAGGGGAGCTGCCTGGTCTAGGGCCTCCCCAAGGAAGTCATGCTGGAACTGACATAACGTGCAAATCACTGAAGGATAAAAGGCAGTTAGGCCGCAGGGCTGGGTAGGTGAGTGGGTGGGGAGTGGAAGAAGAGATGATCATACAGATATATAGGAAGCAGCACCCCCAAAGGAAGGCCCTGAATGGAGAAAGGGCATGGTGTGCTTGAGGATACACACGTGATTCCTAACAGCTAGAATGAGGAGGGCAAGGGGTGGCTGGTGGGGAACAAGACAGACAAAGGCCAGCCCACAGCCTATGTGTGATAAAGTAAGGAACGCTAAGGGTTTGGACTGATCCTAAAGGAGAGGAAGCCACAGAAAGGTTTTTAACAAGACTGGCCTAACATAATTTAAGTGTCAGCAGGCTGACTGTCTTTAGAGTAGAGAGCGGCTGACAGGCCAGCACAGAGGCAGGGAAATTATCATGAAAGTCAATGCTGTAGCAATGAAGTCCATGGACAGGACAGACCAGACCAGGGTGTTTGTGGTGGGGACGGACAAGGGGACAGACTCAGGAGACGCTGGAGAGAGAAGTCAACAGGATTCAGCGATGAGGGTGGGGGAAGTGGATGGGACTGTCAGGGCTCCTTGGCTGACTGAGAGACATCATTAACTGAGATCAGAAACAATGGCTGGGAAGTAAGTCGAGGGTGTGATGAAGATTAAGAACTCAGGGATTGGGTACAGTGGTGGGTTGCAGCCAGGTCCACCTGCCCTCATGAGCCAATTGTTAGCATCTCTGCCCAGCCCTATTAGGGGACGTCTAGTAACAGCACAGAAACTGACTAATGCTTCACATCAAAACCTCCACACCAATCTAGTTGTTAAACATTTATTAGAACCACAAGATTCGGATATTTTTAATACCCCAAAGTGGGTTTAAATGCATCTTGCTCTAAGACTTGTCTCTTGTTAAGAGAGAACAGCAGCTGGGCACTGTGGTTCATGCCTGTAATTCCAGCATTTTGGGAGGCCAAGGTGGTTGGATTGCTTGAGTTCAGGAGTTCAAGACCAACCTGGGTAAAATGGCAAAACCCCATCTTTACGAAAAGTACAAAAAATTAGCTGGGCATGGCACACACCTGTGGTCCCAGCTACTTGGGAGGCTGAAGAGGATTACTTGAAGCCATGAGGCAGAGATTGCAGTCAGCCATGATTGTGCCACTGCACTCCAGCCTGGGTGACAGAGCGAGACCTGTCTCAACAAACAAACAAAGAACTGCAGCTATTTTAAGTTAACATTAAAGAGCAATTTAAACTTGACTGAAGTTTTTGCCTAGTAGCAATTAGGGTAATTGAAATAATACAGGGGAAATCAAGAACACTGAATGACCAGTTGTAGACAACTGTGTTAGTAATTTCAGATAAGAAGCAAATATCACCCATTTATTTATCTACAAGGACTTTTTAGAACCCATCTCCCTTAATTAAGGGGGACTGCCCTCAAAAACACACCAGCATCTTTCCATTGCTTTGCTGATTACGCATTATTTCTTCCACTCAACAGAGTATGTGGGAAGGCACAAGAAAAAGAACAGAATTCAAGGGGTCAGAGTCTACCACACACAATAGTGGAAACTCAAAAATGTCTTATAAATGTAAATGAAACAATGAGTGATAGAGGGCAGGGTGGTGGTGAAAGAGTAGGTATGAGATAAACTGCCATACCCTGGCGGCATGAATATGTCTTTTGTCTTTCCCAGGGAGAGCTGATGTATCCTGGGCTCGAGAACAGTAGAAGAAAGTAGTCAGGAATGGAGCTAGTGGTGGAGGGAAGTGAGGGTAGAGAAAGGGGAGACTGCAACTCAGAAGAAATCAAAGTACAGTTGACCCTTGAACAACACGGGTTTGAGCTGTGTGGGTCCACTTACATGTGGATTTTCTTCCGCCTCTGCCATCCCTGAGATAGCAAGAACCTGTCCTCCCCCTTAGCCTGCTTTAACGTGAAGGTAATGAGGATGCAGACCTTTGATGATCCACTTTCACTTAGTAAGTATATTTTCTTCCTTATGCTTTTTTTCTTTTTTAAACTTTTTTTATTACTATTATCTCAATAGTTTGGGGGAACAGGTGATGTCTGGTTACTTGGATAAGTTTTTTTTTTTTTTTTTGGATAAGTTCTTTGGGTGTGATTTCTGAGATTCTGGTGTACACTGTACCCAATGTGTAGTCTTTTATCCCTCATCCCCATCCCACCCTTCTCCACAAGTCCCCAAAGTTCATTGTATCATTCTTACATAGCTTAGCTCCCACTTGTAAGTTAGAACATATGTTTGGTTTTCCATTCCTGAGTTACTTCACTTAGAATAATGGTCTCCAGTTCCATCCAGGTTGCTGTGAATGCCATTATTTTGTTCTTTTTTTTTTTTCTTTTGAGACAGAGTCTCGTTCTGTCCCCAGGCTGGAGTGCAGTGGCGTGATCTTGGCTCACTAAAAGTTCCACCTCCCAGGCTCATGCCATTCTCCTGCCTCAGCCTCCTGAGTAGCTGGGACTACAGGCGCCCACCACCACGCCCGGCTAATTTTTTTGTATTTTTAATAGAGACGAGGTTTCACCATGTTAGCCAGGATGGTCTCGATCTCCTGACCTCGTGATCTGCCCGCCTCGGCCTCCCAAAGTGCTGGGATTACAGGCACGAGCCACCGCGCCTGGCCTATTATGTTCCTTTTTATGGCATATTCATATATATATATATATATATATATCTCCCATATTTTCTTTATCCACTCATGGATTGATGGGCATTTATGCTGATTCCATATTTTTGCAATTGCGAGTTGTGCCACTATAAAGATGTTGTGTGCAACATGTTGTGTGTTGTCTTTTTCATAAAATGACTTGTTTTCCTCTGGGTAGATACCCAGTAATGGAACTGCTGGATCCAATGGTAGTTCTACTTTTAGTTGTTTAAGAAATCTCCATAGTTGTTGTACTAGTTTACATTCCCACCAGCAGTGTACAAGTGTTCCCTTTTCACCACACCCATGCCAACATCTATTATTTTTTGATTTTTAAATTATGGCCATTCTTGCAGGAGCAAGGTGGTATTGCATTGTGGTTTCGATTTGCATTTCCCTGATGTTGTGTGCAACATGTCGTGTGTTGTCTTTTTCATAAAATGACTTGTTTTCCTCTGGGTAGATACCCAGTAATGGAACTGCTGGATCAAATGGTAGTTCTACTTTTAGTTGTTTAAGAAATCTCCATAGTTGTTGTACTAGTTTACATTCCCACTAGCAGTGTACAAGTGTTCCCTTTTCACCACACCCATGCCAACATCTATTATTTTTTGATTTTTAAATTATGGCCATTCTTGCAGGAGCAAGGTGGTATTGCATTGTGGTTTCGATTTGCATTTCCCTGATAATTAGTAATGTTGAGCATTTTTTCATATGTTTGTTGGCCATTTGTATATCCTCCTTTGAGAATTGTCTATTCATGTCCTTGGCCCACTTTTTGATGGGATTGTTTGCTTTTTTCTTGCTGATTTGTTTGACTTCCTTATAGATTCTGGATATTGGTCCTTTGTCAGATACATAGTTTGTGAATATTTTCTCCCACTTTGTGGGTTGTGTGTTTACTCTGCTGATTGTTTATATTGCTGTACAGAAGCTTTTTAATTTAAGCCCCATCTATTTATCTTTGTTTTTGTTTCATTTGTTTTTGGGTTCTTGGTCATGACCTTTTTGCCTAAGCCAAAGTCTAGAAGAGTTTTTCTGATGTTATCTTCTAGAATTTTTATGGCTTCAGGTCTTAGATTTAAGTTTTTGATCCACCTTGAGTTGATTTTTGTATAAGGTGAAAGATGAGGATCCAGTTTCATTCTTCTACACCTTATGCTTTTCTTAATAAGTTCTTTTCTCTAGCTTAATTTAGTGTAAGAATACAACACATAATGCATATAACATAGAAAATATGTGTTGTTTATGTTATTGGTAAGGCTTCTGGTAGGCTATTAGTAGTTAAGTTTTTGGGAGTCAAGAGTTATACATAAATTTTTGACTGCTCAAGGGGATGGTGCCCCTAACTGCCATGTTGTTCAAGAGTCAACTATAATTTTGAACTGGAAGAAACTCTAAAAATTATTTAGTCAAATTACTCCCATTTCACTGGTGAAATGACAAGACACCAAGAAAAATAAAAGGCAATTTTATCGAATGCTTACTCTCTGCTGGTTATACGTTCACATTGTCTTGTATTCCTTTTTATCCCTCTCCATGTCTACCTGCAGTAGGTGTTATTAACCCCATTTACAGGTAGGAAAGCAGGCTCCAAGAGGCATATCACCTTGCTCCATGTCTCTCAGCAAGTTTATGGCAGCACAATGACCAGAACACACTTTGTCTGACTCCTAGGTCAGTGCCATTTCAGAACAGCATGGTCCCACATTCAGGATGAGATTAATTTATTCATTCACTCAGGAAATATTCATTGGGCATCTATTCTATATAAGATCCTTGAGAACAAGACAGACACCGTACCTTCCTTCTTACAGTTGACATTCTATTAGGGGAGGCAGAATTTACACAAATAATTAGACAATGCCCAACTGCAACTGTGATAATTGCTGCTAAGTAAAAGCATCAGGTGTCAATAAGAACATTTACTTAGGGAACTAACAAGGGGTTAGGGAAGGCAGTTCCCTTCCCTAAAAGAAGTTCTGAGGCACAAGCAGCAGTTAACTATGCCCAGGAGAGCAGGGCAGGTCCCCATTAAGAGAACAATTATGAAGACCTTGAAGCAGGAGCAATGGCATGAGAAAAGTAGCATAAGCCGAACTGCATACACAAGCACAGCCAGCCCTTGCAGGGCATCAGACAAACACAATTCTAGTATTGAGGAAAGCCATAGAAGAGTTTCAAACAGGATGGTGACAAAATAAGAGTAACTCTTTCTTTAAAAAATGTATTTTAAAACATAAATTATACATAGACACATACATACAACTTTACACTAATGAAAAACGATCATATAAGTATTTTTTCAGTCCTCTTATCTGGGTGCCTTACCCACTCTCTTAACCCCATAACAATCTCCAGTTCTATAATCTACATTAACAAATCAGAATACATCTTTCAATATTTTTCTCTCATATAGTCAAATAGATACAAACATATATCGCATATAATGGATTCACACACGTATAGCTTGAAGATACTGTGGGTTTGGTTCCAGACAACAGCAATCATGTAAATATCAGAGTAAAGTGCGTCACACAAATTTTCTGGTTTCCCAGGGCATATAAATGTTATGTTTACACTATACTGTAGTCTATTAAAGTGTTCAATAGCATTATGTCTAAAAACACAATGTACATATTTAATTAAAAAATACTTTATTGCTAAAAAAAATGCTAACCATCATTTGAGTCTTCAGCAAGTCCTAATATTTTTGCTGGTGAAAGGTCTTGCCTCAATGTTGATGGCTGCTGACTGATCAGGGTGTTGGTTGCTAAAGGCTGCGATGGCTGTGGCAATTTCTTAAAAGAAGGCAATGATGAGGTTTGCCGCATCAATGGACCCTTCCTTTCACAAAATATTTCTCAGAGGCATCCAATGCTGTTTGATAGCATTTTACTCACAGTAAAACTTCTTTCAAAATTAGAGTAAATCTCCTCAAATCCTGCTGCTGCTTTATCAACTAAATTTATGTAATACTCTTAACCCTTTGTTGTCATTTAAACAATGTTCACAGCATCTTTACCAGGAGTATAGATGCCATCTGAAGAAACCACTTTCTTTGCTCATCCATAAGAAGCAACTCCTCATTGGCTCAATTTTCATCATGAGATTGTGGCAACTGAGTCACATATTCAGGCTCCACTTCTATTTTTCTTGCTATTTCCACCCTTCAAAGTCATCCATGAGGATCGGAATCAAATTCTTCCAAACTCCTGCTAATATTGATATTTTGACCTGAGGACTGGAATCAAATTCTTCCAAACTCCTGTTAATGTTGATATTTTGACCTCCTCCCATGAACCACAAATGTTCTTAATGACATCTAGAATGGTGAATCCTTTCAGAAGGTTGTCAATTTACTTTGCCCAGATTCATCAGAAGAATAATTATCTATGGCAGCTATAGCCTTACCAAATGTATTCCTACATAATAAGACTTGAAAGGCAAAATTACTCCTTGATCCATGGGCTGCAGAATGGATGTTGTATTAGCAAGCATGAAAACAACACTCATCTCCTTGTACATCTCCATCAGAGCTCTTGGGTGATTAGGTGCATTGTCAATAAGCAATAATATACTGAAATGAATCTTTTTTTTCTAAGCAGTAGGTATTAACAGTGGGCTTACAATATTCAGTAAACCATGCTGTAAACAGATGTGCTGTCATCCAGCCTGTTGTTCCATTTTATAGAGCACAAGCAGAATAGATTTAGCCTAATTCTTAAAGGCTCTAGCATTTTCAGAGTGGTAAATGAGCACTGGCTTCAACTTAAAGTCATCAGCTGCATTAGCCCACACAAAAAGAGAGTCAGCTGTCCTTTCAAGCCTGAAGTTGACTTCTCCTGTCTAGCTATGGAAGTCCTAGATGGCATCTTCTTCCAATAGAAGGTTGTTTTGTCTACATTGAAAATCTGTTGTTTCATGTATCCTGCACCAGTAATCTTAGATCTTCTCGATAACTTGTTGCAGCTTCTACATCAACACTTGCTGCTTTACTTCACAGTTTTATGTTATGGAGATGGCTTTCTTCCTAAGATCTCATGAACCAACCTCTGATAGCTTCAAACTTTTCTCCTGCAGCTTTCTCACCTCTCTCAGCCTTCATAGAACTAAAGAGAGTTAGGGTCTTGCTCTGGATTAGGCTTTGGATTAAGGGAATGTTGTAGCTGGCTTGATCTTCTATGCAGACTACTTGAACTTTCTCCATGTCTGCAATAATGCTGTTTCACTTTCTTATTTATGTGTTCACTGGAGTAGCACTTTTAATTTCCTTCAAGAACTTTTCCTTTGAATTCACAACTTTGCTAACTCTTTGGCATAAAAGTCCTAGTTTTCAGCCCATCGTGGCTTTTTTTTTTTTTTTTTTGAGACAGAGTTTCACTCTTGTAGCCCAGACTGGAGTGCAATAGTGCCATCTTGGCTCACTGCAACATCTGCCTTTCAGGTTCAAGCGATTCTCCTGCCTCAGCCTCCCAACCAGCTGGGATTACAGGTGCCAACCACAACACCCAGCTAATTTTTGTATTTTTAGTAGAGACGGGGTTTCGCCATTTTGGCCAGGTTGGTCTCAAACTTCTGACCTCAGGTGATCCACCCACCTTGGCCTCCCAAAGTGCTGGGATTACAGGCGTGAGCCACCACGCCCGGCCACCTGTCGTGGCTTTTTACATGCCTTCCTCACTAAGCTTAATCATTTCTAGTTTTTAATTTAAAGTGAGAGACATTGCAACTCTTCTTTTCACTTGAGCACTTAGAAGCCATTGCAGGGTTATTAAATTGGCCTAATTTCAGTATCATTGTCTCAGGTGACAAGGGAGGCCAGAGGAGAAGGAGAAAGATCGGGATAACAGCCAGTCAGTGGAGCAGTCAGAACACACGTAGCATTTATCAATTAAGTTCACCGTCTTATATGCATGGTTCTTGGCATCCCAAAACAATGACAACAGTAACATCAAAGATCACTGATCACAGATCACCATAACAGATATGATAATGCAAAAGCTTTAAATATTGTGAGAATTACTAAAATGTAACAGAGAGACAAAACATAAAGTTAGGCACTGATGGACTTGCTTAAAGCTGGGTTGTCACAAACCTTCAATTTGTAAAAAGCACATTATCTGTGAAGTGCAATAAAGTGAAACGCAATAAAATGAGGTGTGCCTGAGGGATTTACCATTCTTTAATAAAAATGGTCTTATGCACACTTCTCTACATCCTGCCTTTCTCATTAATATCTCATAAAAGCTCCTTGAAATCAACTGGTATAGCTATACTTTATTCTTTTTAATAACTACGCAATATTCCAGAGCATGAGGGAACCATAATTAATCTGCCATCCACCACTGATGAACACTCCTTTTGTGCCTAGCTTTGTCTATTGCAGTTACACCGCAATAACTATCCTGTATATATGTCCTGATGTATTTATGGTTTCATATTTATGTGAGAGTAGAGTGGAGCTGGCAGTTGCTACATCAAAAGGTAAATAGATTTTTTTTATTTTAATAGAAGTTGCTGCATTGTTTACAAAAAAGACTTTGGCAATTTACATCTCCATCAGTAATGCCTGAGTTGCCCTTTCCTTGGACTCCTGACAGCATTAGGTAATTTTTTTTTATGTTTAACTTTTGGGCAAATAGTGACATTTCATTGATATTTGAATTTGCATTTTCCCGACCTTTAAAAATTTAAGCATCTCTTCTGTTTGTTGATTTGTATTTCTTTTTCTGAGAAATGTCTTTTCACATCCTTTTTTTTTTGTATTAGATTGCTTGTCTTTTTCTTCTCAAAGTTTAAAACTCCTTATATGTTATAAATTTTTTATCTGTATTATAGTTTTTTTCAAATACAGCCTTTGCCTATTGAATTTACTAAATGAATATCTTCCATACAAAGTTTCTAAATTTTTACATAATGAAAGTGTTTATCTTTTCTGGCTGTGGTGTGGAAGACTGATGGGAGGGGTAAGACTAGATAGCAAGAGATCCATCAGACAGCAATTTCAGACTGGTCAAGAGGCAACATTGTGCTAGGGAAATTGGTTCAAGAGACATTAGGGAGGTAAAACTGGGAGAACTAGATGATTGACAGTATATGGGGTAAAGGAGGAGGAGAGGGGGTGCCAGGATGAATCAGAGCTCTTACTTCCTCCTAGGTGGGTTGTGGTGTCTTTCCCTAAGAAAGGAAACACAGCAGGAAGACTAAGACTGGCCTGGAACATCATGCTTTCAGTTTGACACTGTTAAGTGTGAGGGGTCTGTGAGACATCCAAGCAAAGATATCCAGTAGCTGCTAGGTACACACGTCTGGGACTCACAGGAAAGGATACAGATTTGGGAATCATCACATTTCTAGTGGCTCCAATGGAGGCCATTAGGACCATCACCTTGGGAGAGCGTATGAAGTGGGAAAAGGCAGCTTGGACCTGTGCTTTAAAGCTTGTCTAGAGGGGAACATACTGGCTAAGGAGACTGAGAGAGACCTGGGAAGTAGAAGAAAGGCCAGGAAGGGGATGGCATCATACCTCCAAGACAAGAGTCAACATGTGGAGATTTGGCTGAATAAAAGGCACTAGTGATATTACTCAGATAGTAGGAAAAAGACGGAAGAAAATTCAAATGTAAGCAGAATTAAACACACATACAAAAACACATGCATACAATTTATTTTTGCTTATGCTCTAAAAGAACCTGTAGTTTCACTGAATGCTGGGATCTGGGTGATATTTATTTAGGATGTAACAAATAAAACAATAGTATAACCTACATAAAGAGATATGCATAATGATATTCATTTTAAAGTTATCTATACTAGTAAAAAATAATCTAGTGTAATAGTTAAACAATTTAGTATTATGCCATGGCTTACTATGTGGCTATTTTTAAAAAGGAAACAGGATAGATTTATTCTCCTTTTATTATTGGGAATTTGGAAAAGTTCTTAATATCAAAAAGTTATAGAAATATATATGCAGAATATTCCTCTTTTTAAAAACAATAAAGAGGCCAGATGTGGTGGCTCATGCCTACAATTCTAGCACTTTGGGAGGCCAAAGTGGAAGGATCACTTGAGCCCAGGAGTTTGATACCAGCCTGGGCAATGTAGTGAGACCCTGTCTCTACCAAAAAATATATATATTTTTTAACTATAAAAAGACATGAATACATGTGTACATGCATTCTCACTTGCTCATTTTTTAGACTGGAAAGAGACACCCTAAATGATTAACAGTGGTTGTTTTTAAAGTAACCACTGTTACTTTAGAGATTGTGGTGATGGTGAGATTTTAATTTATTACTTATTACTTAATACAGGTCACATTGAAAATATGTTACTTTTGAAGACAAATCTCCTATTACTATTATAATATTAAAACTATGTAAATTTTTTTTAAATAGAATTATTCAACCAAGAGGAGGAGTTATTAAGAACTGTCTCTAAAGCTAATATCTACCTCTACTTTGTGTGCATGGGTATATCTATTATTTCCGTCCCATAGTAAAGTCTTTTCTGTTGCACTTCCAAGGCTAACACTAAAGTAAGTTGCTAAGATAATTTCTAATGAACAAAAGAACAATAGAAGAAAGGGGAGTGAGTTTTTTCTCAAAGGTCACAAACCATGGATGAATGAATGAATGAATGAATGAATGAATACGCAAACAGGAGCAAAGGAATGGAGTCAACAGTGAGTTTGTCGCTTTGCTGATACCACTGAGTGGTCAGAAAAGGGACTGTAAGGATGCTAATAACCATGCCAGGGTGCAGAACAGAGTGCCCAGATTTTGAAGCCAGCAAGGCCCAGGGTGAACTCTCAAAGGCCTCCCCACACTAGGTCTCCTCAGCTGTGAAGTAGAAATCATAATGCCTACCATAAAAGATTGTTTTGAGGTTTGAATAAAATTGAGAGTCTTTTTACACTGGTTGACATGAAATAGGCTTTCAAAGGTTTTCTCTCTTTTTCTTTTAATGAGTTAGGTCAACATCAAGGTATTCACACTGTCTGAATTAACTGGGTGAGAACTGGGCATGGGGTGAGTTTTTGCTGTTTAAGAGCAAAGAGAGATGGAGGGAGGGAAAAAATTTTATCAGTGATCGCCTAAAAAGATTTTCTATGCTAGCCAGATAATTTTTGAAGGTTTTTTTGTTTTGAAGAATTTTGAATTTTTTTTAAATAAAGATATGAGGGTACCTAATACCTAATCAGCACTACATGTATAGTGATCATATATCTAAAAACAGGTCTGATCTCAAATATTCTGTTGCAGTATTTCTACAAAACATCAACACCTCAATTTTAATAGTTCTTTTTGTATGGCCTGAAGTTGTAACTGTAACCCAAGTTTTACAGATGAAGTATCCCGATTTCTTATTTAGAAAATTTGGTCACCATTAACTATGGGTTAATGAAAAGGAACTCTCAACCCCCAGCACAAATTCCTCTGCAAATTATTACTCAGGTCCTGAGATTCAGATTGACTGTTACTTTTTTTTTTTAGTTAATCTAACACTTGTACAGCCCTGGCTCTGTGCCAGGCACTGTTGCAAGAGCTCTATAAATAGGTACTCACCGCTGGGAGCAGTGGCTCATGCCTGTAATCCCAGCACTTTGTGAGGCCGAGGCAGGTGGATCACTTGAGGTCAGGAGTTCGAGACCAGCCTGGCCAACATGGTGAAACCCCATCTCTACTAAAAATACCAAATTAGCTGGACGTGGTGGCACTCGCCTATAATCCCAGTTACATGGGAGGCTGAGGCAGGAGAATCGCTTGAACCCGGGAGGTGGAGGTTGCAGTGAGCCAAGACTGTGCCACTGAACTCCAGCCTGGGTGACAGAGCAAGACTCCATCTCAGAAAAAAAAAAAAAAAAAAAAAAAAAATCGGTACTCACTGAATCCTAAAAACATATTAAGAAGGTTTTATTTCTAACCCTATTTTGCAGGTGAGGAAACTGAGGCACAACAATGTTAAGTGACTTGCTAGTTAAGCAATGAAGCCAGATTTGAACCTGGACAATCTGACTGCAGAATCAGTGCTCTTAACCATTGTTTCTTATTTAGCTTGCTACATGGCATAAGGCTCTTAAAGATACTGACATGATGCAGGGTTTCTCAGGATACAATCTATAGACAGCATTGGAACAGCAGATGTTGCAAATGAGAAAGTCAAACTGAGTTAAGCACACCTCCAAAGCTACAGGTGAGGCACTAAGCTCTGTGGTTTCCAAATCATTGAATGCTAGAGCTGAAGAGGGCCTCAGAGAGCAAGAGTCCAGTCAAGGAAGAAAAAGCCAGACCAGAAACAATAAAAAGAAAACAAGCAAACAAAGGAGTCATAAAGAAACAGAACTGTGGCAAATGACGCATTAGACGAAGACCAGCAATTCCACCCAGAGAGGAGATACCAGCGGGCTACGTGTGACTCAGAAGGGGCTGGTGAGGACTTGTGCACCAGTGAGCCTACAGGGAGGGGCCTGCCATGTGGAAACAGGAGCTGTGCCTCAGCTCCTGCCATGTGGAAACAGGGGCCCACCATTGCCAGGTTCCCAATTTTTCAAGAAAAGCCAGATATTCACATTTTGTGTGAAAATTCCTGTTCTTGAAAGTTGGCAACTAATTCAAATCTGAGCTTAGGGGTAACCCCAGCCAGGCTAGTCCTATCAGGACAAGGACAAAGCTGTTCCTGTTTTTGGCTGTATCCCCATATGTCTGGCATATGGACTTTCAATAAATATCTGTTGAATGAATTAACTAAAATGATTAAAATACAACTTAAATGTAGTTCAAAAGATAAGGCTTCCTGACAGAATAGCAAAATTCGACAGTCACCCCAAACCCTGGGCTTTGTGAAATCCCAAATTGCTGTGGAACCTGGCTGAAGAAGCAGGACTTCGTAAGGAAAGATGGAGAAAGAAGTTTAACTGGAGCTTAAAAATAAAATGGCTCAGGAGCCCTCATATACAACCAAAACAGACTCAGTTTTTCAGCCCCACTTTCTGCCTCATCACCAAAGCAAGATGGGAGGACCTGCGGGCTCCACCTTCCCAACTCCACAGCTGTCTCTTTTGAGATGTTCCCTCTCAAGTTTAAGTAGATTTTACCAACTAAGTGTTATAGGATGCAGGGCACCACACCAGATAAACTTGTACCCATTCATGGATGTCAGCCCTAATCAAACTTAACAGCCTCTCTACGGTTTGAGGAGGTTCATTGATGTCATTTCTTTCTTTTCTTTCTTTTTATTTTTCTCTTTCTTTCCCTCTCTCTCTCCCTCCTTCCCTTCCCTTCCTTCCTTCCTTTCTTTTTCTTTTTGGAGACAGGCTCTCATTCTGTCACTCAGGTTAGTGTGCAGTGGTACAATCATGGCTCACTGTAGCTTCAACCTCCTGGGCTCAAGTGATCCTCCTGCCTCAGCCTCCCAAATAGCTGGAACTACAGTTGCATGCCACCACGCCCAGCTAATTTTTATATTTTTTGTAGAAACAAGGTGTCACTATGTTGCTCAGGCTGATCTCAAACTCGTGGGCTCAAGTGATCCTCCTGCCTGGGCCTCCTGAAGTGCTGGGATTACAAGCATGAGCCACCATGCCCAGCCAATGCCATACCTTAGAGACAAGCTAATCACTCTTCCAGGATTTGGAGGAAAGGGTTTTCTTGAGTTTGTTCTTAGAAACAAACAATGTAATTTTAAGATACTTCTCTCTCTCTCTCTCAAATATTTTAAGGCTCACATTGCCTGCAGATTTTAGCAGGTAAAGTAAAAATTCATCTGACCAACAAAAAAAAAAAAAGAAAAAAGAAAAATTCCCTTAAAAGTTTCAGTACCTGAATACATGAATATTGGTATTTCCCTCTGAATATAAGACATCATAATGGTGATTCATTTAAAGCCTCGTGCAACCCCAGAGATAGCAGGGTCTTGGGGCATTTTTGTTCCCAAGTGAGCAGATGGGTTTCTCATCTGGATATGGGTCACTGAGCACAGCTTGTCCCTCTCACTTCTCTGTGTTTCATCTTCACATCACAGTACACTTTCAGTTGATGCCTACTTGCAGTATCAGGATGTATGGCAATCTGGGAAGCAACATCTCTATCTACACACCCATATATGCATTTATAGTATTGAGGAGCAGCCAATCTCCTAAAATGTCTAGGCTAGTAATTGTATCAAATAACCTGTCCTATTAAGGCCATAAATATTCTCATATTAGTCAGTCCCAATTTTGGGGGTAGGAAATGTGCTTACCAGGCATGGAGATAATAAAGAGGAGTAGAACTGTTTGTTTTAACTCAAGCAAGTTTCATACGGTTGTGTCTCTTGCCTAGCTCTTAGCAAGTCCAATCCAAGGAGCCCTAGGCCAGCTCAGCCTCAGTAATAATATTTAACAGTAGCAGCGGCACGAAGATTCACTGCAGGCTTACTATGTGACAAGCACTTGTTCCAAGAACTGTTTGTGTATTAATTCATTTAATCCTCAACTCAACTCTGAGGTAGTTCTTATTATTCATTTATTTGTTCATCAAATGTTCCTGGAGTCCTGCCTATGTGCCAGACACTGAAATAAGCAGGCAGGATATAGCAATGAACAAAACAGACAAAATCCCAGCCCTCTTGGAGTCTATTTTTCAGTGGAGGGAAGAACATAATAAATGAAAAAGTAAGTATCTTTTATGTTGGATGATGTTAAGTGCTATAGAGAAAAATAAAGCAGAGTGTGGGGGCTGAGGAGTACTGGTAAGGAAAGGAGTTGCATGGCATGGGGGGCAGTCATAAGTTGGCATCTGAGCAGAGCCCAGAAAAGCAGGGGAGTGAGCCTAAGAACATCTGGGGTGAGAGTGAGAAATGAGTTATTTCTTGAGAACATGCCTATCAAAGTAAGTTGGTTTGCTCCGCTGGACACTTGGTTGAGAGAGAAGATCAAAGATTCAGAAGCACCAGGCTACAGATGAAGAAATGGACTGAGAGGGTCAGCTGACTGCATTCACTCAGCTAGCAAGGGGCAGAGCTGGTGTCCAGACACAGGCAGTCAGCCCCAGAGCCTGCACTGTTGGCCAGAACATCAGATGCCTTGGTTGGAGCCATTCCTCTTTTTTCCTGGTCGATTCCACCCTTAGCCAGGCCCAGTTAGTGACTTCTCTTATTTTCTTAAGGCAGAGATTCACTGATTTCAGCCACACCACCACCAGTTTCCCTGCCCCCATCTACTTCATACTGAAACTGCAGCCACCTGTCTCCCAACGGTTACAAACCCCTGGTCCCCGAGGCCAGAAACTTCCCGGACCTTGCTCTCAGCTGTCAATCTGCCTCCTTGATAAGCTCATCAAGAATTAAGATGTTGGTTCTCTAAATCAACTTCTTTCTGCACTTTCCTTCTAATATTATGCTAAAATAGTTTCCTTTTTAATTCTTGTTCTTGCACTTAACCTATTTCTCCTTTCTCAAGATGTTTCCCTTTAGACCTGCGCAATCCAACAAAGTAGCTATCAGCCACAAGTGGCTAGTGAGAACCTGAAATGTGGTTAGTACAAATGGAGATGTGTTCTGAGTATCAAATACACACCAGAATCTGAAGACCTGGTATTAAAAAGTGGAACATAAAATCTCTTATTAATATTTTTTTGTAGTAACTATTAGGTTAGTGCAAAAGTAATTGCTGGTTTTTGCCATTAAAAAAAAAAAATAGCAAAAACTGCAATAACTTTTGCACCAACCTAATACATGTTGAAATGAAAATATTATGGATATATTAGGTTAACTAAAATATATTATTAAAATTAATTTCACATGTTCCATATTATACTTCTATTTGAGAGCACTTCTTTAGCCCATTGTTTCAAGACACTCACATCCCACCATTCTCAAAGGCCACATTTGCCTTTGACTGTTCTCATCCTAGATAGGATACAGCTGAGATCCACAGTATGCTTTGGGGAATAAGGGTCTTACTAGATCGGTTAAGACTGTGAATCTTTTTAAATCTATCCTCCAAAGTCTGATTCAAGGTATTTCAATACACTATTGATCATTTCACTAAAATTCCTTGAAAATCCTTGTTATTTTCTAGATACTCAGTTCATCATTGGGAAACTCTATTGCAAGTAGTTTACAATGGCACAGCCTCATTAGTTTCTTATTAATCTGATTTTTTATTTTTTTCTGAATGTGTATGTTAAACTTCAATTTTCTTCTAATTTTTAACTGGCATAGGAAGAAAATGTTCAAGAAACTACAGACTGGACAGCCCAGTGGAAATTCAGGCACTAATTTCAACAGACATTTTGGGGAACATTGTAAAGTAAGCAAAGTTCACTAGAACCTATAAAGTAACCAAAAAGCATTTTCCTTGGAGGCTGATGGGCAGGCATTGAAAGTTATCTCCAAAGAGGAACTGCTAAAATGTTTTCCCCTCCTTTTCTAGGGACAGTCTCTGTATCTTATAGTCATACTTTATATTCAAACCTGAACTTATCTGAGAAAAGGGAAACGGCTGCATCCTGGTCTCACTTACAACCCTGAGATGGAAGATGAGATTTGTCATTGCAGAATTTAATGGTCTGTGTCCTTTAGTAAAACCTTCTGGTCACCCCTCAAGTAAAGCTTCAAAAAAGCTTAGGCACTTGTGCAGAAACAGCATGAGAAGAAACCAAAAGGCAGAAAACTTACACATATAAGGGCTGATTTATGCAAAGTTTCTACTTTTAAACAGAGAAACCAATACCTACCCTCAAAGCCTGTATTTACTAAAGAAATGTTAGAGTGACAAGGAGGTCAATAAAATAAATTATTCAAATCTGCTTCTTAAAAAGAGGTTCTAAGACTATTTTAAAACTTCTGAAAGACACCCATCAAAATTAAAACAAAAACATAGCAACAAATACAATGAGTGAAACTTGATTAGATCCGGGTTTTTTAACAAAAAACACTCTTGTGACAATTGGGGAAATCTGAATACGGGTAAAAGTTAGGTGATATTACAGGATTAGTGTTAATTTTTATAGATGTTATGATGTCATTGAGATTATGAAAAAGTGTCTAGAGAGTGAAATGTGGGTACCTAGAGAATGTAAATATAATAATGTTAATAATAAATATGTCAATAAATTGCCATTGTAAATTCTATGTCCCAAAGAAGCACCCCTCACCATTACAAATTATGATATTAAATACAATTTTGCATGACTGGTAATTGTGCTGACCTGTATTTCACATGTTTTAGCAGAATTTCATTGGACAATGTATACATGTTGGATATAAGAAATCAGTAGTACTCATCTTCAAAAAGTTGCTTAGTGGATCTCAAGCTGGGGATGCAACAGAGCATATAAGGGAATAGGTTCTGATTCAGAGAGAATCAAAGTTCAAGTTCACTCTGTCACTTATTTGCTGTGTGAACTTGGACACATTACTGAACCTACCTAAGCTTTGTTCTCCTATTAAATGTTCCCTATGTAATAAAATCAGTGTGACAATTAAATAAAAACATCTCAAATCTGAAGCATAGCTCCTGGCGCAGAGCAGGTGCTTACCTCTTAGCGGCTATTATTATTTACACTCTGTTATAACACTGGGCCTAGTTTTCCTATAGGAACACACAACATTATTTTAACTTGGATTATCTTTGCTAAATAAAAAAACACAGACTGTCTAAGTCTCAACTCCAGCAAAGCACATGAACAAGTCTCACATAATAACGTGAGATAATTTCAAATGGAGAAATGCTGGACAAATACATTGTCATCTAATGTCAAGATTCAACAATCTGTACTATTTAAAAAAAAACAGATCAATGTAAGGAAAATTTAAAAAAATAATACACGACTTGACTTCTGCATACAAGGAACTTAAAATCTAGTTATGCAGATAATTGGCAATAAAGGATCTGTAAAATGTCAACAACGGCAGAATAAGACAGACTCTGTTAATAATAAAATAGTTCCTACCTTTTTATTTTTTATTTTTTTGCTCTGTTACCCAGGCTGGAGCGCAGTTGTGTCATCATGGCTCACTGCAGCCTCAAGTTCCCAGACTCAAGCAATTGCCAGGCTCATCTCAGCCTCCTGAGTAGCTGGGAGTACAGGCATGCACCACCACACCTGGCTAACTTTTTGTAGAGATGGGGTGTATTAGTCCATTCTCGCACTGCTAATAATGACATACCTGAGACTGGGTATTTATCAAGGAAAGAGGCTCAATGGACTCACAGTTCCACATGGCCAGGGAAACCTCACAATCATGGTGGAAGGCAAAGGAGAAGCAAAGTCATGTCTTAATGGTGGCAGGCAAGAGAGAGCGTGTGCAGGGGAACTCCCCTTTATAAAACCATCAGATCTTGTGAGACTTATTCACTATCACAAGAACAGTATAGAGGAAACTGCCCTCATGATTCAATTATCTCCACCTGGCCCTGCCCTTGACACATGGGGATTATTACAATTCAAGGTGAGATTTGGGTGGAGACACAGCCAAACCATATCATTCCACCCCGGCCCCTCCCAAATCTCACGTCCTCACCTTTCAAAACACAATAATGCCCTTCCAACAGTCCCTCAAAATCTTAACTTATTCCAGCATTAATCCAAAAGCCTAAATCAAAAGTCTCATCGGAGATAAGGCAAGTACCTTCCACCTATGAGCCTGTAAAATCAAAAGCAAGTTAGTTACTTCCTAGATACGATCGGGGTACAGGTGCTGAGTAAATATATCCATTCCAAATGGGAGAAATTGTCCAAAACAAAAGGGCTACAGGCCCCATGCAAGTCCTAAATCCAATAGGGCAGTCATTAAACCTTAAAGTTCCAAAATGATCTCCTTTGACTCCATGCCTCACATCCAGGTGACGCAAGAGGTGGGCTCCCACAACCTTGGGCAGTTCTTCCCCTGTGGCTTTGCAGGGTACAGCCATCCTCCTGGCTGCTTTCATGGGCTGGCATTAAGTGTCTGTGGCTTTTCCGGGTACATGGTGCAAGCTCTCGGTGGATCTACCATTCTAGGGTCTGGTGGATGATGGCCCTCTTCTCACAGCTCCACTAGGCGGTGCCCCAGTGGGGACTCTGTGTGGGGGCTCCAACTCCACATTTCCCTTCCACACTGCCCTAGCAGAAGTTCTCCATGAGGGCCCCACTCCTGCAGCAAACTTCTGCCTGGACATCCAGGCATTTCCATACATCCTCTGAAATCTAGGCAGAGGTTCTCAAACCTCAATTCTTGACTTCTGTGCATCCACAGGCCCAACACATGTAAGCCACCAAGGCTTGAGGCTTGCACCCTCTGAAGCAACAGCCTGAGTGGTATGTTGGCCCCTTTTAGCCATGGCTGGAGCTAAAACAGCTGGGATGCAGGGCACCATATTTGGAGGCTGCACAGAGCAGGGGGGCCCTGGGTCCGGCCCATGAAACAATTTTTCCCTCCAAGGCCTCCAGGCCTGTGATAGGAGGGGCTGCCATGAAGGTTTCAGATATGCCCTGGAGACATTTTCCCCCTTGTCTTCGTGATTAACATTTGGCTCCTCATTACTTAATGCAAATTTCTGCAGCTGGCTTGAATTTTTCCTCAGAAAATGGGTTTTTCTTTTCTATTGCATCATCGGGCTGCAAATTTTTTGAACTTTTATGCCCTGCATAAAACATAAGTTCCCTTTTAAACATAAGTTCCAATTCCAAACCACATCTTTGTGAACACATAAAACTGAATGCTTTTAACAGCAACCAAGCCACCTCTTGAATGCTTTGCTGCTTAGAAATTTCTTCGACCAGATGCCCTAAATAATTTCTCTCAAGTTCAAAGTTCCACATATCTTTAGGGCACAGGAAAAATGCTGCCAGTCTCTTTGCTAAAACATAGTAAGAGTCACCTTTATTCCAGTTCCCAACAATGTTCCTCATCTCCATCTGAGATGAGCAACATTTGGTCAAAGCCATTCAACAAGTCTCTAGGAAGTTCCAAACTTTCCCACATCTTCCTGACTTCTTCTGAGTCCTCCAAACTATTCCAATCCCTGCCTGTTACCCAGTTCCAAAGTTGCTTCCACATTTTCAGGTATCTTTGCAGCAGTGCCCCACTACCCAGTACCAATTTACTATATTAGTCCATTCTCATGCTGCTAATAAAGACATACCCAAGACTGGGTAATTTGTAAAGGAAAGAGGTTCAATGAACTCACAGTTCCACATGGCCAGGGAGGCCCCACAATCATGGCAGAAGGCAAAAGAGAAGCAAGGCACATCTTACATGGCAGTAGGCAAGAGAGAGCTTGTGCAGGGGAATCCCCATTTATAAAACCATCAAATATTGTGAGACTTATTCACTATTTGAGAACAGTATGGGGGAAACTGCCCTCATGATTCAATGATCTCCACCTAGCCCTGCCCTTGACACATGGGGATTATTACAATTCAAGGTGAGATTTGGGTGGGAACACAGAGCCAAACCATATCATGGGGTTTCAGCATGTTGCTTAGGATGGTCTCGAACTCCTGGGCTCAAGAGATCTGCCCACCTCAGCCTCTCAGTGCTAGGATTACAGGCATGCGCCACCACGCTCAGCCCAGTTCATACTTTTGAGTTCTTGATACTTGCCCAGCACTATCCAGGCCCTATCCGCATGTCATTCCACTAATGCAAGCCCACACCAAATCCTGCCAGCTCCACCTTCAAAACACATCCAGATATCTCTCACCCCCAGTGATTCCTTTCCTGCATTGCCCCTGTAGCCTAACCAACCTCCCTGCTCTTCCTTTTCTCTCCTCTACAGACTATTCATCCAGCAGCCAGAATAATTCTTTTAAACACCCAAGTCATCATAATTTCACTCCTGTTCAAAATCCTTCAAAACTTTCCAGTCACTGAAAGCAAAAAGGCCAAAATATTTAAAAGGCCCTAAAAACTTTATCTACAGGATCCAACCCTGACTACTTTTATAACTTCGTTTTCTACCACTCTCCACCACAATGGTATCCTTGAAGTTTCTTAAACGCTTGAAGCCTATCTCAGGGTCCTGAGTAGTAGACCTGGAATATCACTCCCCCAGATAGCCCTGTGGCCTATCTCTCACTTCCTTAAGTGTATGATCAACGGTCACCCTATTAAAGAGACCCTCCCTGACCACACTATGTAATACTAACCAGCAGAGGGTAGCTGAATGAACTACCATATAGTCACCCTATGGGGGACTGTACAGCTGTGAAAAAGAATGAGGATGATCTCTATGAAGTGATAGGGAATGATTTTCCAGATGTATGGTTAAGTGACAAAAATGAGATACAAAAAAATACATAGAGTGTTACCTTGTTTAAGAAGGGTAGTTAGAAAAAAAAAAAAAGAATCCAAATAACTTTGTTGTTGTTGTTGTTGTTGTTGTTGTTGTTTTTGAGACAGAGTCTCACTCTGTCGCCCAGGCTGGAGTGCAGTGTTGTAATCTCGGCTCACTGCAGTCTCTGCCTCCTGGTTCAGGCCATTCTCTTGCCTCAGCCTCCTAGGTAGCTGGAATTACAGGCGTGTGCCACCATGCCCAGCTAATTTTTTGTTTTAGTAGAGACGGGGTTTCACTGCGTTAGCCAGGATGGTCTCAATCTCCTGACCTGATGATCTGCCCCTCAGCCTTGGCCTCCCAAAGTGCTGGGATTACAGTCATGAGTCACTGCACCCGGCCAGAATCCAAGTAACTTTTGAATATAGTATTGCATATTCACTGGGATATACAGATATTTCTTATTATGGAGTTATATCTTGAAAAACTCATTGTAGACTTGAAAAATCTTAAGTCGAACCATTGCTAAGTTGGAGACTCTCTGTAATGAAAAATAAAAGGAACTGTAAAGAAATCTTTAACTGTATTTAGTAAGTTTGTAGTTGGTAGTAGATTGGTACAGCAACTGTAAAATGATTTGGGGTTTAACATAGATTAGGAAAATATACTGATGCTACTAAGAACAGAGTTCTCACTGTGGGAGTAAGGAGATGCAAATATGGAAGAGCAGAAGAGGCAGAAGAACTAAGCAGCAAGATTATTAGTGTTAGAAGTATCAGGGTGAACTCCTGACTTTGTAAAAACTCTATTTCTTAACTTTGAAAACTGACAAGGCTGAGAAGCAATGACTCTGGTACCTGTGGGCACATCTAGCACCCAGAACTTGATTTCTAAATACCTTCTCTCACTAAAAGAAACCAGGGAACCTAATGATTCGAAGGCTGAGGCAGGAACACTACAAAATGAGTCCAGAACATCTTTCTGTGCCAGAAAGTAAGGAAGTGTTTTAAATCAAACAGGAACAGAGCAAAAGGACTCTGAAGCTTGAAGGTGTTCCCGCTTGTCAAATATGGGGTTGCTGAGCATCAAAATGGATGACAGGAATGCCATATTTAAAAAAGAATCCATGAGTCCACATAACCTTCTAAAATAAAATAAAAAAAGGGAGGATGTATGTGCAAAAGCTATTCATTACTGAACAATTAAACTAATAAATATATACATAGAAAAACAGAAGAGAAAATTGCTGGGTGGTTCATGCCTATAATCCCGATACTTTGGGAAACTGACTTGGGAGGATTGCTTGAGCCCAGGAGTTCAAGACCAGCCTGGGCACCATGGCGAAACCCCGTCTCTATAAAAAATACAAAAAAATTAGGTGGACGTGAAGGCATGTCCCTGTAGTCCCAGCTACTTGGAAACTGAGGTGGGAAGATTGCTTGAGTCTGGGAGATCAAGGCTGCAGTGAGCCGTAATTGTGTCACTATATTCTAGCCTGGGCAACAGAGTGAGACTGTGTCTCAAAAGAAAAGAGAAAAGGAAATGAAACAAAGAAGGAAAGAAGGGAAGAGAAGGGAAGGGACAGGAAGGGAGGGGGAGGGGAGGGGAGGGAGGGGAGGTGAGGGGAGAGAGGAAGGATGGAAGGAAGGGAGGGAGGGAGAAGAAAGGGACGGGGGGTGGGGGAAGAAAATTACCATTTGAAAATATTTTAGTGGCTGGATGTGGTGGCTCACGCCTGTAATCCCAACACTTTGGTAGGCCAAGGAGGGAGAATCACTTGAGCCCAGGAGTTTAAGACCAGTCTGGGCAACATAGGGAAACCCTGTTTCTACAAAAAATAAAAAAAAAATTAGCCAAGCATGGTGGCATGCACCTGTAGTCCTGGCTACTCAGAAGGCTGAGGTGGCAGAATTGCTTGAGCCTCAGAGGTCAAGGCTGGAGTTAGCTGTGATAGCACCCCTGTACTCCAGCCTGGGTGACACAGTGAGACCCTGTCTCAAAAAATAAAATATTTTAGTGATAATGGATTCTGGGAAGAATCACCATAGGATACCAAAACCACTGAATGAACAATGGCTGGAGAACAGGATATTCACTCAACCTCAAAACATCACTTAACACATCATTTATTACTTACAAAGGTAAAATGGTGCCTCTACAATGGAGAAATCTGGTAAACTTCACTTTAACCAAATGTCAAAGTTAACATCTCCAATAATGTGACAAACAGACTACATCTTCCTGATGTGACACACTGAGAAGGACCCAACATAGCTATGAAGTATTCCTGCTACAAAGAGTTACAACCAGAATCTGATCATGAGGAAACAAGCAGGCAATCCACATCCAAAGGGACATTCGGTAAAGCAACCAGCCCAGACACTTCAAAAATGATGATGTCTTAAAGTACCAAAAAAAAAAAAAAAGCAACAATTTTAGGTTAAAGGGGGTTAAAAAGGCATGATTATCAAATGAAGTATGTGGTGCAGGACTGGCTTCTGGGCTCTCTACCAGGAAACAGTATTGTATCAATGCCACATTTCCAGATTATGATGATTCTGTGACTTGTTGGAGAATGCTCTTGTTCTTATGAGAAATATGCTGAAGAATTACAGGTGAGGTGTCATGAGGTCTGAAACTCTCAAATGGTTTGGCAAAAATAATAGATGTGTGTGTCCAAAGAAAACTAATGTGACAGTTAACTGGTGATTCAAGGAGAAAGTATGCAAATGTTCACTGTACTAATTTTGCAACTGTCCTAAAGATTTTAATTGTTCTAAAATTTCAAAAAAAAACCCTAAATTGAAATATTAACGACTTCCATCCCCCCTTTCTTTGCTTTACTCATCTCTGTACTAGTAAATGTTTACTTTATCACCATCCAGCATCCATGTTTTTACTCATTTACTTACTGTCCTCTCTCCCTCACTATAAGGTGAGCTTCACAAAGGCAGGGAACTGTGCGTACCTTGCTGTATCCCCCATTCATTGTGCAGTGCTTAACATATAATTGACACTCAGTAAATATTTATTGAATGACTGGTGTTCCCAGTAATTCTATGAAGTGGGTTTATTATTCTCCTTTCCCTCATGTGAGTGGTACTCTCTTCAAAAGTGAAGGTACTGAAGTGAACAGAAGTTAGGGAACTCACACAAGTTCATGACTCAGGTGAGGAGTGGGGCCAGGATCCAAAGCTAGGCATCTGACCCCAGAGCTGATGCTGTTAATCACTGCATTTGCACTTCCCTAATGAGGCAGGCTTGGGTCCCCAAAAGGGGATATACCCATTCAGTCTTGTCTTTAGTTTAAGGCCTATGGAGAGCAGTTTATAAATACATGTTTGCTGAATCAAATGACTTCTGAATGAATACATGAATTAGGTGAGAGAGACCACTAGGAAGGGACAGTTCAAATAATCTTCTGTTGGAGGTGGAGCTTGGGCAAACTGGGTTTGCAGTGGAAGGGAGAACACAGGTACAGGCAGCAGTGACCCAAGATGCCAGGGAATGAGGGACCAGCTTGCCTGGAGGAGAGTTACCCCATGCATTCAGTTAATCCCTGTGTGTATCTCTTCTTTTCCCCAGCCACCCGCACATGAACTCCCCAGAGCTATTTGGGCCCTGTGATGGTAGTCCACCCTGGCCTTCTGGCCTCCCTGCCTCCAATTCCTCCTGACTGCGCCTTCCTCTTTGTTGCTAACAGATTCTTCTTCCCAGGCGCATGGTCCTGATCCTGTAAGGCCCAGGAGCAGCTCTCTCAGCTCAGAGAATCCAGACTCTCTAAGGGGACACTCAGCAATCTTTTCCCACATTATCACATGTCCACACATCACCAGTCCTTGAAGGCTGGCCTCAAATATCCTCCCTCCCATAAAGACTGCTTCACAAAAGACACTTGATTTCACAAAAGAGACTGCCTTCTTCTTCCCTCTGTACCCCCACAGCTCACCTTTTTTTTTTTTTTTTTTTTTTTTTGAGACAGGGTCATATTCTGTCACCCAGGCTGGAGTTCAGTGGCACAGTCACAGCTTACTGCATCCTCTGCCTCCGGGACTCAGGTGATTCTCCCCTCAGCCTTCCGAGTAGCTGGGACTATAGGTATGCACCACCACGCTCAGCTAATGTTTGTATTTTTTGTAGAGCCGATCTTTCACCGTGTTGGCCCTGCTGGTCTCCGATTCCTGGCCTCAAGTGATCCACCTGCCTCAGCCTCCCAAAGTGCTAGGATGACAGGTGTAAGCCACCACGCCCAGCCCAGGCCTCTCTTACAACACTGACTTCTTTATCTGATCGTGCAGGTACTTTTGAGTCTGTCTCAACCCCTCCCCCTTGGCTGTCTTCCATAGATGCACGCGCGCACCTCCCGGGTAGGCAGTGGACGCTGAGCAAACGGACGGACGGGCTGGAAGGCTGGCATTGGGGTACAGGAGCCAGCCATGAGAACCCCTCAAGTACAGGTGAACTCGCTGGGAGGTTACTGCTGTACTCCCGGGGTTTGGCTATGGCCTGACTGGGGCCAATGTGTGGAGGGTGAAGGAGGATGGGGAGGCAAAATGGGGAGAAAGGGACTTATTTCCTGAGGCTGTTGTGACGACTTGGCTGACAACACACGGAGAGGATGGAACCAGTTCTGATACTAGTTTTTAGGATTTGAGGGGAGAAAAAGGAGCAGGAGTCGCACCACTTAGGAATCCCAACGTGAGGCCGCTGCCGACTGGGCTTCCTAGTTGCCTCCCCGCTCCTCGCTGTGGGGTGACTCTGCTGCTTACGGCGGACGCGGCGCGGGCGGGGACGGCACCGCGTGGGAGGGCAGCAGGCGTCGCCCTCCAGCAGGTGGCATCCGCGCCGGCACCCCGTCCCGGGCGCGTTCACGGCTGGGAAGAAGTTTTGCAATCCGCTGAAGCGCTCAGCGACGTTACTGGGGAAGCCCAGGAAGGAACTTGGTCACTGGAGCTCGGGAGGGGGCCGGCGGGGGGGCGCAGGCCCCGCAGGAGAGGCTAGCGGGCCGGAGCCCGTCCTTCCCTAAGGCCACAGTTCCTTGCTGACTCCATGAGGGACACTGGCGATGAAATAATAACTTTCTCTTCCTGAAAAGGCTCCCACGGCTGAGTTGTTCCCGGCCCACAGCGACCCGTCCCCACCCGTCTCTGATCGGCAGCCGCCTCGAGCCCGGCGCGTCCACCCAGCCTGGGCGCGGCCCAGTACCCGCCGGCCGGCGCGGGGCCCCTGGGGCAGGCTTCACTCACCAAAGCAGTGCAGCAGGCAGACCACGCCGAGGACCCCCAGGGCCCGCCCCGCGTCGCTCCCAGCAACCATGGCTCGTCGGGCCGGCCTCTGCGCGAGTGCCCAGCCACAAGCAGCCCGAAGTTCAAGCACCGCCTACGCGGGCGGCCAGAAGTAGGGCTCCGCCCCGCCCTGGGCTGGCAGCCAGCGGCCCGCCTCGGCCCTTCCTCCCCCACCCTCCGCGGCGCCGCGTTTGTCTTCGCGCTTCCACTCCCCGGGCGCGCCCCTGGGCTCGGCTCTGCGCGCCTCCTTCCTGTGTCCCCGGGGCGCCGTCCAGTCCTCCAGCTCTGTCCCTCCCGTCATTCCGCCGCCATTCCATGCGCTATTTTTAAGTAAGAAATTCTTTCCTTGAAAGTGGCTTGCGTTTTAAAAACCAGGTTTCTCTGCCTTCCTCCCGCACCTCCCGCGCTTCCCCTTAGCGTTTGGGGCGTGCTGAAGGCCCCTCCGTGGCTGGACGGGGCTGTTGCTGCCAGAGAGCCACCGGAGGAGGCAGGGGGACGGGCGGGAGCACCCGGGGCCCCTCATCCCTTCAGCGCTGTGCGATCCCGCATCAGACGGCCTCTTTGAACCACTTTTCCTCAAACATGACAAGAAAAGGGAGCATTTTAGACAGCTGTTAGTAGGCGTAGGGTTACCTGAGGCAGGCCTCCCCCGTCCCCACACTCCCTTATCCCCGGAGCAGGGATTTCCAGCCTTTGGTTTCTCCCTTCTCAGGTTCCTCTTTTTCTCTCTTCCCTCATCTCAACCGGGACTTTCCCTCAGGCTGAGATGTCAGATCCACATCTCCCTCACTGCCCAGCCTCCCCACATCCATCCAGCCCAAGCTGCAGCAGGCACTCATCACTCTCCCCGCTCTTCATCAGTCTGTATTGAGCTGGCCCTCCCCTCACATCCCTATATCCCAGAACAAATGACTCTATTCCCAGAACCAGCTCCTCACATCAGCCTCCCTGTCTGTCCCCTTTCTTGCAGACAGAAGCACCAGAGTTGCCCCTGTCCAGCTGAGGGAGTTCACAGAACTCTTAGTTATTATGTGAGCAGGAATCCATTTCCACGAACAGGACTCCCTGCTGCCCAAATAACCACCAACACATGGTGCAGGTTGTGAAACTGAGTGGGAATGTGCTTTCTTGCTGCTTCACCTCCATTATCCCCAGGTGGGGACTCAAAGTCACTCAAGACACTTGAACCATATTGCAAAGAGACATGAATTATTTCTTAAGTTAGCCATAAAATCTTAAAAGGTATCTCTATCAGTGAAACTTCTGGGACCAATGCCCTCTACCACAAACCTGCTATCTCGAGATATTCCCTA
This sequence comes from Pongo pygmaeus, assembly GCF_028885625.2. Lineage (NCBI taxonomy): Eukaryota > Metazoa > Chordata > Mammalia > Primates > Hominidae > Pongo > Pongo pygmaeus. The sequence continues at coordinate 113,142,310 of NC_072373.2, read as the reverse complement.
CCATCTGTAGATACTGGGAACACAAGGCAGGGGCAGTGTGTAACATAAAATGTGAGGAAATCAAGTGTTCTCTGCCCTGGGCTGGTAGGAACTCAGGCCAACTTAGAAAGGCAGGATGGGGTTAGACCTTCAGACACTGGGGAGCCACAGAAAGTTTTTGTTTTTGAGCTGGGAAGTGATATGACAGCAAACATCTATTGAGCAGGCCCTGTGTGAAGTGCATTGCTTGGATTAACTTAATCTTACTGCTGCTGTTATTTTTGCAAATGAGGAAACTGACGCCTGGAGAAGGTAAATTACTCAGGGCACACAGTAAAGGGCAGAACTTGGAGTCCAACTGAGGCCATGTCCAATGCCTCTACTCTTATCCCTTCATACAGGAGCAGGACATGATAATGGGACTTTTGGACTGACAGCTATGCAGCCATTTGGACTGCCAGCAAGAGCTGTTAACCCCCTTAAGAGCAGGGCTGAGGAAAGAACAGCCCAGTCACATGGGGCTGGGGAAGCCCCTCACCCCCAGGTCATGGTCTCCAGGTATTGGGTGAGGAATAACTCATTAGGCTTCCTTGGTTGGACTCTCCTTTGACCAAGGAGCAGTGCCTGCTCTTTCATTGAGAGAAATGCTGTCCATCAAGCACTTTTAGAAGCCCTCAAATGCCTGGTTAATTTTATGGATCAAAAGCAGCTCAGGAATGCTGGACCTGCAATGCATTAGGCAGGCAGCCAAAAAGGTTCCCTTTACATACTGAGAACCTGCTATCAAAAGGAGGAGTGGATGTATTTTTCATGCTGTGACTAGTATTGCAAGGTCCAGTTTTATCTTCTTGTCACTGTAGATAATCATGGATGAGAAAGTAAGAAAGGAGGGCTGCCGAAGAGGCCGAGGCTGTTCTTCCTAGCATGCCACTCTCTGGTGTCTTGACTCTCGTTTCTGCCAAACCCTTGGAACTACTCCCACAAAGCTTAGGAATCCCAGAATGTAGTGAGCAAAACACTGCCCCAATCCTGAATAAATGCAAATTGTCATTTTCATTGCATGTCTCATGAGGGAACGTACGTTCACTTCATTTATGTAAATACTGGGTGGATTTGCACAAAGGACATAGAAGGGTAATCTTATTCCATAATACTCTATTTCCCTTTTTAAAACATTCCCTGGCAGAAAAAGAACATTTGAAAAAAATTAGGAAAAATTATACATAAGACTTAACATGGAACCATTATGGGTACCCAAGGGAGAGGCAGTCACATTTTCAACTTCTGGCCAAGCCAGCAGCTGCAAGTTGATAAGGATGCAGCCGATGGTTCCGGGGAGCAGAGGAAAGCACACATGAAAGCTTTTGAAAGTCTTGGACTTAGAAAAAGAAGAAAAAAAAGAAGTGTCTCCCTCTGCTTCTTACTATCTAGTTCCTTTTTGCATATTCTATGAATTTTAAAGAATTATAGATGGGTTCTGACTAATCACATATCACTGCTATGACTTTAATCATTCTAACATTCTTCTCAATTTGCAGATGTAAACCCCTCCCCTCACTTAACTAGAATGCACAGCTCCTGCTCTTGTCACCATTCTGGGAAATCCCCGCTGCATTTCATGGCCAGGGCAGCACTTCATAGTTGGAAAAGGATGGTGTGGGCTTGCTGCAGAGGCCCTACAGAATGCCATCCTGGGTTCCTGCTCTCCTTCTCATCTGGCTTCTACCCCCGCCCCACCCCCCAACAAAAAACGCTACAGGTTATAAGATCTACATTCTGAAACTGCCTTTCAGGGGCTAGGTGTGTTGTGTATGGCACAGCTCTAGGGGTAGCATAGCCTTGATCATCAGTGTGGAGGTGTCTATTTACTATGATATGTTGCAGCAGAAGGCAGTGAAGTGTCTTGAGGAAGAGGTGTTTTTTATCATTTGAAGGTTATGGGGTGTAAGAATAAAGACTGCAATTCACAGACCTTGAGCCTAGCAGGCCAATGCCAAGGGCAGAACTGTAGGCCCCCACAGCACAGTTCCAGAGAGGAAGGGGGCTGGTTAGTAAGGGGAAAGAAGGATAGAAGACTGCAGTAAATGTAAACAGCCGTATTTTCAACATAATTTACTACAGGTCTCTGAAGTGTATATAAAATGTTTTAGTGCAACATCTTACAAATAGTTTTCCTTTAAAAAACAGAAACAAATCAACAGCTCTCTACATCATGCATGGGTAGTTTTCTTACCCCATCTTTTTTTTCTTCAATAATTAACGCAGAGAAACTATTGTTTGAAAAGAATATGAAAACTTGCTACAGAAACACCCGGTGAAAGAGGGTGTGGTCATATTCATGTCCTAGAATGCGCCTAGCACAGTGTAGTTTTTCATAAATGCAACATTGTAGACATAGATGAATCCAGAGTATTCAGCAGTTTTCCTCCGTCTCTGAAGACTAAAGCTCCAGTAGACAATGCGCAATGAGGTCTCTCAGCCACTGGAGGGCACCATTACCATCCATCTGACAGCGCATTTCCATAGAAATGGCCAAAGAAAGAAGGTCCTGGGGTTTTTCATAGAAAGCTCGAAAAGTTCAACCTTTGATGCTATCCCCCCAGCCCAATACAAAATACACAGAAAAAGCAATTATTAAAATACTGGCTTCGGTTTCTTTTTTTCCTTTCAAATTTCCTGCAATTGCTTTACATATTTAATTGCGTGCAGCACCTACTTCTCTATCGCTGTGAACTGAAATCTAAGATTTCAAACTGAAATCTTAGTTACACATCCTAGTCCCAGCCAGCCCTCTGGCACCCTCCCATTTAGACAGAGGAAACTCCAGTCATCTTCCCTCATTGACTCAGCCTATAAAGTAGGAGTCAGCAAATTCCCACTGAAAGCCCACATCCCTGAAATAAAGAAATGGGGCAAAAGACCTTCTTTCTTCATGACTGAGCCGTTCCTGTACCTCTAATGTGTTGATGCAGCATAATAAATGAGAATCAGCATGTCAGGCAACAGCAGGATTAAGGTGGTGGTGCCTGCACACTGTCTCACAGGAGGGTACGGTATATTTGGGGGAGAAAAGGCAGGTCTGTGTGTCTGTCAGAAAATGGCTGAGCAATCGCCACCGTGCTCCCCTCAGCTGGGAATCAGCAAAGTATCTGCCGAGCAGCCCGGGTCACCTGCACACCTGCAGACCCTTGAAGGATCAGCACAGACATTGGCCTGGGGAATCCCACAGCCTCCCCTGCAGTCTGCTCGTTCTCAGAACAGGGCTTCACTGGAATCTCTTACCAGACTTAGTTCCAGAATCCCTGATGACTTTTTCCAAATTGTGACCCCCTCATGGGATTCAGGATGCAAGTTCCCAGAGTAAAGGAGATGGCATGCTTGGCCAGAAAAATATGGGAAAGTAAGGGTATAAGAACATCTTCATAAAGGGAGCAAAAGGAAATATTTGCAACTGATGATGCCCTAAGGGGGACAAGCATCTGGCCCAACAGTGTAAAAGAATAGGGTGACACCAGCCATCATGGGGCTCAAGGGGCGTTAAAATAAAGAGCCACCATAACAATGAACAACCAAACAACCTAGAACCACAAGACAGATCAAGAAAGGAAAAGGAAAAATCCCACAGACAATGCCTTGTGATCACAGTCTGCTGAGACTAGGCAAACAGAAAGGATGACAAAGGGCTGCGTCTGGACTGCCCCCAGGCTGATATTCTTATGGCAGTGAGAGGCAGGGAGAGAAAAATGAATAAGGAAGACATCACTATCATTAAAGAAAATCTAATTCGAAGGAAGAAGAAAAACCTAGTCTTCACACCTCCAGGGAGGTAGATATTTCTCTGCACTCTCCAACACCAGGCCCTGGAAGCCCCCCTCCCACCCCTCACTGTCCCACCAAACTTAGTGTCGGCCAGCCCCGTGCCCTCCGTCAGGTGTCTGCCGTGGCTGCTTCGGCCTTGTGCTCAGCTCAGGGGCCCCCTTCCAAGTTCACTGGACACTTTCCTTTAAGAGTTTGACAAAGCACCTGAAGACAAAGGCCCACCTGCTCACAGTTAATCAGTTAGAGACCATCCTTGCAGCTCAGAGCAAGCCAACAGCCAGCCTTTCTCCCTTCCTTCTCTAGTCACTGGCTTTGACAAATCTGCAGGTCAGCAGCTGCTAAAAGCAGCCCCTGCCCACTTTAATTTGGAAAGTGTGTGCCGTCTGGGGCTTCTGACCCATTCTCCAAGACAGTTTTCTTATTTTTTGGCAAGGATGGGATGAACCTTTTTTGCCTCCCTGACAGATAGGCCGGGCACCATCTCCTCCTAATGGGGTTATGCAGGATTTCTCTTGTACATACACAGTTCTTTGAAGCAAAATTCAGTGCTTTCGTCTTGACTACAAAGTGGTTCCAATAACTCCAGCTGAGGGAAAAGACAACATACAAATTTTGCCCACACTACACACAATTCTTAAGTCTTGTTAAGAAAGTAAAAAATGTTTGGGTATATTTTGATCCATGGGTGGCATTTTCAAATGTGCAAAAACAAAAAGTCTTGGAAGAGATTCCTTGTCACTAGAAAGTTCGTTCTTCCTTTTGCTGTCAGTTGTATGTAAGAGAAATTCGTCCACATTAAGGAATCCAAAAAGGGTAAACTAAAGGGATTTAAAAAGAGTACATTACAAAGAATAAGAAGCCCTGTAACATCTATCTGAGAATACTAGATAAATTCGTGAGTAGATGTGGCACCTGGAGCTACTCACTACATTACTAAAAACAGAAACAAGAAATCTATAACGGCAGGATCACAACATTTGCGCGCAAATAGCTAACCAACCAAGACTGCCACCGAGAGGCAGTCTGTCTCTGTGACTGACTGGGAACTTGGAACACTTTTCAAGTCTGACAACTTTCCACACACGCACCCCAGAGTTTGGGTGCTGTCAACTGTCCAATCACAGAGAAAGGGAGAGCCTCAGCTCCTCCGTGGCCAACATCCGCTGGGGCATCACCCGCTTAGTCTATGGCCCCTGGATGGATACTGAGAACAGGGGGCTCCAGGCAAGTAGGGGAGTAGTTGAGGTGTGGCTCTTTGATCCACAGCAGAGGCACCCCGTTCTTCCCATCGGAGTTCTTGCTGGAGTTCCGGCTCTTGAAACGCACCAGCAGGATGGTGATGATAAGAATGCCAAAGATGGGAAAAGGGTAGAAGAAGACGAAGTAGAAGAGTGCATCGTTGGAGCAGATGATGGACTGGAGGGTGGGACCTGAAAAGGATCATGAGAGAGACAAGACAATGAGGGCTGAGAACCTGGACTGCTCACATTTCCTTTTGAAGACCTCACCTGACCCAGTGGAAGCTCCTCAGTGACACTCCCACACCACCTTGTCTTTCCCCTGCTACGATTAATGGTGGAAGATGACCCTTATATTCTTTTTCTCACAACACCTCTCCTAATTTACAGCTGTATGTTCCAACAAAGCAATGCTTCTGTTTTCCATTGAGAGCCATTATTGCTGCTTGGAAAGCCACATAATGAAACATAATTTATTGATTGTGAATTCAACTGCATCTAGGATGGTGAAGAAGCTGCTCTGGTTCAGTCGGAGCCTTCTGCATGGTTGGATTTTACATGCCCCTTTGCACTTAGTTCTGCTACAGACTTCCTTCTCTGGGATTATGACACAATCCCTTCCTGCCAGCTTCTGAGAGCAGTTTTACCAGAAATGACACTTACCTGATTAATGTTACCAATTAAATGTCATTATGGACCACTTACAAATGTCCACAGTGTGTCCGTGGCCACAAACAACACAGTATTAGTTATAGCTGGATATGGAAGAGAATAAACCAGGCGCCCCGAGACAAGTTGAGGGCTGCTCTATAAGTCATCAGACCTTGGCAGGAGCCTAGCCTCTGGGAGCCCCTGTTTTCTCTGTAAAATAAGGCTGCTGGGTGACCTCTGTGCTCGATGAAGCTTAATAATTAGGGACATCCACAATGGACAGGTAAAATGTTGCCTAGACTGCTTTGTTTTCGCTTTGAGGCAGTGGGTTATTCAGTGGATCACAGGGTGGTCTATGTATGATGCAGCCTGCTTTCCCTTTTACTGAACAGCTGTTGCTCATCAGTATTATTAAGAACATTTAATCTGCCTCTTATTCAATTTCCAAAGTGTATGAAACTGCTGATAGTCCACCATTGTTGACCTGCAAAACTCCAATTTCATATGGTTCTATCTAACACAATGTGAACATGGGGTGATCAAGGCAAAAAAATAGTGGCCCAAACTTTAAAAACTCAAATCAAGATGATGTTGAAAAATGTTTTGACTAAAAAGAAGTTGAAAATTCCAGCAATTTTCTTTTTCTTTCTGCATTCTAGGCTAATTCTACTATAACACCATTTTCAGTCTAATGTAGTCCACATTTTGATGGCAAGCCAACCAACAGGGCATTGTTACAACAAATAATTCAGGCCAGCAATACTTCCCCCAGTCTCTGTTCATAGTGGAAGTCCCTCAGGATCATGGAAACTGCATTCTCGGCAGCTGCCAATCCCCTCTCAGCTCTCCTCTAATATCACAGCCCTTCTAGGCTGGTCCTCCCAACCATACAAGATCCACCTCAACCTCCAAGGCACCCTCCAAAATAACAATGACCCAGAAACTGGACAAAAAGAAATAATGACAGTGAGGTAGTCAGCCTTCATTTTTTTCCCTTTCCCTTGTGAGTCTGAAACACTTGCTAATTCGCTAAAGGCTAGTTCCAATATTCTAAAAAATAACAAAGTAACACCTAACAATATACTAGTATAATGAAATATTACTAAAATTGAATCTGGTAGAACATCGAGTTTATTATAAAGATTATATGGTATGTTATCACTTTAATTTCTATCCCTATTTTTGCATGGGTAATCAAGGGTCCATTATATGAACTAATACATCCAATCCTACCATATCTCAAATCCTACTAATAAATGCCCATGACAGTTAAGAAAACTGTTTATTAACCCATAATCAAGCTCAAATTTATCTTCCAGACACAGTTGGAACCAACAGTGACAACCTCCCTCTGTACTTGGGAAACTCACTTGTATCTAGAACGCGGATGCCGATGGGGGCCGACTCCTCCTCCGTCAGCCGGTACCATTCCTTCTGAGGGCTGGGCAGCCACTCCTCCACACGGCAGGAGTAATTGCCTGTATCTCGGGGGCTTGCCTGCAGCACTGTGAGCCGGTAGAGCACCGGGGAGAGCCTCTGGAAGCGAAGCCTGCCCTCCCAAGGACTGCCCTCTGGGCCAAAGACAGCATCTGGGCCCACACTCAGCAGGGCCATCCGCTCTGTTGGGTCGTCGTCGTCGTCGTCGTCGTCGTCATCCTCCTCCTCCTCCTCCTCCTCCTCCTCCTCCTCCCTTTCCTCTTCCTGTTCTTCCAGGCCAGGGCTGCTCCTTTTCCCCCCAACTTTAGTCCTCAGGGAATACCAGGCCACAGCAAAGCGGGAGTCCTGGCTGGAGCGGGACACGATGCTACAGTCCAGCTGGAAAGCTGCCTTCTCAGAGACCGTGGCATTGGGGACCACTGTGTCCACCTGCAGGGAAGCATCTGGTGAAGGACAAGGGACAAAGAAGAGAGAAGGGGTTGTTTAAATTTATTTGCTCAAAATAAACAAAATGTCCATCATTAAACACATGATAGTAACATCCATACTATAAGATATTATGCACCTATTGAAAAGGCATAGGCAGTGCTGCAGGTGGAAGTTGATCCAAGAAAAATTGTTAAGAGTACAGAACAATGTTACTGTCCATGTCACTGTATGCAGAAAACATGTTTTATTTTGACATACATATCTGTTTATATCTGCATAAAGTATCTGTGGAAGAATTCATAAGAAGCTGGTAATGTGGCTCCTTACGGGAATCCCGGGGGGAAGGGGTGTTTATTTTCACTGTAACCCCTTGTAGTGGCTGAATAGTGTCCCTCAAAAATGCATGTCCACCTGGAACCTCAGAATATGATTATTTGGAAATAGCAACTTTGCAGACGTAATTAGCAAAGAGGAGGTCTTACTGGATTGGGGTGGGCCCTAAATCCAGTGGCTGGTGCTATGAACTGAATTGGTCCCCCTCCAAATTAATATGCTGAATTCGTAACCCACGATGTGACTACATTTGGAGGTAGGACTTTTAGGAGGTAATTAAAGTTAAATGAGGTCATAAGGCTGAGTGAGACCCTAATCCAGTAAGATTAGTGGCTTATAAGAAGAAGAAGAGAGAAGATCTCTCTCCAGGTGCATGCACCGAGGAAAGACTATTCAAGGACACAGCAAGAAGGCGCTGTCTGCGGGCCAGAAGAGCTCTTACCAGAACTTAGCCATACTGGTGCCCTGACCTCAGACTTCCAGCCTCTAGGACTGTAGGAAAATACATTTCTGTTGTTTAAGCCACCCAGTCTATAGTATTTTGTTATGGCAACTGAGCAGACTAAGATAACTAGTGTCCTTATGAGCACAGGAGAGAAGACAGAGAGAAAGTGGCCATATGACGATGGAGGCCCAAACAGGAGTGAAGCAGCCACAACCAGGGAATGCCTGTGGCCACAAGGAACTGGCAAAGGCCAGGAAGCATTCTTCCCTAGAGCCTTCACAGGGAGCATGGCTATGATGACATCCTGATTTTGGACATCTGGCCTGCAGAACTGTAAGAGAATAAATTTCTTTTGTTTTAAACAATCAAGTTTATACTAATTTGTTACGGTAGCCCTGGGAAGTTAAAACACCCATGCAGTAACTTAAATTTAAACTGTGCATGTAGCTTATTGCCTAAAACACAGAGAAACCAAGGAGATCAGTATCTCTCCAAGGATTAAAGCCAGATAACAGACGACAAGGCTGAAAGGGCCCTTCCCTGTGAGCACGGATGTCTCAGGAGGATGCACGCAAAGTGTCCTGCCTGCTTAGGCGGGAGACACAGAGTAACCACAGAGACGGACCCCAAGCAGGTGAGTCACATCTCACAGATGCCAACAGACTTGAATCTGTTTTGCTGTCTTTTTTTTTTTTTTTTTTGGCTCACTGTAATATGTTCTAAACAAATAATTCACTCCCTAACTCCTAAAAGGCCTCCCTTTGGCTCTGCTTATGAAATGTTCATGAAAGGTGCCAATGTAATGTAAACCGAAGTAGAGATACCAAATCAGATCCTACTTGGATGAAGACCAAATAGGAGCACTTTCCAAGTACTGTCCTGGGCTTTCAATGAATTGGCTTAGTGTCACTCACAGGTGAACACAAGGCTAGGCTTCCCATTGCTCTTGTGGGGGCTCTGCCAAGCCCCTCTGCACCCACCTCCTGCATCCATCTGGAATCTCAGTGTGCACTGCTGGCACAGGAGGGCTCACTAACCAGCTACAGGTGGCAGGCCCATCTCTCTCAGGGACAAGAACATGCTTGAGAACAGAAAATGGCCGGGTGGGGACTATTCAATCAGTTCACAGGTAACTCAAACTCACTCAACTCCTCAGTTCTAACTCCAAGGCCATTAGAGAGCCCTACTAGAGACCAAGGGGAGCCCCCCCACCCCAAGCTTTTCTCCTCCAGAGTCTAACATAGTATCCCCACGCTCCTGGTCACTGGCTAAGGTGTCAAGGGAGGTGGCCCTGGGCGATGTGCAATGGAACTTATCATGGCCAGGGGCAAGATGGCCACAGACCATCAGGCATTGAGCTCCTCAGAAGCACCTCCTCCCTCTTCACTCTCCCTTTGCTTTCTTGTCTTCCAACTGCTTAACATTTTTCTTGGCCCCTTCAAATGCCTTGTCTGCATAAATGACTCAATACAAGTTTTTTGAAAGAAATTAATTTCCACCTTCCCACAATCTCTCTCCCCTTAACATGTTTCTCTACCAATTTAGTTCTCTGCATCTGCCCCCTTCTAGAATATGCCAACCCTCTTCCCTGTTTGGACTTAAATACTCTCTTCTTTTCCAAGTATAAGCCATGGAAAGATGCCGACCTCTGCCCCTGCTGTCTGCGTGACGCTAACAGCTCCCCTGGCTCTCACTGTGACCGCCGATTCCTGGCCTGTGTGTGATGATTGTGGTTTTCTCCCTTCCCCAGTTGTGTGAGCCAAACACAACTACTAATCGACTCATCTGCAATCTTAGTGAGGGTGGGAGCCCTTCCATGTATTTCAGATTATAGTGAATGTCAACCCTCAGCAGTGGAAGGTGATTATTTTCCTAACAATACTTTTAGAGCTATATTATTTCAAGTCTTCCATGTGTTTAACGTATCCCTCCGAAAAAAATCTTTGAAGTACATCTGCACAATGAATGTTATGAAACCAGTAAAAATGGTGGCTATGAAATGCTTTCACAGACATGGGAAAATGCTCATAAAGGAAAGTTGAGTGGGAAAAAAGATCACATAAAACAGTAAGATCCTGACTTTGTTTACAGACAGAGGAAATATGAAGACATGAGGCAAAGACCAAAAAATATACACCAAATTATTAATAGTAGATATTTGTAGGCCATGAGATCATGGCTAACCTTTCTTTTCAAAATTATACTTTTCTGTTTTCCAATGTTTTGTAATTAGTACAATCAACTTATGCAATCAGGGACAGATGGACAAATGGACGGGAAGGCAGGCTGATCCAGGCTTGCTCACAGGGTTGAACAGGAGGCAGACACAAGGCTAACGGCTCAGGTCCATGTCGGAAGCACACAGTGTGGCAGGAGGGAAGCCTGGGTGGTCACTCTGCCTGCACCTGCTAGCTGGGTGGTGACTTGCTCCATGCTTTGGTCCCTCATGAGTAAAACCTACCACTCAAGAGTTATTGTGAAGACTGAACATAAGTCTCCTAATTGTGGCTGGGATGTAGCTGTACTCAATAAACATCTGTCTCCTCCCACTCCATCTGGGGGCCTCAGTGTGCTGACCTGCAGAATGGGTGGGAGTTGAGGGAAGGGGGGCACTCAACTGCCATTCTCTACAATTTCACCTTCGGGAAAAGACATGCAGCCATTTCTAGGGAAGGTAAAAAGCAAAAAATATAAATAAGTAAAAGCTCATGGAAAAACAGGAGTTAACTCAAAGTGGAGGCGATTTTCCCTGCAGCTTAGGCAAGACACAGGCGAGTGAGATACTGCCCATTTCCTGTAACCAAGGCTGCAGCGCCTCCCTGAAGCATGTTTCATGACATAAGGGACCTGGCACCACCCTGGAGATGCAACGTTCCACCAACGAAATGAGCTGCTCTACTCAGACATGAAGACGTGGTGAAAACTTCCAGTAGTGCCCAAGGCCACAAATGTGAATGTCAGGATGCTCAGAAAACAAACAAGATACTGATAGGGTCACGAATTCACTTCTCCTCCAGGTCCTTACAGGAACCATCGACTTTTCATTCTAATATGAATGGATGATGCTGTGATGTTGCAAAGGACATGGGAATCCTGCACATCGTAGCTTTGATTATGTGTTTAAATGTGCAACAACAATTATACCTAGTAATTATATGCATTTAGATATTTAGAAACAGCAACAAAGACAAGAAAAACAAAAGACCACACAGAATAGTCATTAGTACTAATAAAATTATTGGGACCAGGCACAGTAGCTCACACCTGTAATCCCACCACTTTGAAAAGCCGAGGCGGTGGTGGGGGTCATGAGGTCAGGAGATCGAGACCAGCTTGGCCAACATGATGAAACTCCGTCTCTACTAAAAATACAAAAATTAGCCGGGTGTGGTGGCATGAGCCTGTAGTCCCAGCTACTTGGGAGACTGAGGCAGGAGAATCGCTTGAATCTGGGAGGTGGAGGTTGCAGTGAGCCGAGATCGCGCCACTGCACTCTGCACTCCAGCCTGGGCGACAGAGTGAGACTCTGTTTCAAAAAAAAAAAAAAGTATTGGGAAGTGACAGAGTGAAGGCTGCACACAATTCATTGTTTTCTATTTAAAGCATGTAAATCGATTACTTTCCACTGAAAATCCACAAGCTGAATTTTCTCAACAACATGCTTATTGTTTCAAGATTTTTGTCATATCTGCCATTTGTTCCAAATCTGGAAAACGGTAATATTCTATGACCTGGAATAATGAATGGCCAGATTTTATTCTATTTAAGAAATCAAATCACCTTAGGCCAAAGCCAGACGTGCAATTTTCCATTCACAAGAAAAAAATTCAGGCAATTTTGAATATAAATGCATATACATGTAGACACTCAAATATTTAACTGCAAATAATTTATTAATAAACGAATTTTATCCAGTGCATAAAATAGTATACTTAAATGGGAAACACCAGAGGGAGTGGAAGCTTGGGGACGTGGACCCTCACCTGGTCGCATGACTGTCAGAGCTGTCTGCCCAGCAGTGTCCTCTGCCCGCTTATACCACATGCCACTGGGGCTAGGCAGCCACTCCTCCACGTGGCAGCTGTAGGTCCCGCTGTCCTGCACAGCCACGTTCTGGATAAAGAGCCGGTACACGCCGGGGGAAGGACTCTCCAAATGCAGCCGCCCCTTCAGATTGTTCTTGGCTGCCTGCTCTCCATAGTGGAAGGTGGCGTCGCGGCTCAAGCGGGCCACAGTCTCCCGCTCAGGGTGGTTGGGCTTCCATACAAACCATTCCACCATGAGCTGGGAGGTTATGCTGGTGCGGTTGAGAACCACACACTCCAGCTGTACCTGCCGGGTCTCCAGAACTGACAGGTTCCCCTGGGCTTGGCTGAGCCTCAGGCGGCTGTCTGGAACAGTAAGGAAGAGACGTCAGCGACAAAAGGACAACAAGCAATTCGTACGCACCCTTTCCCAGGGTAGGTGAATGGATGCCTTCCAAATACAGAAGGATGGCAGCACACACTCCATTAGGAGAAACGTTTCTCAGATGTGGCTCCCTAAACATTCTGAGTTCCTTGATCATGTGTCGGAATGCCTGGGTTTCAAGGAGCTCAATGTTACAATAACAGCTGTCCCAAAGTCGTAGCCCTCATCAGTTCTGATGCTCACAGGAGGACAAGCACAAGCTGTAGAGACTGCACATCCAAATGACTACAGACAACAAAGCATGTGGCTGGCCGAGGCAGGTGGCTGGGAAGGGCCAGGGAAGGGGATGGTGAGAAACCTCTGAAAAGCAAGAGTAAACTTTTAAAACTGATCATATGGTGGCTAGAAAATGCTGGGCCGCCAACTACAAAAGAACTGCAGGGGAAACCCAGTTTAATCTGTTCATGTGTTAGCCCTAAGAATTGTAGTCCAACATCCTTACAAAAACCCACACAGGTTCCTTCTCAGGTTGGGAATGGAACTGATATGACATCAGTAAAGAAAAAACTGCCAGACAAGGTGGCTCACGCCTGTAATCCCAGCACTTTGGGACGCCGAGGTGGGCGGATGACTTGACGCCAGGAGTTTGAGACCAGCCTGGCCAACACGGTGAAACCCCATCTCTACTAAAAATACAAAAATTAGCCGGGTGTGGTGGTGTGCGCCTGTAATCCCAGCTACTCGGGAGGTGAAGGTTGCAGTGAGCTAAGACTGTGCCACTGCACTCCAGCCTGTGCAGCAGAGTGAGACTCTGTCTCAAAAAAAAAAAAAAAAGAAAAGATTGCTACTGATGGAACTGGGTGCTTTGAAAACTCAGCCAAGCAGAGTCTCCTCCAGTAGAAAAATGTCTTTAATGACAGCATGCCCCGATGGCATGCTTGTAATTTCACGAGGGCCCAAATGAGTCTATCAGGACCAGAGGTATCTAGAAGCTGTGACACTATGAATGCACAATAGCACCTCAGGAATGAGACTTCTGAGTGACATCAGAGAAGGGGAGGTTGGGCACTCTCGCTCATTACTTTCTACACACTTCAATACTGCCTGAATGTTTTACAACATTCATGATTACTTTTGTAATTAAAAAGTCAGAAAATAGAAAATAACAAAATATATTTTAAATAACCATTCTCCCTTTCTCCCTCCCCATCCAAAAAATACATATGTAAAAGAAGATATTGACTCTGGTTGTCTCAGGGTTGAAAGGTTATTTTCTTTGTTGAGTTTTGTTTTTTTGGGGTTTTTTTGTTTTTTTTTTTGTATGTATTTTCCAAAAGCTCTGTAAGTGTAGGCTTTCTCAGCAGGGAAAAGAAAAGAACAAGAAGCAGAGAAAAAAGAAGAAAGAAAACGACACAAAGAAAGAAATGGGGAAAGCTGTTTTACTCGGTGTCCTCTGACTTCCACGTTTACAGGGTTAAAGTTCACGGTAACAGAGACTTCACTAAATGTGTTGAGGGGGGTCCTTCTAGCCCTTCTGCACTGTCCCACTTAGCTTGATTGTAGTCTCAGAGAGGGAAATCCCCTCAATAAATTTAGGATCCTCCAAGAATCTCTTGGTTTCAGTACCAATGAGGAAAGGAAAAAATGGTGATGACTAGAGCGGAAATGCAGAGTGGTGGGGGTGATCATGTTCTTTCAGTAGAGAAAATAATCAGAACTGAAAACAGACGAAAAATAGGAACCAAAAGAACACTGGTGGGCCTAATGACAACCTTCAGTTTTCAAAAGCCCCAGGGACTGGCCTGAAGTCAGGACATAGGTCACTGAAAATGCCAACAGGAATCACTTCAGACCAGAGCTTCCTGTTTAATGCACCAACAGAGGAAATGCCACCATGAGGCCATTGAGAATCTCTGGAAATATAATATCCTCAGGCAAAGGAGGGGAACAGACCCACTGCATTCAGCAGGGGACAGGTCACATCTGGAGTTTGGTATCAGGTTCCACTGGCTTACTGAATAGGCCTCCTTAGGAGACAAGCAATAGTGAAGAAAACCAAGTCCCTATGCTTACTCAGGAGGCTTCAATTCTAGTAGAAGAGATAGAAAACAATGTGTATACATATATATATTCTCGTATAAAAATAATAAGACATAGTAACTGATAAGTCAATTATAAGTAAATACTTCATGATTACTTATATATGAATAAGTAAATTAACAGAATGTCAGGTGGTGATATGTGTTGTGAAAGGGCCGGGGAAAGGAAATCTAGAGTGATGAGGGGGCTACATTTAAGTTAAAATGAGCTAGGAATCCCCCTTCATGGAAGAGCAAGACAAATGAGTATCTATGGCCAACATGTTCCAGGCTGACAGAACAATAAGTACAAAGGCCTTAGGGTGTTTAACGAAAGCAACCATTTATTCCTTATTCAACCAATATTTACTAAAAGTACCATGCCAGTGGCTGAAGATATGACACAGCCCTGTCCTCAACATGCTTACAGTGTAGTATAGAAGAAATGCAAACCATTATTAGGCTATGTGTTTTAGAAGGGACCCCCTACTGGTATGGGAGAAATCAGGGTAGGCTTCTTGGAGGTGGTGCTGAATGCAGTCTTAGGGATGGGGTGAAGATAAGGGAGAAGCAGCAGGAAAAACACATGCCAGACAATGAGGGCAGCACAAGCGAAGGCATGGAGATGAGACTCTGGGTGGCAACACAGCACCCCCCATGGCCCATCAAGAAGGACAGGCAGCGACAACAATGAATTGTAGGGATGTGAGAATGAGGGATGGAGAGGCCCTTAAGGCTACACTACGTGAGCAGTTGAAAGAACTGGAAATCTTTAACAGAGAAGGGGCATACATTTCATGTATTTGAAAGGAAGTGACACAGACTTCTCTTTGGTTGTTCCAGGGGCAGATCTAAAAAGGGAAATTACAGGAAAGTGAACTTTTTAACAATCAGAGCTGCCCAAAAGTGGAACTGAGGCTTGTGGATGAGTAGCTCTCCTTCCCTGGAAGCATTCTGGCAGAGGTTGAGTGCCACCTGTGAGGGAGAGGAATAAGGGCTACACCACAGGGTCGAAGAAGGGCCAGAGGAGGAATGATTGAGTCTGGAGATAGAAAAGGCTTGTCTGGGCTGGGCTGGGAGCTAAGGAAGAAGGGGGATGCAGATGCATAAAACCAGAAAATGCCTTCTAGGTAGGAACTCTGGGTGTGGAGCTGGTATCAGCCCAAGATTCAGGGTGCAAACTGCAAACCCAGAAGAAGATTCAGGAGCTGCCATGAACCCTGCCTTGCCAGATTTTGCTAACCACAGCTGCCCTGCTCCTTGGTGAAGATGGCATCCACAGAAGCAGAGTCAAGGATGCTTCCATGAGTCTGCCGTCAGCATCAGGACCCACTGCAGGTAAAATGGATGGGACTGCAGTGTGCTGGGGTGATGGTCTGTGTACCTGCACCCACACTCAGCATGCACCTTGCAGACAGTCTCTCCACACCAGCCCCACAGAGCCCCACCCACCCCCAGGCAGTCTCTGCACTAAACCCACTGGCCCAGGACAGCCGTGCCCTGCGGCCTTACCTGGCTGTTTCACAGTGACTTCTGTGCGCCCAGAAACCTCCTCTGCCAGCTTGTACCAGGCGTAGTTGGGGCTCAGCAGCCACTCCTCCACGTGGCAGTAGTAGCTGCCACTGTCGCTGACCTCGGCTCTCTGGACGGTGAGGCTGAACAGGCCCCCCGACACATGCCTCTCAAACTGGAGCCTGGCTCTCAGGCCCTCTTCCTCGGCGTAAGTACCGTATTCAAAGGCGGAGTTG
The DNA here is from genome assembly GCF_028885625.2 of Pongo pygmaeus. Lineage (NCBI taxonomy): Eukaryota > Metazoa > Chordata > Mammalia > Primates > Hominidae > Pongo > Pongo pygmaeus. Next base: position 113,125,743 of record NC_072373.2, on the reverse strand, counting down.
TGGGTGGTCTTCAGGATAAGCTTGCCGTCGGCATCTGAGGGCTTGTGGACGTACCAGAGCACCGCAAAGTGGGAGTTCTGGCTGGTCTGAGACTTGACTGAGCAGTTCAACTGAATGGGCTTGTTTTCCACCAGGGTGAGGGTCCTCTTCGATTTGCTCACCTGCAGCTTTGTCACTGCAAAGGAAAGGGGAACACAGGAATCACCACAGACTCCCAGAAACGTGGCCCATCCACCTCCAGGCTCTGAGCCAGGTTTCCTCCAGCACAGTTCCTGGGGGATTTAACACCGACTGGCTTCAGTGTGAGGAAGGCAGCACGGAGCCCAGGCCACCGCTAAACATCCTTCCCTGTCTCCTCCTTGCCATGCCCCTGGCTTAGGCCTTCACCATCTCTCCCCTATCCACTGCCTGCACAGCCCACCATCACAGGGCCTCCGAGGGTGATCCTGCTGAAATACAAATCTAGCTATATCAGGTCTCTGCTTGAAAAGTTTAATGGCTCTGAACTACCTACGGGCTAGAGAAAAACAATTCCTTTTCACAGCACAAAGTCCCTTCAGGATCTGGCCTTCACCCAAGTGTCCTGACTCATCTCTCACGACTCACCCTCAGGCACCCTCCACAGGCACACGCCCGTGGTGCAGCTTCCCTGAGCGCAGGCCTTTGCCCTTGCTGTCCTCTCTGCCTGTCTCCTTCCGCCAGCTCCCACCCTGACCCTTCTCTCCACTTATCCCTCATTCCCGCCCCCCTGGGCTCGATACCCTTCCTCAGCACCCTCTATATATCTCTGGGCTGCATGTCCTCACATCTCTCTTCCATATCCTAGATGGTGAGCTCCCCCAGGGCAGGGATCAAGCTCTTTCCACTCAATCAGCCAGTATTTACGGAGTGCCCACTCGGTTTCCCACAGGATGCTAAGTGCTGGGGATGCCCTGAAGAGTAAGCCGGAGTCCCAGCCCTCATGGGGTGGACTGCCTAGCGGACATTCTTATCGCTGCACCCCCAGAGCCCAGCACAGCACCTGGGCCAGGAAAGCATTTGATCAGTGTTTGCTGAAATAGGTGAATGAGTGGGTGAGCGAATGAGAGCACATTGGAGAAACATGGCAACAGGTAATTAGAGGATGCTGGGGGGGTAGGGAGAGGGGGCTTCCTCTGGGGGAGTGAGAGAGAAGGCTGAGAAGACAGTAAACCACGGGACAAGGCAAAGCCAACTGCAATCCTCCCTTCTCCTCACTGTCCTGCTCCAAAAACAGACAAGAGGGCAGCCTGTGGAGAGCCTCCCCAGCAGCTAATTAATGACGATGTTCACCTTGCCAGTGGCAAGAAGCCAAGGTCTAATGAAATCCATCTTAGGAAGGTGATTTGAGATCTCACCCACCCCATCATCATTAACCTCGGCTCTGCGTTCCCCTACCCACACTTCTCCCGCTACTAAAAATGAAAAAAAAAAAAAAAAATTCTAAGTTCCTCTTAGGGAACTAATAGTACAAGCATTGTTCCACCTCCACCACTCTCTTCACACTTAGTTCTTCCGCCACAGGGACCAAACCACTTCCCAGCTGAGAAAGAAAGCAGGGGCAAGGTGCAGATTCCACCCAGGGACAGCAACCTGGGCCTCCTCCAACTGAGCTTGTGCGGAGGGCAGGGGCAGGGCAGGGGCAGGGCAGGGATGCCTGGCCAGGCTCCAGCACTCTGCTGGTCAGACTCTTGTCTCTTTAGTCCAGCTCAACCCCAGGAACTGCATCCAGACCCAGGACCCAGCCCACTGGTCATGACCCGGGCCTGCCAGCTGGCTTAAGCTTGGTTTGGCAGCATCAAGGGTTGATTGAGTCCCATGCATCACAGAACCAAAACTTGTGAAAGCCACAGACTGCCACTTGGTCTCCCTGTAACACACAGACAAATGTTCTGAATGGATGGAAGGATTTAGCAAGCCAAGGTGTGGCAAAGTCCAATTCCCAATGCCATGACTGAGCAACACTGCGGAGCATCTCTCGGTGGTGAATCAGACATTCTCTCCAGGAAGACTTGTTGAATTCACAAACCCACAGACCTTCTCACGCCATCAAGAACACACCAGGCACCATTTAGAGAGACATCCTGTGTGCCACGGCCCCACCCTCCCAGGTTCATCTTTTTTGTTAGCAAGTCCAATCTTCTGCCTTCTCCCTTCTTCAAATGCAGAAAGTTCTCTAGGGCACACTAGGAATCCAGGACAGGGTTTACCATTAAGCTCCCAAGCTCTGGAAACTAGATTTGCATTCGCTTGCCAGTCGACTTTTCAGATTGGATTCCTATAATACTTGAAACAACCGGCTCCCTTTTCATTCCTTTCCAACCCAATTCACCGCATGCAAATGATATCTATATCAGTGCAAATGACACCACCTGAATTATCTGGTTCTTGGCCAAAAAAACTGGGTTGTTCAGCATGGAGTAGAAAGAGCTTTAAAATGTATTATTAATTGGGGCCGGATTATTTTTGCAACTGTTACTAAGGAAACCTCAATTGCTATAGTAACTGCATATGTTAAACTGGAATCCTATGACTAAACTTCTATTCAGTCACATGGTCTGAGAACAGGAATCCAAGGAAGAGAAATGTTTCAAAGCATTTTCATTTTTTTTCCTTCCCATGTCAAAATATTGTGAAGTGTTGAGAAGCTTGAAAGAGAGGCATTTTTTAAATTTGGTGCATGTCTGACAGGTGGGCAAGGGGTCAGCTCCTATTCTATGCTCTGGATTTCCTCCCACATCTCCAGGGCAGGTAGGACCTTTCCTGAGGCACAGGGGAGACTGGAATCTCCACATATAATTAGGGAGCCCTCCCATGTCCTGCCAGAGCCCTGCCCTGGGCGGTGTACAGCTTGTGTGCACCACCTTCCTCCACAGAGCTAGGAGAGCCCTGCCCACTTAGAGACCACAGGTGTTTTCATCTGCAAAATAAGAACAATGTCTCTATCTCCATTAGGAGTTTTGTGCAGACTAAAAGCAATTGTCTATAAAGAGAGTTTAGCACAGAACCTGGTGAATTTTAGCTATTCTCATTCCTTTTTGGTTTCTGTGCCTCGTCCCAAGTTCAAAGTTCAACACTTAGATTGGGAGTTGTCAAGCATAAGTGGCAATCTTCCTGCTCAAAGTGCTGTTCTCGGACCAGCAGCACTGGGAGCTTGTTAGAAATGCAGACTCTCAGGCCCCACCCCAGACCCAGTAAGTCAGAATCTGCACTTTAACAAGATCCCCAGGTGATTCACAAGTAGCTTCAAGCCTGAGAAACCCTGGACTTGGCTGTGTGAGTGAATGGGCTTTGAGAGGCCATAAATGCAGACGTGAAAGAAAAGACTGAGGCTTGGTTAACCCCCAACAGTGAACTGGCAGGAGGAAGAAAGAATCCAGCAAGAGACAGGAAGAGGGTCCGAGAGCTGCTCCAGCTCACGCCAGCAGCCGCCTTCACAGCAGCCCCCAGGGGCCAGGCCCTGCTTGAGGGAATGGCCCTTTCTTTCTGCAACTGGAGAGTTTCCTTCCCAGGCTTGTGATTAAAACTTGGAAGATCTGTGTTTTGTATCGTAGGAGAGGCTGTTGTGTTTGTTACAAGCCAGGATAGGGTGGTTTCAAGGTGAGACATCAGGAAGAGGGAAGAACTCCGCAGCAGAGACCAGCAGCAGCTTTCTCAGCCAGCCTACCCTCCCTTCGGATTCCACTCTGTGCGTGCTCTTCTCACTCAAAACTCATTTATTTCTTCAATAAAGGATTCCCTTATGCTCCACTATAGCTGTGTTACTGCTGCCTTACAACGAAGGTAATTTTTAAAGTCTTCTCTTTCTTACAAAATTCTAAGCATATGCAGGGCAGGGACTCTGACCCAATCATTGTTAAACTAATCAATGAATGGTTGAATAAACGTGGTTACTTTTTAAAAGGAGGGGCAATTCTGACTTCGATAGAAGAGAGAACATTTCAAAAGGTATGTGGCCTCTGAGCTAGGCCCTGAGAAACAAACAGAGGAGAGTGAAAGGGCACGCCAGAGAGAGGGGACGAGTGAAGAAAGATGACAACTACCCTGTGCACTCTATTCAAGGAGGAGGCAAGTGCTCAGGTGTAGTGGATGAGGTTAGAAAGGTAAGCTTCAGCCACACTGCAAGTGGCCTGGAGCTTGTACTTAATCCTGACCACCTGTGGCCCTCAGGGTGCATGCCACGGATCTGCAGATCAGCATCACCTGGGAATTTGCCAGCCCCCTGCTAAGTCAGAAAAACTGCGAGTGAGGTTCAGCAACCTGCAGTCTCATGAGCCCTCCAGTAGATTCTGATGCACATTCAAGTTTAAGAAGCAACAGCTGTGCTGCTGAGGTGGTTGCCGGTAAGTCTGGAGAAAGTGGTTTCTGTGCAGTGGTGTGAGCAGCAGGCAGAGTGGCAGGTGCGAAGAGATGGGCACTGAGGGAGGAAGACACTGCTCTTTATTAAAGACAACAGACAGTAATGCTAGAGATAGAGGCGGCGAGTGGCTGAGGCAGGAGAGATGTTTCAGGTGGAGAGAAGCAAGTCAGATGAGAGACAAGGAGAGAATACAGGGTGAGCTGCATGGGAAGCCAGTGGCACAGGTGCCTACCAGTCAAACTGTTACTACCCCTGAGTCCCTCTGTCCTTAACACCCCTTGGCTCCCTGCTCTCTCCACATGACCATTCTCTATTTGGGCCCCCAGTGATCTCTTTCTCAGGCTCTTATAATTGGCCTGCATATGACACTCCCTCCCTCTCAGCCTAGCCACAGCCAGGGGATTTCCCTAAATGGCAAGTGGGGCATGCTACTGCCCACGGCTGCCCACCCCACAGCCCGTGACAGCAGTTCTCAATAAGGCAGCTAATTGCAAGCAGGTCTCTTGTTGCCACATTGATTTGGGGAGGGGTATATAGTCAATGGAATAAAGCCATTAAAGATGTAAAATCGTATCTGGGACAACTCCATGCAACAAAACTCTGCCTCGTGTCCTGTGTGACTTTTGAATGACATTCATATGGGCAAAAATTATGCCTCTGAGCCTAGAACCTACTTTCATTTTACTATAATCACAAGACTTTTATTTTGCATGGTTTTAATATATGCCAGGTCAGTCAAGAGAGGATTTTCCTTTGTTTTGTTCAGAATTGTAGCAAGAGTTACTCAGGACTTCAGAAACCCTGTCGGGATGGCAGTCCTGCTCATGGTGCCAGGTCTGATATAATGACTGTCAGTGTGCATTTAGAGACAGCGTTGACTGTGACTGTGCCTCCTAGCATAGCTGTCCTGAGTATTTACACATTGAAACACATTATCTTACTATGAACTACTTTTTTAAAAAAAACTTTCTTTATCCCACAACTAGGACAGTACAGCAAATTTTAAAGATATGATTAGGAATGTTATATTGTATATGAATTTTATTTCTGGGTAAAGGGAATATTATAAATTATTACAAAAATGGAGTATATGATCTGGGTATGAGCTAAAGTCCTAATTTCTGAGTTCAGGATATTCTTATTTATTTAGCAAACCTTCATCTGGTCCTATGTGCTCAGCACTATTCTAAGCACTTCACAAATATTAACTATTTGGTCCTCACCAATCCTATGAAATAAATATTATTCCCAATTTTATAAAGACACTTGCCCAAGGTCACACAGCTGGCTTAGTGGTAGAGCTGGAATTCAAACCCAGGCCGTCTGGTCTGTCCTTGCTTTTAGCTATTACATATGCCCACCCTCACCCCATGCTCCCATGTACAAAAGGGACTTCTTGATCCCTGCCAGCTTGCCTGGGGGTGAACCCCTCCCAGACCCCATGCTTTAGTCATCTCAAGATAAGCATGCTGCTCCCACCCTCCATGACTGTCTTTATTCACACTCTTCTCTGAGCCTGAAATGCTCCACTCCTCCTTCCCAACCTCCCACCCTCACCCCTACCCCATTCCCTCCTCACGCCTCCTGCCCCCTGCCCCCTGTCCATGCCCTGTGCTGGCTCTGCCTCCACACCTGTAACACTTTTCTGCTCTCCTCTGTCCCTAGGCCTGCTGCCTCCCACAGAGCCTGCAAGGCAGGAACGTGACACACCCATCTCTGCAGCCTCACCAGCATGGCAACCTGGCACTTAGTAGGTGCTCAATGCATGCAGAGAGACAGGGAGGGAGGGGCAAGGGGAAAGCGGCAAGAGTCTGCAGGTGGAAATAGCTAATGAAGGTAACCCAGATGTGCCCTACCCTGCCTTACCTGTCTGCAGGCAGGGCAGTGACCCTGGCTCGTTGATGCCAATAACAAGTGCCCCGGTGTTACCATGACAACAGGCCTGAGGCATCTGGGAGGGGCTGGGCTCTCCTCTTAGGGCTCTTGCACTCACGCCCATTCTATCTTGGCACAGACAACAGGCAGAAGCCACCTGGGATGGAAGAAGGAGAACCCCAGACTCCCCTGAAAGAAGGCAGAGGCCAGTCCTCTGAGGGATGGGGCAGCCATCCCTCAGAATGTGACAAGGAGAGCCAGTGTTCACAGGCTCTGGACTCACGGAAGTCAAAGAAAAGCCCTCTGCTATCCCAATCTGCCAGGTCAGCAATAAGAAATAGAAGAAAACCAATGTGGCAACATCCAGAGAGTATTAAATATTCATCCTGACTGCCCATCAGTAAAATCCCAGCAGAATACACCCGCTGACAAGTCGGCTTTCCACCACTGGAGGCTGTCCTCCTGGAAGCCTGTTTATGGCTTTGTCAATTTTAATGTACAATATTTAATAGCCAAACCAAGATATTGTCGTAAACATTTGGAAAATGAGTGCTGACATTTCCCTTACTGCTTCTGTATTTAGGGATGTGTAATTGGAGGGTGTTTTGAGCTAAAGAAAATCAGAAGGAAGCAAGGCAATTATGCTTCACAATTAAAAGAGAAAAGAACTGATTAAGAGCTAACAATCAAATATGTGAACTGGCTGAAAGTCTTGCCTAAGCACCCCTTGAGGGGTCACACTATGTGATCAATGGGGATCAGACTAAGCTAGATCAATGGCAACCTGACAGTGATGGCATTCCTTGAAGATTCTGTTGGGGATGTGCATATGCAACAGGAAGCACACACAGGGAATGGTCAAATAACAGATCCACAACAAGTCAACTGTGCCATCCAACCAGAGATTCTGATGAATACTGATATGGGGGCAGGATCAGCAGGTGGCTCCAGCAGGGACGAGTCTGGGGCACAGACCACAAAGAAGCTTGCTGCGATAAATGATATCACAGCAGTGGAAGGCTGATGGTAAATGGACCAGCATGAGTGAGTCAACAGTCCCTGGGTTCCTATTTGATTCTGATGGAATAAGAATATTTAACACAATATTCTTTAAAATGGGGGTAGCAGGGGACATTTCTATGGAAGACACCAGAGCAGGGCTAAGAATCTATGTTTTGAGGGGCAAGGTACGCAGGGAGAGCAAAAGAAGAGAGGACAGCGCTGGTTCTGAGCTCTGGTATCCCCAAGTCTTAGAGCCACCTTGTGGCAGAAGCTGGAAGAATCAGGAGTTAAAAGAGGCACAAGATAAAACTTCTACACCATCAGCAAACTGTGTCTTGAGGAACCTCTACCAGTGTCTTATGACCCCAACTTCCAAAAAACAAATTTAAGGATTTTCTAAAGGGGATTAGGAAATCAGGGGTGGTTAACCAGAGACAGGAAACATTAAATACAAGTATACGGTACCAAAGAGGATTCCTGAGAAGAAAACACTTGTCTAGAACATATAATAATAAAATTAGGAACTTGGACTCTGGAGCCAAACTGCCTGTCTGGACTTGAATCCTGGCTCTGCCACTTACTATGGCACACTGGGCAATTTATGTAACTTCTGTGTCAGTGTCCTCATCTGTGAAGTTGGGTAAAATGGTCCCCCTCACAGCACTGCATGGATTAAGAAATGAGGAACTAAGTTATTATGTGTAAAGCACTCACAGTGGTTTACAAGAAATGCTCAGTGAATATTAGCTGCTACTGTTGTTATTACCAGTAACACTAGTGCCATAACTCCTCCACATCATCAATCTACAAGGAGAAAATTCTTCTGTAAAGGACACCATTAACTGAATGCAGAAAGAATAATCTCTGATTACATAGCCTTTAAAAAGGTCAAAGTCTCCCTACCGCAATTACTTTTTAACAAGGCACACCTGGATTCAAATCCCAACTTCCCCCACTCACTAGGTGTTTAATTTGAGGAAGTGAGAACCTCTCAGAGCCTCTGTTACTTCATTTATAAAATAGGAAAGCAATATGTTCCTCCCAGGGTTGCAGTGAAGATTAAGTGAGATAATACACACCAAGTGTCCAACAGTCTCCAGCACACAGTCAGCTCTCATGTATTTTTCCACTTCTATTTCCCCAAAATGAATGCACCAACACCAAAGTATATAGGAAAGAGTAAAGATTCATGAAGCTCTCTGGAAAATATTAAGTGCTAAATGCATAAATATTTAATAGCGGAGAGACAGTAACACTTAAGGGGATGCACTCTCCTGGTGCCTCAGCCGCCCTCTGGGAGTCCTGTGCAGCCTCAAGCACCCACCTTTGCTCTTCCTAGCCTCCGAAGGGCCATAAAAGTATATTACTGTGCATCTTTAAGTAGAGGCCTCATAACAGCCCAAGTACAGTGATACTCATAAGTCTCCTCTGCCAACCACTGTTCATTCTCACTTTACAGTGAAAACACAACAGAAACCAACTCAAGACACCCAAGACACAAAGACAACCTCAGAGCAGATCTGGGGTCTCCCAACCCTCCAGCTACTTTACCCAGGAGGCACTTATGGTATAAAGGAAAACATTTGCTCTACGGAAGTCAAAGAGACCTGGGCTCCAATCTCAGTTCAAATCTCAGTTTTGCCACTTAACCAGCTGGCTTGCCTCCATCAAGATTCCCGACCACTTTGAGCCTTGGTTTCCTCATTAGCAAAACAGGGATACAAACACCTACATTATTAGGTTGTTGGATAAATTTAAAAAGAAAACATGAGTAAAGCACTAAGCACAAACCTGGCATCCAAGAGGTACTTCATACATATTTTTCCCTGTCTGCCTTTAGTAACACCATAAATTAATCCGAATAATTAAAAACTTCAATGAACTAATTCTGTATTCTTCCCTTAGGCACTCCAGTCTTAGATTCCAAGTAGTACCAGAAACAGGCAAATACTAGGGATGTATTCAAAAAGGCAATGTCAGACAAGGTTTTGGGGTCAGCATCTCCTCTACCTTCTACAGCTGCAGAACCATGTGACGGGCAATGCTGCTCAGAAAACTGACCTTGAGAGCCAGAGGGGACAAAAAAAAGGTGCAATTACAATCCTAATGTCCCACTCAATAATGCAGGCAAGTGGGTACCTCGACATTTTCCACAACAAGGGTTCACATAAAATGGGGTCTCTGCTTAACCTTCCATTAACCTGAAAATCCACTTAAACAAAACAGCCTCTTCCCTGAGCATCTTGTCAGTCCAAGTTTAGGCTCTCATTGGCCAAGGGAACAGTCTCATCATTTATACAACTCACTTGTTCCAAATCTGGTACAGAACAGAAATCTGTTATGGGGTTAGAAGAGGTGAAAGAGAAACCCAAAGGTTACCATTTATTTAACCCCACGTTGCTGAAAACAACACTGTGGCCACCTAAAGTAGTCAGGCAGACCAGGTCAGGCACTAACCATGGCTGTTAATGGGCAGAAAAATCCTTTTGGCAAGGCGTTCCAGCCATCTTTGCCAAGTCAAACCCTTGCCCTTGCCTGCACAGGTGTCTGTTCTAGCCAAGGCATGGACTGGGCGAGGGAAGGAACACAGGAGCCTACCCCCTGGGCTCCACCCTCTACCAGCTTCTAACCTGGCAGGAGACAAGGACAGATGGAGGAAAATCGTTAAGAGCTGCATGTACTTAACTCCTCCCACATGTCAGTGGAAGAGCCTGATGAAGGTGAGAGTGTTTGCAGAAAGCCCCACTGACTAATGCTCCCCAAATTAATGCATCCTTATGATCTGCTTTGAGACAGACTCAGCCTCCATAGAGAAAGGAGCTCAAATTCAGGGCCCATATAACGGGACAGGGCCTGGGTGCAGGCAACATTGTGGGAGAAAGACAACCGGGGTTCAAATCCTGGCTCCACCATTCACTAGGTACATGACCTTAAGCTAGTCACTGAAATCTTTCCTGGGGTTGTTGTGCAATTCTAATAAAGTAACTGACCTTCAGTGCCTCATGCAAAGAAGATGCTCAATAGGTGCCTATTACCCTCCCTCTTTACTCAGAATTTCCTTGTCTATGAACAGGAGACAATGATACCACTTCCACATAATTGTATGAGGATTACAGGAGATGAGGTTAAGTAAAGAAAAGGGCTCTCTTTAAAACAATTGGCCTGTGCATTTCACAAATTTCCATGTCTACAGACACAGACACACACACACAAACACACACAAACACACAGGTTAGGGAATTGTTCTAGATTAAAGGAGTCTAAAAAGCCAGGATAACAAATGTGATGTGTGATCCCTGATTGGATCCTAATCTGAAAGGGAAAAATAACTCTAAAGGGCATGATTGGGACAACTGGGGAAATGTAGGTGATAGGACTACACTAACGTAAAACCCCAAGGGTGTGATAATGGTGCAGTGGGTGGGTAGGTTCTTAGGAGTTACATGCTGAAGTACTTAGGGGGAAGTGTCCCAATGTCCACAGCTTTCCCTCCAATGGCTCAAAAACAACAAACATGCACACAGAGGAAGAAAACAAATGCAGTCAGACAACAACTGGCTATCAAGGAAAGGGAATACAAGTGTCCACTGCATGATTCTTAAAACTTCCTACTGATTTGCAATGTCTCTAAATGAAGAGCTGGGAAAGGGGGAAGTGATGCTAAGGGCTTCATGCACACCTTTCTTTTTCCCTCATGTCTGCTTAGGCAACATGGACACACAGCCCACAGGTCTGCAGCACTCACCTGGCTGCAGCACCCTGATCTCCAGCAGGTTGGAGGTCCTCTCCGCCAGTTGTGTCCAGGTATTGTTGTAGTTCTTCCGCCACAGCTCCGCCACACACTGGTACTTGCCTGCTTCCGTGTCACTGGCTCGGCTGATGCTTAGGCGGACATTGTTGCTGGACTCAGCCTTCTCGATGGCAGTTCGGGTTCGGAAGCTGGAGGACCTGTCCCCCCACTGGACCCCTCCGTCCCGGGTGAAGGTCACCAAGTCATGGAACTCCACTGTGCCCACCGGCTGGAACCGCCATGTCACCGACACGGGGACCCGGGCAGGGTAGTGGGGTTTGATGATACACTGCAAGTCAAAGGAGTCGCTGTAGGTCACCCCCGGTGTCCGGGAGATGGCTGTGACTGCGAAGCCCATTTCTGGAGAGAGAGCAGAGAGATTCAACCAGAGGAGGCACGTGGCTTTCTCAGGGCAGTATGACATCAGCAATGGGGTAGCTGGCAAAGCAAGCAATGTGGGGCAGAGGCTCTTGGGGCCCCTTTTGAGCTCTCAGGCTAGTGTTGCTTTTAGTATCCTGCTGAGGCCCAGTCCAAGAGTTTCCAAGACTCCACAGAAAGGCCCACCACAATTCCCCCTGAGCAGCACTAGCCTAACCCTTCCCAATGAGATCCTTGTGCATTTGCTCCTCCCCTGGAATTAGACACTGCAATCCTCTCAGAGACTGATTGCATGTAGGCAGGGTCGCTCCTAGAAATCTTGAGATTCCATGAGTAAACAGGAAAAGAAAACCCCAAAGCCAATTTCCTCCATTGCACAGGAGGAAAACACAACCACACAGCCCCAACACCTCTTTTCCTGGTCCCCTAGCGCACTGGTGCCGAGAAGGGAAGTAGATGGAGTCGGCCTCCAGTCCCTTTCTCACGTCCCTCATGAAATCCAAGAACAGAGCAGGTGGGGACCTCCAGTAGGGTGGGACAATTGTCCTAAATGCAGGGTTCTGTAGTCTCAGCGGCTGTGGGTCTCTCAATATTCCTTATTGAATGGGCAGCACTGCTAGGCCCTAATACTGACTCCTCAATGTGAGTACCTCAGAGTTCTTTCAGCCTGGAAATACTGTTTAATATTCATACATTGATCACAATCATGAAGCTAACAGTAGCCAGTATTTATTGAGCACTATCTAGGTGCAAGCATGGTGCCAACTGCTTTGCTCTCATCATGCTCCACTGAATCCCCAAAACAACCTTGTAGAACAGGCAGGCTTGTCATCTCTTCCTGCAGACGTAGAAACTGATGCAGAGAGAGGTTAGATAAATTGCCCAATATCAAGCATTTAGTAAGTCAATGACAGAGTTAGTCTCCAACCACATGTAACTGATTCCAGGGGCCTTTTTAGGTTGCTTTACCCATGGAAAGCCTAACACAGTGGTTAAAGGCCTAGACTCTGGAGCCAGCAGCCAAGACTTTGACACTTCCTAGTTGAGTGACATTAAACAAGTTACTTAACTTCTCTCTGTGTCTGTTTTCCAATCTGTAAAACGAGTCCCTGTGAAGATTAAATAAATCAGTGTTTATAAATATTACAAATAGTACCTGGCACATGAGATATACTATATTTTGTTAAATATTTTGTTAAAAAATAAAATAGAAATTAAAAAAAGTACTTTAAACTCTGTAATGTGAAAGACTGGCCACAGGATGAATCTTTTGGCTTTCTATGGTGAGGTTAAGTTGGCAAATAGGTAGGTACAATTTGCTGAAAACTCTGGACCTTTGATTTGGATTTCATAAGCTATCTCTATATACCCTTTAAGAAAGTTTATGACACAGAGGCCCATCCTTAAACATGAAGCACCTGTGACAGTAGCTGTGCACCTGTGTGTAGTAGGCGTTGCATGAGGGTGGTGTAGGACAGAACCTCAGGGACAGGACCCACACCAGGTGCTCCTGGCCTCACACCTGAAGGGGAGAGAGCTTCCCCAAGCAACTGACTTTGTCTAGTCCTGACACGGGCACATGCCATGGTCACAGAGCACCCAAGCTGCTCTAACTGAACAGCCATAATGGCCCATTGTACATTTGGGACCCACATCTAATTATACTGATATGAAAATTCACGTGTGTCATTGTTAACTTTAGACTGAAAAGACAACCTTAATTAGTCTAGAGTGCCCTCCCATTCTTCCTTGTTCAGTCCTTTGGGCCACCTAATTATGGCTCTAGCCAGAGGTATCTCAATGGTGGAGATCAGGTGAACAGTGCTGGCCTCCAGATCCCAGGGCAGAGCCCCTCAGTGCCCCTGGCTGTGAGAACCACCAGACATATGGTAAGAAAAAACTCAGGGGATAACCTGATACCATAAATTACTTCTAGAGAAACAATCCTCACTAACTCTAATCACTCATTGGACATTCCTAACCTTCCAGGATGGTAAAAAAAAAAAACAAAAAAACACCAGTACTGGACATCCAAAAGTTGTCCCCCAAGTTCCATCTCACTGGGTCCACACAGGTGCTAAGTATGGACACAGGAACTGAGCTGATCAGGAAATGCAATCACTGGAGGAAGTTTCTAAGACAGAAATCTGAGCTGTATAATTACTGCAAAAAGCAGGTCAATCTTTAGGATTAAGCTTTAGAAAATAAATGTAATTCTAATCTCAGAGGGGTAAGAAAATGGAGGACTCTGTTAAGGACAAAAACCACTCGGGGCTGCCATCTTTACTGGAAGTATCCAAAAGCACCACCATCCCAACCTGCAAGGAAGGTGGTGACACAGTCCCAGGGAGTGGGACATAAAGTTGCTGAGGACAACCGATGTCTCCTGATAAACAGGAAGACCTGACATAACAAGTTTCTTTTCCAGCAAAGTCACAGACTGGTCGTTTAAAATCTAATATACTGATTATATCCCAGGCAGATAAATGTTGATAGAAGCCTCTTTACCCTATGAGAAGCAAATCTAATATTCCTTGGTTTTAGCAAATCTCAAGGTATCTTTTCATTCCATGCTAATGAGGGAATAGCTTTGCTAGGTATGGGCCCCATCAGGTAGTAGAAACTTGTAGCCTTAGGCAAAGTATTTAATGTGTCTCAGTCTCAGTTTCCTCCATAAAATGAGTGTCTCACTTGGCTAGGTGGGGATTCAATGGGACAACTAAGCTTAAGTGTTAAGGATCATCCAGGAACATAGTAAATGCTAAATAAATGACAACAGGTGATTTTATACCCTTCTCTGCTCACTTTCAGGAAGGCTGGCCCCTGGGCAGCAGGGCAGGAAAGACATGCCACACAGTGCTCAGCCACTCTGCTCTCTTTAAGGCCAGGCTGGCAGTGGCCACGCTCCTCTACCTGGGGCCACCACTATGGCTGGGTGGCTTCACTAACCTGGATAGAGTTCTGATAACATCACTCTCTCCTAGCCAGACTAGGAGTAGGCACAGCTCCCAGCTATTGCTATCCCTCAGGAGCCCCATCATCCACTGTGGGTCCCTTAGTCCCTGCTAGCACTATCTTAATTAATTAAACCCTTATAAGAAACAAAATAGACATAAAGGAAAGTACTTCAAACTCTATAGGTAAAAGACTGGCCATAGTTTCCTCCTAGAACTCTGACTGACAAAAGTCAGGATAAGGTGTTTGACACTGAAGCTGTCTCCATGCCAGACCCACTGCCAGTCCCACCGCTCACTCACCAAGAGCTGTGATGGAGATGAGAGTGCTGGCCCGGCGCTCCCCAACAATCTGCCACTCGCCATCCACCGCCCGCACCCATTCAGTCACATGGCATTCATACTGGCCCTCGTCCTCCTTCCTGCTGTTGAAGATGCCCAGGCTGAACGAGTTGGGCTGCACCTGCTCCATCTGGACGCCCCCAAAGCTGCTGCGCTCCCAGTAGGACGAGCCTGGCTGCACGGTGCCATCCCGGTCTAGCCACATGATATTGCTGCGGCGGTTCTGCCTGTCCACAAGCTGCCAGATGACAGAGAAGCGACCCTGCGGCCTGCCTGCCGTGCGGACGCTGCAGGAGAAGCGCAGGTCCTCGCCCTCAAGGATGACGCTGGCATTGCTGGCCACCTCCACGGAGATGCTGCTCTCTAGGAAGAGGCAGAGAGAAACACACTGGAGGCTTTATGTTCTCCATAGCGCCCTCCCCACAGAGGAAACAGGAGGAGGGGTGCAAATGGAATCATATTTAGGTACGGTGAGCCTCAGAGGGTCAAAAACACTCTGACCCTAGCTGCTGCAAGCCCTAGCTGGTTCTGGGCATTGCTCCCTGTGATTTTAGAACTGATAATCTAGGATGTTCTTTGCTATGTGCAGAGAACTGTGATAACGAGGTTCTAAGACCTGAGCCTGAATAAGAACCTAAGAAATACAACATAGTGGCATGATGTTCAGGGCATAAAACAATTTATCGAGTAGTCTATTCAGCTGGAGTTCAGCATTTTTCAAGTTGAATTTTCAGCAAGAAGAGTAACTCCAAAATCCTACTTCACTTCACTCTTCCTACCATTCAGTACTACAGCAGTCAAATAAAAGCTGAACATCCATAATGTGCCATTTGAGTTCTTCAGGACAATTTAGGAAATACGAAAAAAAAAAAACCGAAAGTAAGTATTTGGATGATAACGTGTGCTTAAGTGTGGGTAATAAGGGAGCACAGATGGTCTAGTTT
This sequence comes from Pongo pygmaeus, assembly GCF_028885625.2. NCBI lineage: Eukaryota > Metazoa > Chordata > Mammalia > Primates > Hominidae > Pongo > Pongo pygmaeus. The sequence goes on along the minus strand of NC_072373.2, from coordinate 113,110,080 downwards.
TGCAGAGTGCGTGAGGAGCGGGCTTTCATTCTTTCATTAACACACAGGAATAAAACAAAGCCAGCAGCTCGTCATCCACCACTCTTCCCGCCTGTCCAGTCAGCCCTGGGGCTCCTTTGCTCTCTTTCTAGAAACATTCAGCCAATCAAAAGTTTGGGATTAGGATTCCACTCCCTTCCCTGTCTCATCTAGCCTCTGCTGCTCACTTAACTATCTGAATTCACTCAATCAAATTATTTAAACTCGACATGCCTCAGCCTCTTCTTCTGTAAGACAGGTAGAGAGGTACCTTTAATTGTAGAATTCTTTAAATATTAAAAAGTAAATGAGATGATGCGTATAGATTCACCTAACACATAGTAGGTTTTCAAAAACTGGTCATCATGATCATGATTAATTTTACTATTCCACATAACTCTTTGTTTTTATAAACATCAGAGATAGCCTAATATGTTTTAATTATGCACGTAGTATTTTGTGTAATTATCTATATTGAGTTCAAAAGGCCTGTATGTATTAAAGAACACAAAGTAACTAATTTGGCTCCAATTTTTGGGTACCACCCACATTAAATACATGCAATAATTTTAAACCAATTAATTAAATCAAATCCCAGATTTTAAGAGGCACACCCAATTACCAAGAGAAAACACACACATACACATAACAATGCATTTGAATCAAATCTTTTCTCTCCTTTATTTCCCCAACAAGCAGAAACAAAGACGAGCACTGAGCCTCAGCATGTAGTTCTTATTATAGTGAGGATGCCTGCTACCCATTCTGGATTTGCTTGTTTTCTGTGAAAAATAAAAGGTCTCGATGGGGCAGGGAATAGCAATTTTCCCAGGAGGGCAACCTCCCCCAGGAGTCATACCAGGATGATTCATACAGATGATCAGGCTCCTGAACAGTCACCATCTATAGCACTAATGGTTAAGAGGATGGATTTGGAGACTTCCTAACTCTGTAATCCTGTGGTTCTTCCTTAACCTACCAAAGCTCCAATTTCTCATGTGCAAAATGGAGATACTAATCGTGCCTACTTCTTAGGGCATGACATTGAGAGGATTAGATGAGGTAATTATTTTTCATCATCATTAATAACAACAATATTCCTCTTTAGATTAAAGACTCATCCCCACTGTTATCAATTCAAAATAAGGGATTAAAAGGGCAACTGCAGCATCAAGGAGGAAAATCCTTTCACTTGTCTTAAGCAGAAGAATGACTTGCAGGACCTCACTCTCATCCCCTACTGTCATCCCAGTGGACGCTTATGCAAGTCCTGGCTCATTTATTGAAAGGGCTACTGTTTGGTGGTGCTCTGTTGCTTGAGCAAGCCTGGAAACCCACATAGGTAGAATGTGGGGCTACAAGAAGAAATGCTATTTTATTATAGCAGCTGAGGCAAAGGCAACTACAGACCTGGTGCCTCACTGCCCACTAACACTATTTACAAGAATTTCCAGGCCTGAGAAAAGGCAGCCGACAATTTTAAACTCTCTGGATTAAGTGAAAACTAGGACAGAACTAATGAAAATCTGAGTACACATTCACAAATGAAATTTCAAATCAGGAAGTTGATGGTGTAGCACAGGCTAAGCGCAGGGCGGTGGGTGTGGCATTAGAAGCAAATATTTCCTAATGCAATGCAAGCTCAACCACTAACTGAACAATCAGCTCTGTCACTTCCTGTGTGGTGCTCTGATTTCTTCATTCATTAGATGGATATCATATTGGCCTCTACGAGGATTTGAGAGGTGGGAGCGGAGAAGGAGATGATATATGCAGAAGCACTTTGGTCTCTTAGGAGGAAAAGCGCCATTAAAATCCAAGGCATTATCACCATTACCGATGTGATTGTTGTTGTTCTTCGGCAGACTTACCCAAGTGGCCTTGGGACAGGATCTGGTGGTGCTGGGGGACTTTAACTACCCAGTTATCTGCTGGAAAAGCAATATAGCAGGCCACAGATCATCAAACAAGTTCTCAGAAGGGGTTGGGGGAAATCTTAGTACAAAAAATATAGGAAGTAAACAGCGTGGCTGCCCTTCACTTGATCCTTAGAAAACAATGAGGAATTAGTTGCAGATTTAAAAGTAGAGAGTCCGTGGTTAAGGCAAGCACAGACTGACAGGAAAATAGTAAAGACAGTGGGCATTCAATTCAATAATTTCAGTTGTACAGTATTCAGCAAGCACCTACTCTATGCAAAGCACCATGCTAGGCATTGCAGGGGGGAAAAGGCTAAGAAACAAAAGAATCTCAAAATAATTAGGTATGTGTGTGCATGGTTTTTAACAAAATAATAATAAGCATAAAAGAAAATAATCCAGTTGATGAGACAAGAAGAAAAGAGTGACAAGAGGACCCCTGTGGCTACTTTTTACTTCATACTTGAAGAGAAATATTTTAAATATTAAAACATATAAATAAAAAGTAAAGGAAATTATTACAAGGCTCAGAGAAAGAATAGTTTGAGCAGCTGAGAAAAGGTTAAAGGTTAGTCTTAAAACTTTACCACTTGTTTAAAATCAGAGCGTTATAGGTTTTTATTCTCTTTACTAAAAACATAACTATGGGAGAATGAGATTAGTAAGAATATCTTGATACTATGAATGTTTAAACACAACACAAGCAAACACCAGTAGTTTCTGGAATCCCTAGCAATGGCCACTACCCACCCACACAAGGCCAGTCTACATGAAGGCTGGGAGCCCACTGAGGCAGCCTCAGAAACTAGCTAAGCTTAAAAGGCTATGCTCCAGGAAGATGTGAGAGGTCCCATCCACTGACTTTTAGAAACACAATTTCAACATGGAAAAGCCATTTAGGGAAATGCCAGCCTTTATACCTGAAAAACCCAGATGGTAAATCCTTAATAATGCACTTTATGATTTAAAATCCTCCTTAAGTGAGATTTCAAGGCAGGCATCTACCCACTTCTTCTGGGACTTGATTCCCACACAAGAGCAAACAGCTTTCTGGGATTCCTGGTTTCCCTCCAAGCTGAGCTGCCACTGCCTGTGTATGCACGGGGCTGCTAGCAATCAGATAGGCCTATGCCCAGCCCTAGACTGCCCTGATCCTGGACACCCCTGATCCTGATCCTCTGCTATGGGGAGCCTGCTAAATGTAGGCAGGTGGGCTACAACAGGGAAGAGAGGCTCAACGGTTTCTCCCCCAGCTCTGCATTAACCTCGAGGGTTCCATCTGCCTCCCCTCACCCTCACCACGCTATTCTCTCTCCCCCTACCTCTCCTAAATGATGCTGAGCCAAAGGAGAAGAAAGCAGCACATCTCTCTACTTACTGAGGGGGAGGACTACGATGGGGATATTCTTGGGACGCTTGCTCTCCTTATCAATGAATTCCCCGGTCACGGTTTTCTCTCGCTCAGTCACCCGGCAGTTGTATTTCCCGCTATCTTCCTGGCGGAGGTGGTAGATCTTCAGCACAAAGACACTGTCGCTCTCTTTGGCCACCTTAAGCTGTCCCCTGGCTTCCCGGTGAGCAAATTCGCTGTTGAGGACAGGCACAGCGTTAGGGCCCATGGTGGCGATGAGCGAGCTGTTGAAGGCCCAGGAGACAGCAAAGTAACGGTCGGGAACATTCTGAGCCTCCAGGATGCATCTGAACTCCACCGGCTCACCCACCGTGTGCAGCCGCTTCTCTGTTTCCAGCCGAACAGTGAATTCTTTGTCTAAGAGAACAAGAAAAGAAACACATCCTGGGTGAATGAGGGCCCCAGCCAACTAAACCACATCAGCACATTCCCACTATCCTTCCTCTTCTTTACAATACTAACTGCGGGGAGGACCACAGCACTTAGCTTGAGAGAAAAATCCAACTCAGACCCAGGTTATCTGAGGCCCAGAGAAACCCCCGAATATCACAGAGAGAATTCAAAACTACTTCAGCCCAGACGGTCTAAGCAAACTGTTACCCCAGTTAAGACCCATGGGGCTCAGTCTGAAGCTTTAGATGTCTTAGATGAGACCCCCAGGTCAGTGAGAAGCTACTAATATCACTTAAATGGTAGATTACAAATATCTAGCCTTGATATATGCACCCAGAACTCCATTTAAGCAACAGCATTATAAACATTTTCAGCAGATATTGTAAGACTTACCCCACTGAAGTCTGTGGGAAAAAATTACAGAGTGGCCTAGGTGCTGGCCCAATCCTAATGCTCAAAGATGACTATATTAAAATTCCCTCTCTACCCCCCGCCATGTGAATACTAGAAATAAGATGTAGGTATGACAAACCCTAACAGAATTACATAGAAAAAATAAAAATTAATGTCTGTTCACTAGTTTACCACCTGTCAGATCAAATCTTTAGGCAGATTTCAATGGAAGTAGGTACTTTCCCACTGAAGTACCTACTAAGTACTTACTTTAGTAGGAAAGTACCTACTTTAGGGGGAAAGTACCTACTAAGTACTCACGCCTGGTTAAACCTTAGTAGGTACTTTCCCACTTAGTAAGTACTTAGTAGGTACTTTAGTAGGAAAGTACCTACTTCTGCTGAAAGCCAGACAGCCACTGAAATGATTACTAAACCCAAGCAGCCTCCAAAGAGCTAGGTGTTTTTTAAATTTTTATTTATTTACTTATTTATTGTGACAGGGTCTCACTCTGTTGCCCAGGCTGGAGTGTAGTGGCATCATCATGGCTCACTGCAGCTTCGACTTCCCAGGCTCCAGCCATCCTCCCACCTCAGCCTCCGGAGTAGCCACCATATCCAGCTAATTTTTGTTGAGTTGGGTGTTTAACCAGGCATGAGGGGGTGACCAAAGAGGGGCTCATCACCACTAACAGCATCACCACAACCTGTGTACCAGTGTACAGTGGCTATTAATCTCATTAGACAGCTATCGTATCTCATAGGCACCCACGGCAGAAGTCAGGGGGAAGAAAACGGAGTTAAGGGTTAGAGACTGGAGCTGAGACCACTGCCCAGTTCTAGCTCTGTTCCTCTAAAAAGAACACTGAGGGGGAAAAAATCCCATGGCAGAGACGTTTGAATTCCATGTAGATTCATTAGCTCCAAACTTGCCTGCCTTCCCTAGACTGGCATGTCTAGCCTTTCCCACTATCTTCAAGATCTTGCCCATTCATCCTGTCCTAGGCACTCTTCAAGCAGACAAGGATTCTGTTTCCCCAAGAAAACATAAGAATCACGCATGAGCAGCATCCACATTCCTCTTTTCCAGCCCCAGCTCAGCTTTACCCCTCCGGCTCCTCAGGCTCTCCAGCCCCTCCCCCCAATATAGGCCAGTGTCCTGCTGCAAACACCCCTTCTTTCCAGTGACCTAACTACTTCCTCTAGCAGCCAAACTTCCTGACAGGGAAAACCACGTCATCAACTCCAGGGCCTCCCCTCCAATGAAGTAGCTGCTGTCACAGCTTCCAGCTCCCAAGAGACCAGTCTTAAGAGGCACGGATTGAAGGAAGCGCATTTCACTCTGCCACCATCTGCCTGGATGAACACACCCATATGGGACAGTCCCGGTGTTATCTGCTGGATATTATCTCTCAGATCAACCCAATTAGTCATTTATAACCCAACATCAATGACAGAAAAGCACTCCTTCCACATAAACACCACTGGAGCTGTGCAAGGGGTACCCTAGGCCTCATACCTTTCCATTGCTCCAGGTTAGCCTGGCTGTAACTCTGGCTTTCTTCTTTAGGCAACCAAAGACTCTTCTCATTTCAGGGGAATCCCCCCATGCCTTGATGACACCTTCATGTTCCCAGGTTGAAGACACAGATTTACCCACATCACCGCCGTTTCTGCCCTTGGTTATGCCCAGTCAATTACATCTCTAGAAACTGACCTGTGCTTTTCCCAATACCCCTTCCACTTCATCTCACTGAAATTAGGCTTCACTGACTTAGCAAATGTCACAAATGATCCACCCTATCCCTACCCCCATCCTAACCAAAGGCTTTCCTCAAGCAGGTTGAGGCCTCTGAGCCTGCTCTATGATCCCTTCCCTCCTGCTCTTGCTGGCCTTCCCACTCTGTTCCACTCTCTCTCACCTGCTTCTCTGGTAACCTCTTACTGCTGCTGTTCTCCCAGGCCCTTTCCCATTTTTACCCCATGGGCTCTTCCAGGGCCCTGATCACTCTCAGGCTCGGTCTCTGAGCCCCAGACCCCTGTGCCTGAGGACCCACTGGGTGTTTCGCATACTGAGCATCTCTATCAGAGTCTACCTGATGGATGGGCTCTTTCATTAGAATCTACAAAAACAAAAGGCAGCCAATGCTGCCACAAATGCAAAGGTCCCACATGTCCTCATTATTGTTCTTTCCCTCCCACAGTTCAAGGAACCCCCCAGAACTCCAGCCCCAGCCCCTGGGCTTCTAGACAGTTGGACCTCTCCTTCCATTGTGCTCTTTATTCTTTTGCCTCTGGCACCCACTGACCTAGCCTTAGCTCTTATTAGCTCTTTTCTACCTGGTCTCTTGACTTCAGACTCAACGGATTTAATCAACCTCCAGGTGGCGTCCATGGGTTTTTCTTTCTGAAACCCTGATGATTGTGTTACTCCCTGCTTAAAAATCTCTACCTCCTCTCCAACCGTCTACAGCAGAGGTTTTCAAACTTTATCAAGAAGAGGACAAAGGAAGGGGACTTTTTATTCATATAAAATCTTTTGCCGCCCAACCTAGTTGAAGCAAGGGGGGACCACTCAGGCCCTCGCAAGCCTTCTCCTTACACTCCTGGGTGCGCACACGTGCATATGAACACCAACACACACCCATGTCTAACCTCCTAGGCACCTTTGAGGGGCTTCCAGGGTTCCAAGAACAGCTTGAAAACTCTTGGCCCACAGAGTCAAGCCCCAGCTCTATATCACAGCATTTGGGGCTTCGGGGTCCCTTTCCTCTCATCACACACATCTGGAACTCAACATCCAGAACTAGTCATACTTGACTCCTTTCTGCTTGCCAAACATATCAAACACTTTTGCACTTTTATGCTTCTCCTCCTGCTGACTCCTCAAGCTTCCAGACTCAGTTCAAGTCAAGAAACTTATTGGTGTTCCTGGATTTGTCTTATCAACCATCCCATTCAGAGAAAACTATGGTTGCAAGAACACTTCCTATTTCCGGTATTCCCAGAGCACTCTATACAAATGCTATCAATGCACTTAGCACATTCTACTTGTCCATTTGGTTCTCAAGTCTGCCTAAGTGCAGGGACCAGTGCTAGTCATCTTTGAAGCCCTTAATGCCTATCACCATCACACCTTCAATGCTGTGGAGACTGGCTACATGTTTACTGAAATAAACTAAGAGAAGGGTCGAGTTGGAGATGCAACTGCTGAACCTAAACAGCACAGGAATGCAGAGTGAAGTCATCAACTTTTTTTCCACTTAGTTTTCTTTTTGCTGGCTTAGTCTAGATACATTTTCAGGGTAAATTCAAAAAGTTCTAATTCCAAATTGGTAAGATTAAAATAAAGAAGATTAACTGATGCAACCTAATTTAAAAGCATTAAGACTCAAAATTTGGCCCAAATTTTTGAAGCTGATCTTAAAACTATCCAGGAAGGGAAAGGATAAATATAAAATAAAGCCCCTTGGATAGATTTTTTAATATTGAAAGATCCAGAAGCTGCTAAATGTCCTACAGAGCAGATAAAGTGCTCCCTATCCCTACCAACCCCTATGGTAAAAGATTTCACATCCATTAGATGACTTATTAAAGTGATGTCCAGAGAATTGCTTCTGCCCTAGAAGCTTTGCTTGAAAAAAATGTAGATAGCAGAAGAATCACCTGGGAAGCATACCGGAAATCCAGCTTCCCAGGTCCCATCCCAGGAGCCTCCAATTGAAGACTTCTGGGACGAAGCCCCAAAATGTGTACTGTTAGCTGAGTCTGAAGCATTACTCTAGAATGGCAGAGAAAGTATGCAAAGACCCAGGCAACTGACTGCAGCAAATGGGACAGGGAGCCCAAGAGACAGGTCCTGAAAAAGGACCCCACCTGTACTGCAACTCACCAGCTCATTTCCCACAAGCCACACTCACTCACCAGAACCACCACAGTCCTCACCAGAAGTGAGCATCCGCACAAGGAAAGGCTTTCAGGCCATTCATCGCCAACTTAGTGATGGCACAACAACCACACTCCAACCAAAGCTGGGGGAACTGAAGGCCCATGTGAGAACCTGCCCTCATCCCAGCAGAGGCAGCCAGCAACAGCTGTCAGCTCTGGCCTGGAGCCTGGTGGGCTCAGGAGACTGGGGAGTAGAGTCTGGGGCCACAGGAGATACTAAGAGAAGCCAGGGAGGGTTTCAGCTGGCTGTGCCACCATAATTTTGCCTCAGCTCTGAAGACATCATGCAACCTCCTCAGGACCCCTTCCAGGCCTTCACTTAAGAAAACATCTACAGTGGAACTTGGTACTCTCAGACTGGCCTCATCAACATTCCCTATGACTCCTCTTGAGCCGCAACATAAAGTAATCTGCATTCAGCATCCTCACCTGCAAAATAGGAATACTACCACCTACTCACCTCACAGAACGTCTGGGGGATGGTGAATTAATATGTGATAAAGCATTTTGGAAATTACAAAATATCACCAAAGACTATTCTTAGATAAAAAATAATAATTTAAGCCAAAATTTCTCTAGTTCATAATGTTAGACCTTGGATGGAAGTCTCATTATCTCAAATGGCTTCTGCAAATGAAACCAGATGGGTACCTGAGGAAGGCAACATCATTAAACGGGGCAGCAACTGTGGCTAATGGGAATGAAAGCCCAGAGTTTTAAGATACAAATGGTTTCTCAGAAATCTCCCAATTTTTAAAATGAGTTTCTAATTCAAAAATGTGTAAACACCATGTAGGTCAAAGAAAGCATGTCTCTAAGCAGGATTCAGTCTGTGCGGCACCTGCCTGTGACTCAGGTCTTAGGATACCTATGTCCCGCACATCCCTCAGCTCCCTCCGGCCGCACACAAGACCGGCTTCAACTTCACATGAAAACCTGCTGTCCTGGTAGAGGTGCCCAAAGAAGGAGTCTCCTCCTTCTCCCAGTATCTGACAGCCTTCACCACCAGGTAAAGGACAGGACAAGAGGCTCAGAGGGACTGACCAGTTGGCTGGACGTTGACCACGGCTCCCTCGGAACGCTTTCGGGTCATAGCATACCACGACCCATCCGGATCCTGGATCCACTCGGCGGCCTCGCAGTAGAACTCGCCCTGGTCAGAAGGCTGCAGGTGGAAGATGGTGAGGCGGAAGGTGGTCCTCCCCAACTTGTCCAGCCGCACCTCCCCCAGGCTCTGCCTCTGGGCATATTCGCTGCTGGAGTGAAGCATGAAGTCTCGGCTCAGGGAGATGACCTCCACGGGCTTCTCGCCAACTTTCTGCCGGAGCCAGGCCACAGACAGGTGGCTGTGCTGAACAGTCTCCGAGGCCACCTCACAAGTGAGCTCCAGCGGGTCCTGCTCCACTCTGTGCAGAGTCTGGGGCATGGCAGTGGTCTGCAGGGAGTCTGGGATCACTGCAACACAGAAATGTCCTGAGAGTGCAGTCACAAAGCCACAGAATCTGAGACTCCCGGGGCTAAGCTCCCATTCCACGCAGGCGTCACTGCACTGCGTCCCTAACAGTCATCCCTGAACCACTGATTCAAGGCCACAGACAGCCCCAAATGCACATAAACAGAAAGTTTTCTGTTTGGATTTGGAAATGCATCATTTTGGTGCTTAACACTTACCTGTCTGGTATTTTCATAACACTTGGATAAAACCTGGGGTATATTTCATATTACATAATAAATGAACTCCCTGAAAATACCGCCTTTAAACAATTGTCTTATAGGTCAAATAACATTTGTTGTTGATTCTGGCACTGCTTTGAGATACTTTAACTTCACTTCTGACTGATCCTCTAATGGAAATGCCTCCTGGAACTTTTAGTTTTACATTTCTATACAACATCCTTTCTTTCCTTCCCACATCCCCATCCTGTAACTTACTTCAGCAATGCAGCCCTAGGAAGATGATTTTTTTTAAAAACCATTTTTGGTAGAAAAACTAATCATCATATCCTAGTTTTAGTAGGTTTAATTTTCACGTAATTCATCGATCAAAGAGGTCCTCACTGGAAGGAAGCCACAGGCTGGAGAGATTCAGGCAACAGAAGAGATTTTCTCTGTGATCCCTTGGTCAGAATCATACCCTGATCCTTGCTTGCACCTTTCTGGAGATTAAATAGCACCACCTCTCTGTCTGATGAGAGTACCCTAGTCACAACTAGTATGTGTATTCTCCCTGTTCTCACCCAAGGATTGGGTCTTACAGGTCTCCTGCTGGGAACGGCCAAGTGCGGTGGCTTACACCTATAATCCCAACACTTTGGGAGGCTGAGGGAGGGAGATCACCTGAGGTCAGGAGTTCGAGACCAGCCTGACCAACATGGAGAAACCCCGTCTCTACTAAAAATACAAAATTAGCCCGGCGTGGTAGTGCATGCCTGTAATCCCAGCTACTCAGGAGGCTGAGGCAGGAGAATTGCTTGAACCCGGGAGGTGGAGGTTGCCGTGAGCCAAGATCGCTTCATTGCACTCCAGCCTGGGCAACATGAGCGAAACTCTGTCACACACACACACATATACACACACACAAAAGAAAAAAAAAGGTCTCCTGCTGGGACACAGACTAGTTAGAGAAAGGAAAAATAAACAAATGATAGTATGTGTATTAATAAAAGAACTAGCAACACCCACTGCTTAGTTGTGATAATAAAAACTGGAAATTAAGATAGGCAGAAAAACAGAACAGCCTTGATACGGTTAACCCTTTGACACTGGCAAACACTATGACCAGTGCTGCCCACGCTGGAAGCTCCTGCATCCCTCTTCCTCATGTTTCCTTCAGCATTAAGGAGCAACAAGGGAGACAGCCAGTTCATCGTTCCTTACGCATGGAGCCAAAGGACCTTCAATGTACGAGGTCTGAGCAAGGACCCGCAGCCACATGTGCTTCCTGCTTCAGCAGTGCCCCGTGGGTCTCAGAGCTGCCCAAAGGCCTATCCTTCCTAGAGGTTTCTCCTCTCTTCCAACTGATGTCATACGTCTCATCTTCCTTGTCATTCAGATCATCAACCACAAACGTCCTTGCCTTATATTTTCATATCCCTTTTCACCAGTTACAGGGTTAGTTAACTTACGAAATTCTTAACATCTGCATTAGACCTTTTTAAAGTTTCACCCTCAACCACCTATTATTTAGAAGTGAACACAGAAATTTAGTTTCCTTGTGCTATCTGTTGACCCCTAAAATATGTGGGGAGTTTTGGGATTTTTTTTAAAGTCAAATGCATGGCATAAAGCAAAATTACACTACTAAAATAGTGAGTCAGGCCAGACGCTGGCAATATAAAGACAGCTTCTCCTTACCCACTAGGTTCATCTTTGCACTGTAACTCCCAAAGTATTGCTTATCCGTGCTGGGTGTGTGGCATTCATACTCCCCGGCATCCCGGGCCTGAAGATCTGTGATGTGCAATAGGGTTGAGTTCCCCTGGACTCTTTCTATGAAGATCTTCCCTCCGCGGACACGCTGGGTGTAGATGGCATAGGGGAAGGAAGAGTCCATGGTGCTGATGATCTGCACCTCTCGCTCTGGCGACGAAGGCAGGTAAATGGACCACTGGAAATTCTGCTCAGAAGGTCCCTGGTAGCCACTCACATTGCACCAGATAGTGATGTGGGAGCCCTCCGTGCGGTACAAGGGTCCTTCCTGAACGGTGACCTGCCGCTGTGCTGACACCACACCTACGAGGGAGAGAAACACATGCAACATGCTCACTTACTTCTCAGACCAAAATGCAAAGTAGGCAGCAATCTCCAAAGGGTTTGTTATTTGTGTGACATGATAATAATATAAATAGCTTACTGGCCCTTTCAAAGGAGCTCTGTGATTTATAAATATTAATTAAAACACTCTGTGGTAAAGCACTGTCCCTAATTTGCATATATGGGAATTTGATCATGCCAAGATGTGCTTTTGTTACTTATTCAACAGCTGACCCTTGGGAATTTCATTTAGCCCCTCTGTTTGTCATTTATATGGCAGTTTTATATCTATTTATTAATGCTGTGTATAAAGTTTTTAATAAAATGAGCAGGAAAAGTTGAATCCTTGGCACGAATTCAGATGAAAACAAATAAAAGCAACCATCTAGAAATCTGGCTGAAATTACATGCTTCTTCCTTGGTCCGAGCGCTGGTGGGAGGGAGTCCTGGGAGCACCTTTTTACTGGTGCTGCACCCTTCATTTTCCCATGTGGCTGCTCCCTAACACCACCCCAAGGAGCATTCCTTAGTTTCTCTTCCCCTCATAAATGGAGGCAGAGCTGAGCTCCTGCAGGCTGCTATCGTTTTAAGCTGAGCACACCCAAATACAAATGTGAAGGGCTGAAACAGATCCCTGATGCCCAGATTCCCACAAACTGACAAAGGGGGGAACTAACAGTGCCCAGCTAAACCTGTGACAAGGACAGTCAGGCTACCCTTGAGTTTCCCATTCAGACTCCCCCGCTGACTTCCTGCCTTCTGGCTCAGATACTGTTCTCCAAGGTCACTTCTGCCTGCCTTCTCCATGTTCTTCTTAAAGTGGCATGGTGAGTTTAATTTCTCATTTCATGCCAACTCAATATTGATTGTGCCTGAGCCACTCAGAAGGTGGGAGGGGGCACACCCCTGCCTCTTCGTTTTGGCAGTGGTCACGTACTGCAGGTTGTGAAAAGCGCAGGTGAGTTATAGGCACAGCTTTGCCACCAATTAGAGCTGGCTGTGTCATCTCAGACAACTTGCTTTTCTTCTCCAGACCTTGATCTCCTCATCTATCAAATGATTTCTAAGAAGGCTTTGGAGAGGACTAGCATGGGTTCCGATGCTGGCTTTGTCACTTATTAACTGTGATCTTGGATAAGCTGCTTAACCTCTCTAAGCCTCAGTTTTCTCATCTGTAAGATGGGGATAATAATACCTGTCTCATAGGGTTATTGAGAAGATTTAATAACATCTGTAAAGACCCTAGCACAAAGCCTAGCCCACAATCAGTCCTCAATAAAGAGCTGCTGGCTAAGACATATTTTGGCTGGAACATTCTGTGGCTCTGGATCCACAGAGGACAGGATTTGGCCAATGACTGCTTAAGGACATTTCAATGGCCCCTTGACAATGACACCATCACTGGGCTGCCCACCTCCTCCCACAGCTGCAGACCATTCTTGTGATAGCTTCCCTTTTCCCCCACAAATGGGAATGGCGGCTGCCCCGGCTAGGCCTATCTGAAGTGGATCCAGCTGGTGAACAGCAGGGACAGCTCAAATACTAGTGGAGTGCAGCTCTCTGCCCAGCCCAGCGGGGGACTGTGCCTCAGTGTAAACTAATCTAATCTGCAAGATGACAGACCTCAAAACGGCCCATACAATGAAATGCCCATGGCTTGCAAAACTTTAATTCATGCAGAACCTTTCCTCAGAAGCAAAATCTTACATAGAACCCCATCTTGGCTTCAGCAGAATCAGGAAAAATAAAAAATTGGCAGGGGAAGGAAATAAACAGAACAAGTGGTATCTGAATTCATTTGATATATTCTGGTTGATGGCATTAATTATGATATTTAAAGTCACCATGAGGACAACTCATTAGTAATATCAGTATGTTAAAATATGGTGCATAACATTTTTACTACATGTACAGTCATGCACTGAATAACATTTCAGTCAATGAGGAAACACATGTACAACAGTGATCCTGTAGGATTATAATGGAGCATATAGAGATCTAATATATGGCACTTAATGTTGGCATGGCAGATCAAGTAGGGGAAATGACTGATATTCAGTAACAGTGCTGGGACATTTGATTTTCCATAATAAAATATATAAATGAAAATATACATCCCATCTAGGTTTGTTGAAATACACCCTATGATGTTCACACAAGAATGAAATTGCCTAATGACACATTTCTTAAAACATATCCCCATCATTAAGTGACCCATGACTGTATATACACACACACACGGTGACATTTGAATCAAATGATTGCAGTATTCCTGAAACACAGAACATTTTGCAAACAATTTAACTACATTCATAACATTAGGTAACCTTTGAATTGCAGTGTTCTATGACAGAGCAACTACAACCAACCCCCATCCGTCTCCTGCAAAGAAGGCTGGAGGCAGGTCAGGGTATACCAGCATCTTCAAGGACTGCTTCTCAGTCCTGGACCTACACTGGAATTACCTGGGGAGCTTTAAAAAAATAACAGTGCCTGGACCCCACCTGACATAACTGGTCTTAGGATTAATTAGGATTTTTTTTTGAAGCTCCACAGATGATTCAAATCAGGTGTAGCAAAGCACTGTTACTTTAAAGTGTCTCTACCTACATGGTGACAGCCAAGTGCTCAAATGAAATATCTTAAGGCTGTCACTAGCTTTCAGTTTCTCTCTTTGGTAGAGACCCAATCACTGGTTCAAGAAAGTTTCATTCTCCTCCAGTCTTCCCCAGTGCAAAAGAAAACAGCTGAGACCCATCAGATACTGGCTTTTGTGATGCAATAATGAGTTTAACCAGTATGCATCCTATTTACAGACCTTACAAAGGCACTCCGCCAGTAGATCATGCACGTCCTCCCCACCCAAAGGTAAACAGTGTTAAGTGGCCTGAATGAGCCAGGACAGCAGGGTCAAATCAACTTATCTAGGCTGGAAGCAGGTTATAAACAATCCGGACAAATAAATAACTACTGGATTGCATTTTAACCACACACATTCAGCTGCACCTGTTTATTAAATACTTCCTTAATTTCCCTCTGCCCCACAAAGGGCTTCTGACCCCTGAAAATAATGCTTCTCAACATAAAAATAAAAATAATTGTTTTCTTCTTGGCAGTTTAATTCCCCTTCCACACATCCCACTCCCCCCTCCCCATTTCCCTCTAATGGTAATACCCTGCTGTGCAGACCTCTGCTGCCTCCAAAGAGACACAGGCACCCAACCCTGACCAGGGCATCCTCTGACCCACAGCCCCTCTATCTCCCCTCTCAACCTATAATAGAAGGTTCCTCCCAGGCAAGGATCATTTTTTTTTAAATAACTTTTTTAACTTTAGACATTCTGTACTCTTTGGATTACTCTGCAATAAGCAAATATGACTT
This sequence comes from Pongo pygmaeus, assembly GCF_028885625.2. NCBI lineage: Eukaryota > Metazoa > Chordata > Mammalia > Primates > Hominidae > Pongo > Pongo pygmaeus. The sequence continues at coordinate 113,094,864 of NC_072373.2, read as the reverse complement.
CTGTAACATAAAAAGAAAAATAAAAATGTTATATATAACTGCATGAAAAGAACTAGAAAGAAAATACTAGGTGACAGGATGGCAAGCGATTTTTATTTTTTTCTTAATATTTTACTCCCTCCCCCAGTCCTCTGCAATGAGTATATACTAGTTTTATAACTAGAAAAAAATTTTAGCCAAAAATAAAAATAATGCATGTTTGCTATATAAAATTCACTACTGTAGTGTGTGTGTATATATATATATATGTGTGTGTGTGTGTATATATGTGTATATATGTATATATGTGTGTGTGTGTATATATATATATACATATATATATACACACACATATACATATTTGGTCTTTGTCCCCAGTTCCTGGCACTGAGCTCCTAAACCCCTTGGAACTTCCTAAGCAATGGGAGTACCTTTTGTTATTTATAAGAAGCCCCTTTTGGCCATCCCAGAGTTTATGCTAACGAGGTGACTGAAGGTGAGCACAGAGGCAGTTTCAAAGAAGGAGCTGGCCACGCTTAGAGTTGGAGTTTTCAGCTCCACCCTTAGACCTCCAAGGACAAGAGGGGGACTGCAGATTGATCCAATCAGCATTGGTCAGTGATTTGATCAGTCATACCTATGTAATGAAATCCCATATAAAAACCCTAAATAATGGAGTTAGGAGAGCTTCTGGGTGCTGGGAGCAGCGTGCACCAGGAGAGGGCATGGGCAGTCAGCACTACTCCCCTCTCAGACCTCGCCCTATGCACTAAATAGGACTGACCTATGTGACCAATAGGAAATGCACAAATGGTGGAATGTGACTTCCAGGGCTAGGTCATAAAAAGACAAGCACGATGTCATGAAGACGTCAAAGCAGCCATATGGGGAGGACCACATGAGGCCTCCTGCCAACAGCTAGCACTAACTTGCTAGCATGTGACTGGAAGTAGATTCTCCAGCCTCAGTCAACTCAGTCAAGCCTTCAGATAATGTCAACCCCAGGCATCTTTTTGTTGTTGTTGAGACAGGGTCTCACTCTGTCACCCAGGCTGGAGTGCAGTGGTGCAATCATAGCTCACTGCAGCCCTGACCTCCGAGGCTCACGTGATCCTCCCACATCAGCCTCCTGAGTATCTGGGACCACCAGCACACACCGCCATGCCTGGCTAACTTTTTTATTTCTTAAAGAGACGGGATGATACAGTTGGGGTCTGTGTACCCACCCAAATCTCACGTTCAATTATAATCCCCAGTGTTACAGGTGAGGCCTGGTGTGAGGTGACTGGATCACACGAATGGATCTTTCATGAATGATTTAGCATCACCCTTTCGGTGCTGTGCTCGTTAGAGTTCTCACAGTATCTAATTGTTTAAAAGTGTGTGGCACCTCCCCCCCTCTCTCTCTTGCTCCTGCTTTGGCCATGTAAGGTGTGCCTGCTTCCCCTTCACCTTCCACCATGATTGAAAGTTTCCTGTGGTTGCCCCAGAAGCCAAGCAGATGCCAGCATTATGCTCCCTGAACAGCCTGTGGAACTGCGAGACAATTAAACCTCTTTTCTTTATAAATTCTCCAGTCTCATGTATTTATAGCAATGTGAGAACTGACTAATACATAGGGTCTCACTGTGTTGCCCAGGCTGGTCTCAAACTCCTGGGCTCAAGTACTCCTCCTGGCTTTGCTCCCCAGAGCGCAGGGATTACAGGCATGAGCCACTGAACCTGCCCCTTTCCCCCGAACAACATCTTGACTGCAACCTCCTAGGAGACTCCGACTCAGAAGTATCCAGTTAAGATGTTACTGACTTTCTGAACCACAGAAACTGTGAGATAATAAACATCTATTGTTCCTTTAAGCCTAAAGTTTGGGGCTTTTTTTTTTTAAACCAACATATAACTAATGTAGACACCTGCAGTCCCTAAGATTGAATGCAAAATTGTGTTACACACACATGAGTGTGTTCTTCTGGGAAGAGTCCATAAACTTCAAAAGATTCTCAAACGAATTCAAGACCCAAAAAGATTAAGAAACATTGCATCAGACAATAAATTGTCAATGAGCAAGGTCCTGTCCTTTCAGATTGAGTTTTGAAATCACCCATCGCACAAATACATGATACCACTTAACTAGTTTTTCAAGATATTTCTTGTTCAAAGATGCTCCCACTTTTTCTTTGTGCTCAAGTCCTAGATAAACCTGGCTAGGGGCAGGAGGTATGATTCAGGAGTTAGTGAGCAGGGAGGTGTCACTGTGCCTGGGAAAGCCAGCTTCTCATGCAATTTTTGGAATATGCCTTGGCTCAGAAACCTACCTCTCTAGGCACAGGATCCAACTTATATGTTCAAGATGCGTGACTGAGCATGTGAAAGTGTCAGAGGGATCGACCTCACCATTTTACATCTACTTTTCCAGTTGTGGCCCCTACAATCATCAAAGCTCATTCAGCACCATGCTCCTCCAAATTCTGCATGCGACTCAGACACACTAGTATCTTTCTTCATCCATAAGATGAAAGTAATACAATGCACCATGTAGCAAACTCACAGGAGACCCTAGAGATCAAATAATACTGTGAAAGCCACCAAATGAATATTTTAAAATTTTATCTCATTTCTGCCAAGGTGAGATATCAATCTAAAAACAGGATAAATCTTTGTAAGTACGAGAACATTAAAAGGAACATTAAGTTTGGGTTAAAAATGCGAAACTGCATATGCAGTAAAATTACGTTTAAAAAAAAAAAATCCTACACCTACAAAAACAACCAAACAAAACGTTGATGATACTGGGCTGAATCACTGAATGGTGAGAATATGAGTGATTTTCTCCTCTCCTATTTTTCTCAATACCTTTTCTCTATTATCTCGTTTTTTAAATAAGCAAGTATATATTGTTTCTAAACTGAAGATAAATGATCATAATGAGTAGCACTTTCCCAGGCACTGTCCTAGTTGCTCTGCATACATCATCTCATTTAATCCTCACAACAGTGAATGGGGTCGATTTCATTACAGCCACATTTACCAGACAAGGAAATGGTTTTCAAGATTAAGTAACCTTCTCATGACACAGAATGTGACTAAGAGTTTTCTTATTCCACGGCTCACACTGAATGTGCTCTGTGAATATCAGTGAGAAGTAATAAAGCACTGACTGGATCTTCTTGCCCACCTGGTCCTAAAAGAAATGGTGGGGAATCTATGCAGTCCCAAGTTAAAAATGGGAACTGAACTGAGCTGCCACAGCATGCTGAATAGGTGGAGTCCAGGCCAACTAAGTGCTTCATGGAACTTAAAGGCTCCAGAGAGAGAGCAATAGGGAAGACCACTTCCACAGGCACATCGGTGACAACTTCTGGGGATTCTTACCTGTCAGCCTTCAGCCAAGGAAGGACAGGAAGTGGCATGGGCTAAAAGATCCTTTGTTTGACCTCCTTCCAGATCAGGTGACAAGAAAACACAACACTTGAACCTTTCCAATGACAGCCAGCACTTACTGAGCCCCAGCCAGGTAACTGACACTGTTCCACGTACTCTGCTTGTATAACCAGCTTTAACCTTGCAACAGCCCTCTGAGGTAAATACTCCTAGTGACCTCACTTTACAGATGCAGCACCTGAGGCAAGGAGTTAGGGAGTAAATGAAGCTGGCTAAAGACACTTGCACTGGCCAGGCACGGTGGCTCACGCCTGTAATCCCAGCACTTTGGGAGGCCAAGTCAGATGGATCACTTGAGGTTAGGGGTTCGAGACCAGCCTGGCCAACACGGTGAATCCCCAGCTCTACTAAAAATACAAAAATTAGCTGGGTGTGATGGCACACGCCTGTAATCCCAGCTACTCAGGAGGCTGAGGCAGGAGAATTGCTTGAACCTGGGAGATGGAGGTTGCAGCAAGCCGAGATCGCACCACTGCACTCCAGCCCACTCGGTCAATGTCACTGTCATCAAGGGACAGTCTAACCAAGGTCCAGATGACACAAGTGGAGCCATAAAACCAGGACAGCTTGAGGTTCAGCTTCCCAAGACCACAGGCGCAAGGACCTTATCTGGATCCATACTTTCATCAAAAAGGTCCCTTGAGGCCAGGCACAGTGGCTCATGCCTATAATCCCAGCACTTTGGGAGGGCGAGGCAGGTGGATCACCTGAGGTCAGGAGTTCGAGACCAGCCTGGCCAATATGGTGAAACCCTGTCCCTACTGAAAATACAAAAATTTAGCCCAGCATGGTGATGTGTGCCTGTAATCCCAGCTACTCCGGAGGCTGAGGCAGGAGAATCGCTTGAACCCAGCAGGTGGAGGTTGCAGTGAGCCGAGATCATGTCACTGCACTGTGGCCTGGGCAACAGAGCGAGACTCTATCTAAAAAAAAAAAAAAAAAAGTCCCTTGAGGATCCCTCGAGCCTGGGAGGCTGAGGCTGCCATGAACAACGATTGTGCCACTGCACTCCAGCCTGGGTGACAGAGTGAGATCTGTCTCAAAAAAAAAAAAGGCTCTTGAAACAGCCATCAACTCCCATGTGATAAATGCACTGCCACAATCCAGCAGCAAACCTAAAGTTCAGAGTGAATTCCTAAGTCTTTGCCTTCACTGACTTCCCACAGCATGGGCAGTAGCTGTGAGACCTTGGGCTGGTTACTTAACCTCTCTGCACCTCAGTTTCCTCATCTGTAAAGTGGTATAATCGTCACAGTGTTATGGAAGGATTAAATGAGTTGCTACATTTAAAACTTAATTCCTGGCACACAATAAGTGCTCAATAAATGTTTAGCCACTAGTTGCAGTAGTAGCAATAGTAGTGATATTAACTCTAGCTGTGGAACTAATTTCTCCCACACACCGTGGCAGGTTGTATTCTCCAGACACAGCAGTAACAATATCTCCTTCCCACATGCTCTTTTGCAATGTGACCATGCCACACACTCCCATCAAGAGGTGGAGTTTAGAATAATTCCCTTCTCTTTGGATCTGGGCAGGAAATCACTGTGTGACTTCCAATCCTAGGTCATGAAAAGTGATGTAGCCTCCATTTCACGCAGGGTGCCCTGAGCCACCTCATAAGAAAGCCAACGGTCCTGAGGCCATGCTGTCAGGGGGCCAAGGCACACGGAGAGGCCCTGGGCAGGTGCTCCAGTCCAGAGCTGGCTCCAGCCAGCTCCACCTGCCACCAGGTGAGTGAACAAGCCTCCACTGTGACCTGCCCCCAGCCTTGGAACTTCCAGCCATGTCTGCTGTGCCTCTACCCTCCAAAATTCTTGACCCACAGATTCTGTGAGCGTAACAAAATTGTTGTTTTAAGCCACTGAGGTTTGGAAACATTTGTTACATAGAAAGGTAACAAGAACACATGCTATGGCTTCAAGCAACATTTTTTTCAGTACCATTATGACGGATACTAGGACAGAAACTGTGAGGGAGAGATTAATAAGACATAGTTGACAAGTTGTCCTAAGCTGACGATCCTAAAATAAATACACATAACTAATCATTTTAATGGTATACGATAGCAGTGAGGTACAAAGTGCAAGGTTAAGCCCTTTCAGAAAGTGAAAGCATTCAAAAAGCCTTCAAAAAAGTACTGACATCTGAATTGGGTCCCAAAGCGCAAGGGAAATATATACCACATGAAAACACTGCAGTGCGTTCCAGGATTAGCAAGAAGTTTGTGGAGGTCGTTTTGTCACATGACTGGAGGGCACATCAGTGCCAGGCGGAAAAGGGCACCGAAAGGCACATTAATAAAGTCAAACACCTCCTCTGGGACAGGCGAAGTTGAGAAAGAGCCTAACAGAGGTAAGTAAGAAGACAGATCAGATTTATGCTTTCGAATTATCACTCTGGTGGCAGGTGGAGGACAGAACAGAGGGCAGGACTGGAGGCAGACAGACCAAATTCACAGTCAAATGTGACAAGATGAGGGCCTGGCCTGGTTTTAAATCCAAGGACAAAAATATCATTCATTCACCCTTTCATTCTTTCTCTTATCTGAATCCCCAGCGGTACCTAAAATAGAGCTGGTCTAAAGATGATGATTAATGAATGTTAAATTATTGATAGATACTACTTCTAAGAAGATGTAACTGCCAGCTACAGAACCAGCCAAAAGGACTGCAAACCCAGTAATTCATTTCATCCCAACCTGACTGATCTCTCTGATGTCTGCGCTGCTGTGTCACTAGACTGCCTGACTGTCCTAGGTTGAGACATTTAGCTACTGAGCCCCAGGGATGGGTGGCTGCTTCTAAGCTGCTGCCTAATTCCCTCATTACTAAATGTTGAAGCTGCTTCCTTAGAGGACTGCTAAACCATAACTCAAAAATATTTTAAACATGCTACTATTTACTTAGATTAGAATATTTACTTAAATGTTTTAAAAATTACAGTATTTTAAGTCTTTTATCTCTTCTGACTACTACCACTAACCCTGCTTCCCCTCATTTTTCCAGAGATTAGCACTACTATGATTTAAGGATAGAGCTCTCCAGACTTTAAAAAAATGCTTTTATATCCAGATATATGTAACCACTGAAAAATACACATTATTTTTCAGCATTTTTTACATAAACATTATCATGCCTTTCATTGAGTTATGTTCCTCAGTTTTCCTCCTCAAAGTTTTTGAGATCAAATATAGTTCCCATTTTTCCTCTTTATATAGCTGCACAGTATTCCAGCATAGGATTACACCACATTTTATTTATTCCAATATTAATGAATATTTAGGTTATTTATACTTTTTTTTTCTATAACCAACAAGTCCATGCCTTCTACTGCTTATCCTTTCCCCACCTGAATTTATACAATCCCCAGCTTCTCTTATCCATGACCATTGAAACCCCAGGGAAGACCTTATCACTTTCAGGATGTCCATGGCTCTTTCACCCCATGCCATGCTTGGAACCAGGAAAGCCCAAAAGACCCCACTTCCTGCCCTTCTATTCTGCTCCTCCTCTCCTATTGCTCATTTCTTTGCTTCCAACCTCCACTCCTCCCAGAAAAGGTAGGGATAGCACCTGAGTCTTGCCACCCTCTCACCTGCATTCCCCCTCACTCTCATGCGAAGGACAGCACAGAAGCAGCATCCAAAAAGAAAGGCAGCGAGGGAGCCCTGCAGCCTGCCCTAGGCCAGCCATGCCCACAGCCACAGGAATAGACACTTTTTTCAGCCCCACCTAGATTCAAGGCAGCATCTAATAGAAATACTTATAAGTAAATAGAAGTGCTAGTATTTGCCTTCTATTTTCTAGAGGGGAAAAAAATTAAAAGGCAAGATCAGATTACTTGCCTGTAAATGTTCTCCCTGTAATTACTCTGACCGCTCTTTCTTTCCGTCCGGTTTTGGAGATAACGGAAATAGGCTGAGTGTTGGGCATTTTTTTTTTAAAGAGGGCAGCTTCGTGGCAACACTCCCTCTGAGAAGTCCAGGGCTCAGTGAACCACAGCTTAGAGTGAGTTCCAGTAAAAGGACCATCACTCGAACCAGTAAGTGCCTCATTCCTTCTCACAGCATACATTTCACAGCAATTACTGTTGCTATTATTTTACGCTTCATTTCTGGACCTAGGATACCCCAGTTTCTCCAGACTCTCAGTCTGGTCCCCAGATTTTCACTCTGGGAGAAAGGTGTCTGCTGGATTTCAAACAGTCCCTCTACTGGCCGCCACCACCACCCTCTCCTAAAGAGGACTGGAATAACTCTTCCACAGCTCCTGCCACACTCAGCACTGCCTGCACCTCCTCCTGGAGCTGGCAGAGCCCCAGCTGTGCACCCCTCAATGCTCTCACAGCTTCAGGAAGAGGACTGCTAAGCCCAGGGCCCTGCTGACAACATGCTGGGAGCGCATCTGCAGGCAGCGTCAGGATGTCAGCTACCAGGCAGCAGAGGGATGCGGGGCGCCAACAGCAAAAGCACTTGGAGGGGCTTTTTCAAGTGGCATCAGAACTAGACCTGGATACAAAGGGGTGGCCCTGGCTTCAGGAAGCCCATGCTAAGTCAGTCTGCTGTGTCCTTCAACACAGTGTCCCCACCTTCTGTCTCCCAATACTAGGCCACGGAGACACAAAACTAGAAAATGGGGCTGCCTAGCTAGGAATGCCCAGGCTGTGAATTGGGGTCTCCAAAGGAACCTCAGAGCCATGTCCTACTCAGAGCAGCTCCTCCAGCTCTTCACCCTGGAAAGCACTTCGGTACAAAACAGGGATATTCCTCTTCTCCTGACTCTGCCCAAGGCACTGCTGTGACCCTCTCAGCAGTGGAAGCACTAGCCAATGTGCCATCCTCTTGGATGTTAGCTGGATAATCGCAATAAGCAGAGCCCCAACAACTAGCTCCAGTGTGTGGGGAGAAGTGGGGAGGATGGAGAAAGGATACAAAAAGACACTGTGGGATTTCAGGGCAACCCATGAGTGAGGATGACAGCACAGCTATGCCTTGCAAGGACCAGAACTGGAAAACCTTTGTGACTTAGACCACCCTCCTCAGGACAGCTCCCACCACTCTTCAGGGACAAAGTTCCTTTACTCAGCCATAGTTTCTGTGCTCCAAATACTCAGCTTACACATGCCTGTTGCTGCTGTACTCACTACTGTGGTTCTCAGTGCAAATTCCCCAGAAAGCAATCTGACTGGCTGGGAGACTTTTTTTTTTTAACCAGGCCCCCAAATTTGTAGATTTTGGGGTCATTTACAATATGCATTTCCCCAACACACTCAGATCTAGGTGGACTTGACCAGATGGGCATCTGTATTCCATTACCCAGCATATAACCACTTTGGGCAACAGGAACTGTGAAGGGCCCCCAAACCATTCCCCACCAAGAGTGTGGGTGGCAGGTACCCTGAAATATGTCTAGCACACTCATAAAGCATGAACATCTACACACAACTAAAAATAAATAGTGAGAGCACGGACACTGCTTCTGGGGGTTTTCCCAAGCACCTGTTACGTATGATAACACTGGATGGCCACTCCTTCTCCCTCAGCTTTGACTTTCATTGCTGGTGCTCAGGCTCCTGTGCTTGGCTCTCATCGGTGGGTAGCCCTGGATTGGACATTTTCCCCATTCAATTCAAGGACCATGCTCTTGAGCATAACTATGACCAGGCAGTAGGCAGTGGGCCCTGCTCATTCTTTCTAGGGAGGCACAGATAAGCCAGCATCACAGATGCAAAAAACAGAACCATGGAGGTAGAGACTAATTCTTCAGCAGCCCAGAGAAGAGAACTGGGAAACAGCGCCCTCGCAGATACACAAGACCAAGCTGGAGAGTTCAGGGACTTCCAAAAGAAGGTACAAGAATGAGCACTATACCATAGGGGGGTGGGTCACAAAAGCAGGAAAAGGTCCCCAAACAAAGAATCCATCAGTCAATTACAGCACTCTCCCCATGTGGTGAAATAGTATGCAACCATTTAAAAACTGCAGAGAACAATATTTATGAACACCTAAAAATGCTGAAAGCACACTACTAAGTAAAAGGGGAGAAAGGCTATAAAAGGATTTGAAAGTATTTTCGTAAAGATAAACACCCACACACACCCATACACCTCTATATATGTGTGGAAAAAGGACTGGGCTAGTATATTTAAAAAACGCTAAAGGGAGGTCGGGTAATAAGGGATTGTTTTCTCCTTGCACTTTGTGTTTTCTAAGTATTCTATAGTCTGAATGAATTAGCTTCATAATTAGGACCAACAGTCATAAGCAATTTCTCAGACCACCTGCCTCATAAAACCCAAAAAAAGAAGTCAGAGAGGGGTGAATATTTTGGTACAGATGAATTCAGGTTGTGTAAGTGGAGAGGAGGGAGGTGGCCAAGGAGCCTGAAGTGGGGGAGGGGGGCTGATGTGAAATAGGGAATGGGTGGAGAGAGAAAATGATTGCAAAATTGGCTGGAGCCAGCCTGGTCAGGTCAACTTTGCGGTGTGTGAAGTGTCAAATGGTTAATCAGTTGCCCTCTATTTGAGCTACTTAATGCACAAGGGCCTGGTTGAACAGGTTTGACCTCATTTACTTTTTCTTAAAGCTGTTTAGCCGCTTTCCTAAAAACTCCTATTTTCTGAGTTATTAAACTTTCCATTCCATGTTGATCCCTTCCGAGCCCTCTAACGCATCTCTTCTCTTGCTTCTTCCAATTGGATGCCTTCATGAGGCATTAACAGATACTGTGAGCCCTGATGAAAATCATTCTTTCAGGGTACAAGGAAGGCACCTGAATGACAGATGGTTTGAGGAATCTTGAGAAAGCAGAAGTTTAGGCATTAACATGCAGGCTGTCGCTGACTTACACAGAGCCAAGGACGTGACATACAGCATGGGGCCATTTCTAAATCCCCACTGAGGGCAAGGGTCCTGGAGGGAATGGGATTTGGAACAAGATTTGGGCCTTGAACATTCGCTACAGGCTCTGACAAAGCAGTGGTGGTTCAAAAGCCTCTGCCCCCTGGTGGCAAGCCCTGCCCAGATGCTGTTACGGGGCTCTCCAGGCACGCCGTCCTAATTAGGGGCAAGATCAGAGAAGCCTCTTTGGAAGAAGACAAAAGGCACAATGAGATGTAGTCTCCTGAAGTAGAGGCTTTCTCTCTGGTTATCACCTGAAACAGGAAATAAGGACTGAGTACCTGCTCAATTCCAGGCACTAGCCAAATCTGCAGCAAACCAGCATTTCCACAGATGTCTTCTTACTTTAATCTCACAGCCACCCTGCGAGGGAAGTGTACCTTCCCCATTTCACTGATGAGATGAGCAAACTGAGGCTCAGAGAAATTGTCAGTGGGATACAGAGTTGGCATCCAAACCCACAATCTCTGACTCTAAGCTTCTGTTTCATTCATTCCACAAATATATATGGTGTCTCCTCTTTGCTGGACACTGTACTGGGCTGATGAGCAACAAGACCCAATCTTTACAGTCTAGGAGGCAGAGATAGATAAGTAAACAGAGGCGGCAAAGCGTGGCACTGTGAAAGATGCACTGAGGACACAGAGCAAGGTGTTCCACGGGCGTCAGGAAAGGCTTCACACAAGAGAGGTTGCTTGTGCCCAGTTTTAATTAGGATGAGTAGGTATTTCTGCTAGATCGTGGTGGGGTGGAGAGGACATGACATAGGACCCCAGCAGAGAGCAGCTCGAATCTATGCAGAGCTGCATGAGGAGCCGGAGGTCCAGAGTACTGCAGCAGTTTGACATTGATGGGTGGTAGGGTCCATGAAAGTAGAGGACGACCTAGAGTAAGCAGCAGACAGGGGCCAGGCCAGGGCAGGGATAGGGTGCTCTACTAAAGAGCATGGGCTTTGAACTATGAGCAGTGGAGAGCCACTGGGGGTGTAAATAAGGAAACAGATATTCCAAATCCTGCCTTGGGAAGATTGTTCTGGCAGGAGTGACGGGAAAGGGGCCCTGGCAGAAGATTCCTTCATGGTCCTGTGGTGATCCAGGTGAGAGCTGCTGAGGACCCCAACCAAATCAGATCACTGGACCTCCACTGGGAGTGAAAGGGGGTGGTCTGGCCAGAGAGATAGTAAAGAGATGTAGTTAACAGGCAAGAGAATGTGGGGATATCCAGGTAGCTGTCCACAATTCCCAGGTCTTATGCAACTGCTGGGGAGAAGTTGATGAGGTCATCACTGGACAGAAAATCTATTCCCTGGGCCCAACCAACTCTCTAGACCATCCTGCCATGTGCCTCTTAGAAGTGATCTTCCCCAGCCAGCCCACAGGAGGACATAGGGAGCAAAGGTCAACAGTCACTCAGCTGATGAATGGCAAGCATTCAGATGGGAGGTGCCTCCACAGGCCATGATAACCCATGGATCGATTTGAGAAAGATGCCAGAAAACAGTTAATTCAAGGCCACTTTAAAATACCTGGCATTCAATCCTCCTCAATGTCTCCATCAACTGCAGACCCTATAACTCCCAAATGAGCTCCACTCGCCACAAAGGTCAAGACACAGAAAAGGTCACTGAGAGCAGAGCCTATTCCTGAAAAGCAAAAGACTCCATACTTCTACAACTCAACCAGTGAAGGGCTGGGGAAGACTGACAAGTTCACTAAGAAATGAGAGGAAGGACAAACAAGATGTTCAAATTAGAAAATGATTCCATTAATGAGGGCTCTGATGATATAGTTGTGGAGGTTATCAGTTTGCCAGAGCTGCAGATTTAAAATACTTACATGGTAATTGAAACCAGAAAATGCTGACCATCCCCCAAAACCTCCCACCCCACCTAGTGCTGATAACAGGAGTTATCAGTTGCCTTTTGTGTACAGCTAGATGAGATATGGATCTGTGGGGGGAAGAAGGGGTGGGCGTGCTAGCATCTCTCAGCTAGACTGTCATCGGATGGTGACATTCCCCAGGACTCAAGCAGCATCTGAGAAGCCACTTTCAATATAACTATGGAACAGCTAACCACACAACACAGCACACTGAATGAGGAGCCTCGCAGGCGGAGAAGAAAGCAAACCTGGAAGGCAACAAATGGACACATGCATGCTGAAGGACTCATGTTTAATTCTTCCCAGTAATCCTTTTTCAAGCATATATTTTTGTCTCCTCAAACTTAAGAAAGACATTAAAGGAAATCCATGCTCTGGAGGGGAGAAAGAGAGGCTGTACTCATTAACTCAGAGCTGACCTCGTCTGGCAGGATTAACTCGCCATACCTGTCCAGCCCACAGAGCCTGCCTGGAGCATGGAGGGAGAACCACAGCCAACTCCAGAAAATAAAAGGCTGCAGCGAGAAACAAGTGGGGCCACAGAGAGAAAGGGGTTTTGAAAAAGTTATAAATCCCCATGGCTAGGGACAGTGACATCAGTGTGTTTACCAAGCATTTGATTTACTTGCTCAGGCAAAATTCCAGAGGAGACACTGGGACCTGTGTGGAGAGTTTCTTCACTGCAGCTATCCTGCCAGGTTCATTGTAAAGTGACGAATTTTGTGGACACTTACAGAGAAAAAAATAGCTTCAAATGCTATAGATCAATGCTGCACGCTGCAGAGACACAGTCTTTGGGTTCTGTGAGCTGTATTTGGGCATTACGCAGAGTTCAGCTGCCATCTGTCCCTTTGAAGGCCAGCTAAGAAGTTGGTCCCACCCTGGGCATGGTACCACTGTCCTACATTCCAGCCATTTGGGATATCCTGGGTTCCAGCATTCCCACCCATTGCTGGATCAAGCACTTCCCACCTCCTGCTCTGGGAAATCAGATCTCAGTAGGTCATCAACTATCCCAGAAAGTCCAGCAGAATTGGTTTTGGTTTAGGGGTGTTTTTTGAGTTGGGTGGAAGAAGAGACCTTACATAATCTTTTAACTTTTTCTCTAAGGCTGAATTCCCTATAAGCAAAATTTTAAAATTTTTTTTAAAGAAGAAAAACACCTAGACAATCCTTAAAATCCCCTTTCAGTTCCAAGACTGTGTAATTCTGTGATACCAGTATTGAAAGCCCCTGCATTTCCCTAACTATATATTCCCCTATGCCAGGGAAAGGTGCATGTAAGTGAGAGAACAAAAAATTTCACAATCATGGGGACCTCTTCTTTCGGCTTTGGAGCCCTCTTCCCTCTGTCTCTGTACAGGACAGCTTTTTCCTTCTGTCTTCTCCCTTCCTTCTTGTCTACTAAACTCTCCGCGCCTTAGAACCAAAAATAAAAAATAAAAATTCAAAATCATGATCTTAGGGGTGAAAGAACACTGAGAAACCACAGAAAGCAAAAATGAAAAGCCAACATAGAAAAAGTCTGACTTGAATTAGAAGCAGCACTTAAAATTACAGGTTCAGAAAAAGCTTGAACAGAATCCAGGGCTGAGGTCAGCCCTGAGTCTGCAGGCTCTGCCCTCTCACAAAGGTGAGTAGATGGGTCTGGAGAGGGCTGTTCATGCTATAGAAGGGCCTCTATGCCATTGAGGCTAAAACCAAAGCAGGAGCAAATCAGCCCTGCTAGTGTGTACAGTCGGCATCAAAGAGGAACAACGGTAGAGAATATTTTCTGAAAGACACACATGAAACCAGTAACGGCAATGGTCTCTGGAAGAATTAGGTCAGAAGCAGACTTAATTTGCACTGTGTACATCCTTCGGTATCCTTTTTAATTGAACACATGTGAATGCATTACCTATTCAAAAATAAATGAGTAAAAACACATGCCACGACAAAGCAAAATGAGGAGACAATATAAAAAAGACAAGGATAATTTTAAATTTCTCCCAATAAAACACTGTTTAAAAATCTAAGAGGAAAAAAGGGTAGGCTCCAGCTAGTGGAGAGAACAACTAAAAAACAAGAGCCACATGTTCCCATGGTCCTGGCCAACCCCACTTCTTTCCCATCCTCACTCGTTCACATCTGCCTTTGAGTACCCACAGCAAGCCTGGCTTCGTGCCCAGAACATCGCCTGGCTTTCCTCCTCTCTCCCTGCCCACATCTCCTCAGTCACTCGCTGCCTCCTCTCTTGCTTCTCTCCCAGTTCTCAGTTTGCCCATCAAATCTCAGGTGGTACTCTCCATTCCCCGCTATGAGGGAGTTCATTTGTTCGTGCAATTTCCCCACCTAAGACAAAATGTATTTCCCAAAGTTGGTTTGTAATGACATCTCCCATGCCTGCTCTGCTTACCCATGACTTTGACACTCCCTCCATCAAGAGGGCAGAACCTGTGTTTCCTCTCCCTGAATCTAAGTGGGCTACAGCTCTGGTAGAAGTGACACTCTGTGACCTTAAGGCTAGGTCACAAAAAGGGAATGCAGCTTCTGCCAGCTCTCCTGGGACACACACTTGGAGCCCGAGCTGCCGTGTAAGCCATCTGCCTGCTCTGAGCCCGCCACACTATAAGGAAGCCCAAGCTAGCCCACAGGAGAGAGGAGGTGAAGAGAATGAGATGCCAGTCTCCACTGCTCCAGCTCCCTAGTGTCCAAGCCCCAGCCACCATCTGACTGCAACCCCATGAAAGACTGAGCCAGAACCATGAGCCCAGCCCTTCCTGATGTTGACATACAGACTTCATGAAAGAGAATAAACTAATTTTTGCTTTAAGCCACTATGATTTGGGATGATTTGTTATGCAGCACTGGTAACTGCAACATCTGCTTCTAAACAATAGAATCCCAATGTCTAGGCCCCATCTCTAACTTACTTCATGTTCCTATTCTCACTGATTTTTTGCCACTGAGCTTGACCAAGCCCTTGAGTCACCAATCCAGATATTTGTTTAAACAAATTCACTGTGTCTGCCCACACTGTCTATTCCTCCAAAACAATCCCTGTTATAGTTGGCCTTCCCCAGTTCTCTTCCTGGCATAGAGTAGTCCATGCCCTTCTCTCATTTCTTAATATTACCCTCACCCATGGAGTGTCCCTAGATTCTGCTCATTCATAATACTTCTTCACCCACCCTAACCTCTCCCTCCTGCAGCCACAGATCGTCCACTTTTCCAGGCCTCTGCACCGGAGCCTGCATCAGCCACCTCCCAGTACATCATCCTTTCCAATGCCCTACAACACAGGGCAGAAAGGACTATTTTTTGCTGCACATCCAGGCTGTTTAAGAAAAGGCTTAAGGCAGCTTAAGCACAAAGAATGTCATCTTCAAACATTGTAATGGCATCTTCTTTTTGGGACACTGAAGTATTCCCATGATTCCAAGAATCAAATGAACAACATCTGGTTATGGGGTCTCTGGTCTCTACCAAGGCAAACTCATAAAGCATTTCAAAGCCCTTCATCTAGAAAAGCCTGTTCTCCACCCCACGCCCAGCCAATGCCCACTCATATTTTAAGGCCCAGCTCATCCGTCATCTCTGCTAAGGAACCTTCCTCAGTGCCTTATGCAGGCAACCATTCCTGCCTTGTGTTGTGTGGGTGCCTTAAGTCAAATCCTTAACTCATCTTTGTGTGTCCCCTTGCATTTCAGACAGTAGGTGCCCAATAAATGTTTGTGGGATGAATCAACTGGTTATTCTCCTGGAACACCCTTTCCCAGTACACCTCCACTGGCCAGAACAACTGTCTTCCTCACAGGTGCCAGCCATCACCCCGACCACACCCTCTCAAAAGGCCTCTGCCAGTCATCAAACAAAGCCTCTTGTCTCCTGAGAGCTGCTCCACAATCACCTTCCCAAGGAGAATTCCCCATACCGAGTCTACCATTCCTTCCCTGATTAAAGTTGCTTTCACAGGCATCTGTTCAGCTATCCACTCTTCACGGCTTGGTTTTCATGCACTCTGAGTTGGCCCTATCTCCCCTTTTCGGCCTCAAGCACGTCAAGAGGAAGGCTGGTGACAACCTTTCCCGAGCTCAGGACAGTTTTCATGCAAACCGGTTCTTCCACGTTCTTATGCCTGGAAGAACTGCTGCTCTCCAATAGCATGAAGTAGACAATGATGTTCTTAGCATCCAGTCTTAAAACTAGAACAAGTATTGGCACTGCTGGATCCCCAACTCCTAGAATGGTGTGTGGTACCTAAACAGAGCTCAAAAATATTAGTTGAATGGAGGAAAGAACGAACAGTCATCTGGCCCAGACTTGGAGAAGCTGGGATCTGTCTAGCCCGTCTACACCAGGAGCGAGGCCTGAAAAGCTGCATGACTCACCCAAGGTCACGAGCAAGCCAGTGAACAGGGGCTGGAACCCTGTCTTTTGCCTGGAAGCACAGGGCCTTCCTTCTGTCCCACCCAGCTTTCTCACCACCCACCCCACCCCTTCCACACTCCAAAGACAGCATCTCCGCGAGAAACGTTGGGCAGTGTCCAGGAGTGTTTTTCTTCCTGGCTTTAAAACAAATTGTGACAAATGGCTCCACAGATCTACCAGGCCATGGAGCTGAGCAGATGGGACTGCAATTCACACTATTAACTCAAATTCTACTTGATGTTCTTTCAAATCAGGGCATTTTATCTAGAAATTATAAAAAAATGTTGGGGGAGTGCATTTGTAAGGAAGTTTGCCAGCAGATTCATTTACAAATCTACTTGCTCCTGGCCACCCTCACTGATCACAGACTTTTACTCACGCTCCCTTACTCTCTCCCATCAAAGAGTCCAGCACATGCAGAGTGATGGAATCTTGAGGCCCACTGGTCTAACCACCCACCTAAGCTTGACTGCCCTGTGCCTGTGGACATCCTGCGTGCAGATGCACATTCCCACTAATGGCAGCCAGGGGAAAGCACTACTCGAAAGTTCTTCTTTACTTTGAACTGAAATTGGGCTCAGGGGTCCTGGATACAGGACAAACCCAATCTCTTATTTATTCAATGGACAACAGGTGAGCACATACTAGGCCTGGACACTGATGTAGGTAGGCACTAAAGCTTCAGAGAGATGCAGAGGAACCATCTTTACCCTGAAGGAGCTCACGTTCTATGGGTTCATTTCCTTTCCCTGTGTCTTACAAACAGGTTCCAGTTTGTTTCCGTCCTTCAGAGTGTACTGCCTAAACTGCATGCTATTCTTCACAAGTGGCCTGACCAGCTTGTGGACAAGGATGAGGCAAGCAGACCACCTTCTTTCAGTGCAGACAAGATGGCTGTTTAGAGGCCACATCACATGGCAGACACCTGCCAACTAAAATCCTCCATCCTTCCCATGGCCTTCCCCTCCTACACTTTGCAGCTGGATTCAAAACCTTGCATTCACCCTTGTTCCATCAGGGCCAGACCATCAGTCTATCTCATCCAGACTGTTTTTTATCTTACTTGCCAACCTACACACTTGCTGTTCCTTCTTGCCTTAAAGTCATACAGATGACTTTAGATGATTCAGATGAGTGTGACCTCTACTTTCACCAAACACAAGGTCAATTCAGAAAGGTCAAGAACAGAACCCTCCAGCATGCTAATGCAGCCAAATAAGTCTGAAAACAATAGTTGGCCACACTGTTTTCCTGCTTACGGACATGGACTGCTCTTGTCCTGCCTATAAGTATATCGGATCACTCTCCCTCTTGCTGGCATCTACAGTAACTATACTCAATAAACACACCAACTTTGATGCCAAATCCCATGCCATCCCACACATCTTAAAAATAAAACAAAAATGTGTTATTCCAGCTACCCTCACTCTTTTTGTGGTTTCCTGCAGTCTAACTAGCTACAAATCTCAAAGCCAAAGATTGTAGCTCCCTCTCTTTCGTTCTTTCATCAAGCCAGGGAGTCCTGCTCCTCTCTCTCTAGTCTCTCCTGTATCACTGCCACTTGTCACCTGCCTAATCCAGCCACACTGCTCTGCAATATTAAAGGTCTTCAGCATATTTTAAAGTTAGTCTCCTACTGCCACTCTTTTCCCTACTCTTGCCAGTCCACTCAGTAAACTACTGCCATACAGGTCTCCCACAGCAGTTTCTCACCAGATAAACAATGGCCGGAGATTCCACTTTGCCAATCACATCAAGTCCAAACTCCGTGTCCTGGTATCCAAGGCTTCTAAAGTCTGGCTCCACTCCACCTACTCACTCTGACACCCACCTCTCCCTCCAAACATCCCCGGTACGTCTTACTGGATTTTGCCATTTCCCCCAAGTTGACCAGGAATCATTCACACCTAAAGGCTTTGCTTACATTGTTTTCCATCTCTTGTGCTGGTGAGCTAAAAACAAGATGGAAAAGAAAAAAGAAGAGGAAGAGAGAAAAAGAGAAAGGGAAGAAATGGGGAAAACAGCAATAGGACCAGCTAACTCCTACAGCAGAGTCTTGCCAGGCCCTCCCCTAATTGCTTTATATGTGTTACAATGTTTAACCCTCACAACTACAACAGGAGGTGGGTACCATTCCATTCCCACCTGCAGATGAGTGTAGCACCCCAAGGTTAAGTATCTGCCCAGGGTCACGTGCAAAGTCTGCATGCATGCTGAACCATTCCAGCTGCGCCACTGCCCAGGAAAAAAGTCACCGGTAGGAAGACAAGCATAGAATTAAGAACAAAGCAGCTAACTCCAGGTGCTATGGAACGGTGGTCAGCCTGGAAAATCAAGAGGGCATTCCTTGGGAGATTGCCGCAATCAGAGTCTGGGAGTATGCAGGAGCCTGGCAGGCAGCCCAGGGACAGGTGAGGCACAGGCACTCATTCCCTTCCATGTGAGAAGTCAGGGCACGTGCAGAGCCAAGGCCAGAGGACAAAGGTGAGCTCACCAATAGGGCCAATACTGGGTCTGGCTGGAAGGGGAGGGTGGACAGAGATGGGTACTAAGAAGTGAAGATGGACAGGCAGGACCAGGTCTTAAAGGGTTTGTGTCTTGCTAAAGACGGACCCTTAATTCCGTGACACATCTATTCAACCACTCCTCATTATCTTCCTAAATTCTACTGTGCCTTTGCAAAGCCCAGCTCAAGTCCTTTTTCCTCTCAGGCCCATCCTCCCTACTCCTGAGCAAAACACAGGTGTGGAGACAGGTCCCAACCACCTGCAGATGACAGAAGGAAGCTACATCTAGGATCAGTCTACACAGAGGCAAGAAGGGATCCTCCTCCTCTGCCTTCTCCTTTCATGCTGTTCTTACCTTCTCTCAAAAAGAAAGAAAATACAATGTCATTGCTTCTTCCCTAAGCTTGTTAAGTCAAAGCAAGTCAAAGCATTAGAGCTTCATTACTTGGCTTTTTCTAGCTATAAGTGTCTGGAAAATATCAGGAGTCACTGGCCTCTAGGAATCCATTAAGATAAAGGAGCTCCATGATCTACTATCATAAGATGACAAAGAAAATATGCACTTTCTTTGGGAGGCCAAGTTGGGTGAATCACTTGAGGTCAGGAGTTCAAGACCAATCTGGCCAACATGGTGAAACCCCATGTCTACTGAAAACACAAAAATTAACTGGGCTTGGTGACAGGCACCTGTAATCCCAGCTACTGAGGAGGCTGAGGCAGGAGAATCGCTTGCACCCTTATCCACGAGACAGAGGTTGCAATGAGCCGAGATGGCACCGCGGCACTCCAGCCTGAGAAACAGCGTGACTCCATCTCAAAAAAAAAAAAAAAAAAAGAAAGAAAGAAAAAAGAAAATATGCATTTTCTCAGGACTAAATAACAAAAAATGCCAAGTTTCTTAGCTCCAGTCAAGAAAATGACATCATGTGACAACAACAGCCATTGCAAGTTTATCAAAAGATGGACAATTTCAGATTTTTCATTTCTGAATAAGGAACCATTTACACAGACACATGTATAACAAATGCCTGTGCACATCCAGGACTTGTCAAATCTTAACATTTTGCCACACCTGGTTTAGTATTTTTATTTTCCTTTCAAGAAAGAAAGCATTACAGGCTGTGCTTCAATCCCTATTTCACCCCCTTTCAAGCCCCACTATTCCACCCATCCCAGAAATGACAACATCCCGAATTTGGTATTTATCACTCTTGCACATTTTTATGCTTTTACTACCTATGTATGTAGCCATAAACAATATACAGAGTTTTTGGATGCTTTAAAACTGTTTAAAATGGCATCACACTGTATGCACCCTTTTGCATCTTTTTTTATTGACAAAACATTTTTGAGGGTAATCCTTGTTGACATATGCCACTCCAGGGCATTCATTTCAACTGCTTTATACCACGGTCCACTGTCTGAATAATCATTATCTATAGCACAATGTATTCATTTTCCTACTGATAAATTTTTAAGTGGTTTCCAACTTTCATTGCAATAAATATTCTTGTAAATCTTCATCCAAGGGTATCTTCAACCACACTAGGCATTGCCCAAATTGCTATGCAACATCAGTGCACCAATTTACATTGCCAAGATCAGTGTTTACGTGTTCCTATTCTTTGATGTCTTTGTCAACCTTGGTACTATTTGACTTTTACACTTTTCACCAATCAGATATAAGGATGAAAAATGGTGCCTTCTTGGTATTCTGAAAATTAATTTTAAATGGGAAAATAAATTACTAATAAGTGCAGCTTAATCAACAAGAGTTTTCATTAACACGTGGGAATACACCAGGTATTCCTCGGATTTTCTTGAAAATTCTACAGGGAGGGTAGGGGAGTGACGGTACAGGTAAGATTGGACATGAGCTGATAATTGTTGGAACTAGGTGGTGAGTGTATGGGGGTTAATTATCCTGCTCTCTCCACTTTGGTACATATTTGAAATTTTTCACAATAGAAAATTAAAAGAAGAATGGGGCATGGTGGCTCACTTCCAGCACTTTGGAAGGCCATGGCAGAGGATCACTTGAGGTCAGGAATTAAAGACCAGCTGGTCAACATGGGGAAACCCCACCTCTACTAAAAATACAAAAATTAGCTGGGTATGGTGGCGTGTACCTGTAATCCCAGCTACTGAGGAGGCTGAGGCACGAGAATCGCTTGGACCCAGGAGGCAGAGGTTGCAATGAGCCAAGATCGTGCCATTGCACTCTAGCCTGGGCAACAGGGCAAGACTCTGTCTCAAAAAAAAAAAAAGAAGAAAGTAAAGAAAGAAGAAAGAAACAAAGAAAAAGAAAGAAAATTAAAGAAGGAAATGCCATAAAGCATCTAGAGCAAAGAACATCCAAAGAAGAGCACTGATCGCTGCAGCAGACAGCCTTTCAGAACGGGCAGAGAGCAGAGCTGGCAGGAAGAGAGCACAAAAGGAAGACCAGGAAGGGAAGCCAGGAAGAGAGATTTTGCATTGTGTTATTATTTCAATCAGAAGACCTAGGAACATTATTTAATTATCAAACTCGTGTGTCTGATGATCCTTTACAACACCGCAGCACCTAATAAAGTGTTATCAGATTTCTTTCTTTTTTTTTTTTTTGAGACAGGGTCTGATTCTGTAGCCCAGGCTGGAGTGCAGGGGTATAATAATAGCTCACAGCAGCTTCAAACTCCTGAGTTTGTTTGTTTGTTTGTTTGGAGAGACAGTGTCTCAAACTCCTGGGCTCAAGTAATCCTCCCACCTCAGCCTCCCAAAGTGCTAGGATTACAAGCATGAGCCACTGTGCCCCAGCCCAACATCAGATTTCAAAAGTACTATTGATATTATAACCACCATTAACAATCACTGAAATTTTTGTCACCCAAAGTTTTACTTTGAAATATATAACATTTTATTTTTTTCCCACACACCTCACATCTGATTTTTGATTTTTAACATGTGCATGAATTACCTCTTATTAGGAAAAAAAACAAAAAATTTTTTGGTAAAAGAGTTATCCTTAAGTGGGTATTTTTTTCCCTAAGTCTGAAATGACTTAGTAAGGATAAGAGGTCAAACCATATGCTTTGTAGTGAAACTGCAACTATGATGAATAACATTAGAATTCTGGATGCCTTCCAGCAGCTGGAACAGGGTGGACCTGAGGCAGGAGTCCCCATGCTTAGGGAAAGGGGCTCAGGCACTGGGAGTCGGTCAGGGCTCCCAGAATGTAAAAGATACACATGAAAGAAACAAACAGTGGGACTAGGGCCAGAGCAAAATTTGGCCTGGAACGGAGCTAAAAACTGTCATACTGGTAGGAAGAAGCAGATTGGTTCAACAGGGTAACCAAATGTGAAAAAGAAAAGCCTCACAAGAATTAAAATTGATGGTTGGAACTGGGCGCTCCGAGGCTGTGGGCGGGTGTCCTGCCCCGAAGGGCTTGGCTGCCAGCAGGTGCAGCGCTGCCCTGGGATACAAGCTCCTCGGATGCGCTGTAGTATCATCAATCACCGCTGCTGCTCACTGGGCCTTGGGTGCACACAGTAGTAGCAGATGTCAGCAGGGGGCCACCAGGGCCACCTGCCAGTGAGCCCACTGCTTAGCTGAGTCATGGTCAGGTTTCTCTGCAGATTGTTGCCTGAAAATACTTCACCACCTGGAACCTCCCTGTCCCACCCATCTTCACTTGCAATACTCACTCCCCTCACCTCTGCCCCTAAAGCAATTATTCATTAACCACAGGGATCCACCATCCAGGAACAAAAGAGGCTGCAAAGCTCTATCTGTGCCTGCACTTCTTGGTCCAAAAGGCACAGGGGGATGGGGGAGAGGCACCAGGGTCATGGTGCAGGCTCGGCTGTTGAGCCTCATTCCCCAAACACAATGTGACAGGTATCAATAGTTCTGGAGTTGATCATTTCACAGAAAGGAAACTGCCGTCAACCTGTCCAAGGCCACACAGCTAGTCCTGGACAAAGTGACTTAAAGAACCCAGGTCTTTGATTCCCAAATCAGTGCTCTTACCCCTCCCACGCCACCTCTCTCTTCTAAAGATCCACCCAACGGAACTGCCCCAGGGCTGGTATCCCAGCTACTTCTCCATTCATGCCGCAGGTCAGTGATTCAGGGCGGACACTCCTCAAGTGACCTTCAGAGGCCCTGACTCACTCCTCCGACAGTCCTTTGTGTCTGGACTCCCAGCTGCTCCTCAGCAGCTCTGTCCTCTTTTGTACATTTATTACTGTCAGCCTGAGGCCAGCAGGAGGTCTCAATGCCTGGTGATCTGAGGCCAGCCTGTGGCCAGCCTGTCCCGGGCCCTCCCAGTCCCGTGAGGTCCTCCTGGGGATGCAGGCACAGCGACTGACAAGGATAAGGAGCAGAAGGGCAGGTGGCTTCCTGGGTGTGAGCTTGGCCTTCTGCCACACCCATGCTCAAAAAGGTGTCTACAGGCATGTCTCATGTTGTCACAGGTGTAGAAAGGGCTTTGACATGCAGCAGATCCTCCAATCCCTGTGAAAGAGGGATCATTGTTTCTATTCCACAGTGAGGACGCTGAAGTCCAGAAAGGTCAGGTGACTGATAAAAGGTCATAAAATTAGCAGGAATCAGGGAAAGGGCAGGAAAGCAGAGCTTCCAGTTGCAAGGTCAGGACTCTTCAGCCCAGCAGGCGAGTTTGCCAGCCAGTCTGTGCCCTGGTCTCTGCCCTCCCCAAACACGTGCACCAATTTGGAGTGGCTGCTCCCAGCACGCATGCTGCAAGATAAACTTCAGTGCTCAGCCCTCTCACTGTGACAACAATCCCTTAGAAAGGGGTCCCACGCTGTCCATCTGGGCCCCTATACCAAAGAACACCTAATTATCAGTGGTCCCCACTCAGGAAACGTGCCCACAAATAAAGACAAAAGTAAACCCAACTACACATTCCTCAAAATCCTCCTCTCCATTTCACAGAAACACCACAGCAGAGCAGAACTGCAACCTGATAGCATCCCTGTCTGGTTTTGGCTCTTTCAAAACATCAGGGACCTCACAGGAAAGCAATGCAGAAAACTGCAGTCATTTGGCCGCTTGTTAAGGAGAGCCCCGAGCAGCAAGCTCCAGACCGGAGATGCGCCATATAACAGCAGCAGTTCCACACAGCCCTGCACAGCAGCAATTCAGCCTCTGGCAGCCATGATGATGCTGAGGCAGTGTTCCCACTGCCCCAGTGGCTTCTGCATGCAGGTTCATTTGGAACAGGACACCTCTAACTCCATCTCTGGCCAGGAGCCAGCATAGTAGGTGCCGTGAAAGCCAGGAAGTGAACTGCACAGAATGGACTGTTCCAGTGTCCATGGGCTGCAAGTGGGTCCCACGTCACCCAGAGGTGAATCTTAATTATGAACCAAGGTGATGGCAGAGAGGATGGGCAGCAAAGGAGGGTGTGTGTGGTGATCAGCCATCAGAGGAGACGGCCCTGTGTGATGAAAGGACCTCCTCAGGAAACCTCCCCACCAGCAACTGGCTCCAAATGGCCAGACTTTCCAAGAAATTCCTGTGAAAAGGACAGGCTCAGGGCATGTGAATGTGATAGTCAGCAATTCACACCTCAGCAGCCAGTGACACTACGGTATAGGAAAAGAACCTAGATTAGGCATCAAAAGTACCCGGTCCCCTTCATACATGGCTGGTGGGGACGTAGGATGGTGCAGCCACTTTGGAAAACAGTCTGGTAGTTTCTTTCAAAGTTACCAAATGACCCAGCAATCCCACTCCTAAGTATTTACCCAAGAGAAATAAAACCTGTGTCCACACAAAGACTTGTACACATCCTAATAGCTGTATTCGTAGTAGCCCCAAACTGGAAACAACCCAAATGCCCATCAGTTTGTGAAGAGATGGACAAAATGTGGTATATCCATAAAACGGACCATTCAGCAATAAAAAGGCGTGAACTAGATACACACAAGAACATGGAGGGATCTCAAAAGCACTGTGCTGAGCGAGAGAAGCCAGATTCAAAGGGCTACACACTGTAGGATGCCATGTGCATCACATTCCGTACAGTGCAAAACTGTAGTGGCAGGATTCAGGTCCCCTGAGGCTGGGGTCCTGGAGGCAGAAGAGGGGCTGGTAGCAAGGAGGCACAAGGGAACTTTTTGGGGACAGAGGAGTGGTCCATATTTGATAGTGGTGGTGGTTACGTGGCTGCTCATGTTTCTCAACAAAGAATTACATATTTTAAACTGGTGAGTTCCATTGTATGCAAGCAAATTATACCACAATGAAGCAAATCTTTAAAACACTAGGTTCCTTTTCCTTATCTAGAGCTCAAAGTAGTGGCCCATGCTGGCTATGACTTGGAGAAATCACATAAGCTTACTGGGTCTCAACTGCTTCATTTGTACAGGTGGCTGCATAACACTCCCTGAGCAGGGGAACTGTAGGGATGAAATCAGAAAATGTGAGTGAACACACAGAGCAAGCAACACGTAGGCCTTCCCCAAATATCCACTTCTGTTTTCTTTCCTCATTGTGAGTAAGTGGCTTTAATGATCCACAAACCTTCCAACCAGCCAAGTCAAGGATCAGCAGGAGGACTCAGGAAAGTACTGAAATGCTGGGGAGAACCAAGACAGCGGCTGAGCACAGCCAGACAGGGAGGGCAGCCTGGTGGGGCCCTGGAAGCCATGGACGTGACTGCGCTGGGAGCAGGGATGGGAGGTAGCAGGAGTTGGTGGCTGCTGATTTGACCATTCTGCAAAAGGCCAGCCTGGCTGTGGCCTCAGACCTCTCACTTCCTCTACCTTAATGAGGGGTCACAGAAGTGCCTTCCCACAACTACAGCATCTCCCTCCACATTTGGGCTCAAATACAGAGTGGGGCCGGAGACAGAAAAAGTCTCCGTGACACACTGTGATTTGTTTCTGCACTGTGTGAACCCTTGGCTCTGTGACACGGAACACAAGTTTCAGCAGTTCCTGTCACTTCCCACAGGCGAAACAGACAGAGCATTCTTTTGTCCGGCTTCTGGTGAAATGTCATTATCGTTATTTTTAGGAGGAAGAAGGAGAATTGGGGTGGGTCCACAAAAAGAGGATGGATTCAGAAGACTTCCAGGAACCTTAAAAGGCTTGGAAACCAATTGTGCCAGTTCTTTTCGATGTCTAATCTTACTCCAAAAGTTCCTCTCAGCACAATATATTAATACTTATCAGCCAAGAGAAGGTTAGGTTTTGGCTCACAAATAGTCAAGGAGAGAATCTCCTTAATTCATTGAGAAGGCAGAAGATGGCGTTAAAGAGTATTCACAGGTAACTAAGATTGCCAGAGGCAGAATCCAGTGAGTTGTCAGCGGTGAAATACAGAGGAGGTAGAGAGAGCTACACTGAGACAACAAAGGCAGCTAAGGGAACAAAGCCAGCTAAGGGAACAAAGCCAGGGTCCCTCACGTCTGTGGCCACCGGCTCTAGCCAGGACAGCCTGGTAGCTGAAGAGCACGTCCTTGCCTGTTACATGCCTGTGTTTCAAGTGATGCTAACTTGCTAATGCAGATGTCTCCCCAAACCCTGCCCCTGGCTCACCACCCAGTGAGCAATCACTCATTTTCCCCAGGACACCTCCAGGGAGGTACTCTCCCAGCACCTCACACTTAAACGGCTAATGCAGGTTCTTCTCTCAGACGCAGCTCGGTTCCTGAGATGACGTCAGCGCTGCTCGCTGAAAGCACCAGGCAAGGAGGCAAAACAAAGGAAATCCTAAAGAGCAGGCGAGAGAACAGTGGAACTGGCAGAGAGAGGCACTGGTGCGGATGGAGAGGGCAGCAATAAAAATTGGGGGACACTTAGAGGCAAAGGTATGGCAGGTGACAAAAAAGATGAGGCTGAAGGTCAGGAGAGACCCAGGCAGCGATGCCCAAATGACCGGCTGAGGAATCACCTCACTGCTGCTGATGCCCTTGACAGCGATCTCTGAGGCTGGCGTGAGTGCTCCATGCTCAGAGATACCTAGAACCCAGCTACAATGGCCTTATCAGACTGAAGCAAGAACACCAAGATATTCCAAGGGAGGTGACAATGGGGTCCAAAGGTCGTGCCTTTATGGCTCGCAACTATGTGCTGAGTGTGGCCCAAATCCCAGCTCGAAATGGTCACACCTTGTCTACAGCCAATCAGCTGACCGGGGTGGCAACCCCTGGCTCTGCTCAACAATAATGACAACCACCATTTACTGAGCACTTACTATGTGCCAGACCGAAGCTAAGTGCTTTCCTCAGACGTTTCCATTTAACTCTTAGAATCACCCTGATGAGTATTTCCTATTATTTTACAGATGAGGAAATGAGAGTTTAGAAAAGTAACTTGCAAAATCATACTGCTGGCTCCATAACAAATGTTGATTGAATGTTGTCTGAGTGGACAGAGGCAAGGATGACTTGAACAAGACAAACAAACGAAAGGCCGACTGACAGACCACTCGGGTAGCACTTTTCCTGGGATTAAGCTTAGACCTTGTAGTCCTATCAGCCAGAAGCAGTGTGTAAAATAAGAGCGGCTGACTGGGCACAGTGGCTCACGCCTGTAATCCAAGCACTTTGGGAGGCCAAGACGGGCAGATCACCTGAGGTCAGGAGTTCAAGACCAGCCTGGCCAACATGATGAAACCCCGTCTCTACTACAAATACAAAAATTAGCCGGGTGTGATGGCACACACCTGTAATAGTTACTCGGGAGGCTGAGGCAGGAGAATCGCTTGAACCTGGGAGGCAGAGGTTGCAATAAGCTGACATCGGGCCACTGCACTCCAGCCTGGGCAACAGAGCAAGATCCCTCTCAAAAAAAAAAAAAAAAAAAAGAGTGGCTACCCAAGAACACAACAGCAGCAGCAAACACTGATGACACCTCAGTTTTGCAGAAGAGGAAGGAAAAATAACAATGTCAACTCTCCATTCAACAGAGAAACAGTGCCACCACCGTCTTTAAATTTTCAAACTCATCAAAAAAAGCTCGAGACAGGCCAGTGCCAGCAATGCCGGCTGTCTCCCAAGTCTGAAGGGTTTTCCTCTGGGTATTAGGAGTTGAGGTGTTCGGTTAGAGAAGAAACAGGATGCACGGGAGATCACACACAGAACTAGAGGTGCCTCTCAAATGCCTTTCCCACGTGTCTAACTCTGCTTTGTTTAAAGCACGATCAGACCCACCATCTGCACTTTTACCTGCTGCCTGACGAAAACCAGATGCCAATGGCCTCCCAGCACTCATGGGGCCCTTTGCCCTTAGGAAAACACCATGATTCAGCCAGGCAAGATTGATACAACACTGTAACAAAGCGTGTGCAAAGTGCCTAGCTCCGGACTGCTGAGCCTTGCAGAAAAGGCACATTTTGACTCTTCTGAGAGTGGGAAAGATTTGAAAGATGGGATTTGCACCTTACTCCTATTCAGGTCTGGAGATCTGGAACTTCTTCCTGAAGCTCCATGTTTAGCCAGATAATTGAGACACTCCACCTGGTCACCACTGGACACCAGCCACACAAACATTCTCCTCTGCAAGGCACTTGGCATTCTGGTGCCTGTGGAGAGAGCAGCCATCTCACTAGCACAGCTCATGAACAAGGATCCCCTTCCCTGGACAGCCAAGATGTAAACCTGCCCCCAGAAACACTGAGAGTCCTAGAGGTAGAATGAGTTGGCCAGCAAGCTCCAGCCCATTGACTGCAGACCCCTGAGCAAATCAAGTCAGGAGAAGGTGGACAACTGTACCCTGAAGACCACATACCACCCAGACCCAACACAAATAGCTGTCAGCACTGCCACCCATTACAGCTTCAGATCTCGCTTCTACCAGGATTTCCCAGCTGAGCAAGAACTGTCAAAGTCTGGTCCTGGAAGGACAGCCCTCCCCGTCTTGGCAGCCACACTTTCTGGCCCCAGCCCAAGGCTGCTGTGGCATGGGAGGAATCAATGGAGGAATACATGGCTCTTCCCTGGTTCCTTCCTCTCCCACTTCACTGACTAACACTAGTCACGTGGCCCCAGCTGAACTGTGAGGGAGGCTGGAAAATCTGGAGTATGTGCATGTCTAGTGAGTTGCCTCTACCACATCCTCTTAACCCTTGGCCTCTCATTCCCAAACTCTAGCCCTATTTTCAAATGAATTCAACACCTCATTACTTAGATCTTTCCTCATTACCTCAAAGCCACAGTGGCAAAAAGCAAACAGTATCTTCCTAAAATCTTCCTCTTCCATCTTCCTCTCCTAGATATCCATCTTACCCTTCTTCGCCAATTAATTTATTACAATCTTCCTTTGACAGCTTCACTCCCTCCCCGCACTGCTATCAACTCAAATGTGAGTTATTCCAGTAGCTTGAACTTGTCACTGGCCTTTTACTTTCCTCCCCTTCCAATGAACCTGGTAACCAGTTACTTAATCCTTATCCTTCTTCCCAAGGCCCACTTTCATTCCTTTCTCCCCTGTTCATGAGCCTGCAATACTTTTCCCGCTGCATAAATCACGTGTCACCATATAAACTCACAATTTGAGGTGCTCTAGAATCTGTCCATGGAATTAGTCAGGACATAATCTCCCTGTTTTTTGGCAGTGCCACATCCATTCCTGTCTTCACAGGTTTGCTCATGCCACCATTCCTCTCCCCAGAACGCCCTTCTGCTCCTCCCACACAAATCCTAATCCTACCTCAGGATCCATTTAAAATACAATCTCCTCACTCAACTCTTTCCTACCAACTTGCTTTCCTCTCTCCTTTCTGCCTTACCACAAGGCTAAGCTCTGTCTCTGAATAATGTGCTTTTTGATGATAATCTGAATGGTACAAGAAGAAATCCTATTTCGTGCTCTTTTGAGGGAGTGTCTAATATAGGTTGCCTTCAACTATAAGTAGTAGAAAATTCCAACTCAACTGGCTTCAACCGTGAGGACAAAATGTATGGAGATTGGACTGTTCAGTCTTCAGGGGCTTGGCCCTCAGGGTTTTTCCCATCTCTTCCCGTCTGCTGGCCTCAACAAACCTGCTTTCCTCATTGCAACAAGACAGCTGCTTCATGTCCGAAAATCTAGTGAAAGAAGCTGTCCCTTCTGCATTTCCTTTTACAATGAAAAACACCTTTCCCAGAATCTCCCAGCAGACTTCTCATACCTCAGTGGCCAAAACCATGTCACATGCCCATGTCTAAACTACAGGCCTCCAGGATAGGCTCAGCTCAATCACCATGTACCCTAGAGCTGGAGGCAGAGTCACCTTTCCTTGAGTGGCATGTGGGAGAGGTGTGGCATCCAACCCAACTGGGTCCTGCCAGCAGGAAGAGAAAAGAAGAGCCACTGTAGGTAACCAATCACGTCTACCACAGGCAGGGACCAACACCACATATCTGTGTTTCCCCTCACTTGCCACCCCCATCCTGTGCTGGCAGATAAGGATGCTCAACAAATAGCTGTGGAACTACAAATTATCCTGTGGGTGTGAGAAAAGGGTGTGCATTATAATAGGGTGGTACAATTGGACATGTGTGCACAGAAAATGGAAAAAGAGCCATGAAATCCAAACAGATGCAAAAACGTTCTTAACACAGAAGGTTTGGGAAGCTCTGATCTAAGCCCTAGCCTGGGCCCTACTCCCAGTTCCACAGATAGGGAGCAGGCCCCAGGCCAGAGTGCTGGGCTTCTCCCAGCAGGATCCAGCTGGGGCCTTCTCCTCAGTTCAACCCTTGCCTCTGAGGACCAGTGGTCTACAGTCCAGCCCACAACCCTTCAGACAGAAGTTCCAGGAACAAAAAGGAAGCTCACAATAAGGAACACCCATGCCTAGCCATAACTGAGCACATCAGACTCACACAAATCTGTGGAATGAGTGCATGATCTCATGAGCTCTGGTCTGGAAAAGTGTCTCCCTACACTAGGACTTAAAGGGAAGGCTTCTTTGGCTATGCCAATATCTCTTTCCTGCCTCTTTCTTCTTCAGGCCAAACAGCTCCTATCCCTGCCTTCCATCTTAGCTTTCCAGCATACTCTTCCCAGGTTCTTTGGGCTACTGACAAGTACTCCAGACCCAAATACACATGCTCCCACCTGAGGCTGGGAAATGTACCAAGAACTGTATAGAAAATATACTGGACAAAACGCACTCCAGTCTCACAGATATCCAGTCCCACAGTCTATATCACAGATCACCAGTTTTAGCTGTTTGAAGTTTTAGAAT
This sequence comes from Pongo pygmaeus, assembly GCF_028885625.2. Lineage (NCBI taxonomy): Eukaryota > Metazoa > Chordata > Mammalia > Primates > Hominidae > Pongo > Pongo pygmaeus. Next base: position 113,063,563 of record NC_072373.2, on the reverse strand, counting down.
TCCTTTTCAAATACCATAGCTAGCATTTCTTTGGCTAGAGAAAACTGTGTTAAATGCAGCCTACCGTAGGATCATTGATTACAACATGCATTCAACATTCAATACATATTGACTGAGCAACTATTAAGTTGAACTATGTGATATTATTGACATTCGACTGCTACTGACCTATCAAAATGGGAATAAAGCTCAACTTAATATTTACTCTATGCCAGGCAGTAGGCTAAGGAAGGATTTGGGACACCATGACAAACAACACAGAAGTAACCCCTATCTTAATGGAACTTAAAATCTAGTTTATTAAACCATTACTCACAAAAGTACAATCTAACTTCAGGATTGTAATTAATTATAAATGCATTTATTTGTTTACTGCCTGACTTCTTTGCTAGCCTATAAACCACACAAAGATGAGGGTTATGTCTCCCCCATTTCACACACTGGCCAAGCATATAGCAGAATACATCGTATATTTGTTAAATGTATTGATTAGTGTTACAACAGACAATTGCATGTGCTATGGCAGCATTTGGCAGAGAGATCTAATCTAATCGTGGAAGGTGAGGATCCTGGACGTCACTAACTTGGAATTTCTGATACTGATGATAAGGTTGAGTTAGGTCTTCATGAAACAGGTCTCTATACAGCATATAAACAACTACCAGCATGCACAGGGGTTTCATAGGGACTATTTAAAATACTTAAGAGAACAAACAGTTTTCAAGCTCAGTCTAGTATTTCAGAAATTCCATTTACATAAACAATTGGTACGCTAATTGCAAATCATTCTTATTTCTCTCCTAAAGCAGGATCCCCTAAGGATCTTTATCAGGCATTCTATTAGCCTAGTTTGAGTTACAGTATTTACTTAAAAGTAATAACAGTGAAGTTCTTGAAAAATATTTGGTAATTCAGATATTTTACTAATTCAAACTAATCTTCCTCATTAGTCTACATTGTTGGAGGTTTAACCATCATATTAAGAGAAAGTATCAAAGGCTTCACTTAGAGTAATAGTCACCAAATTCTTTTGCAAGACACCTTGGTAGCAGGAACCTGAGCTAACATCAGGAAGTAGGTAGAAATAGAAAATAAAGGAATGACAATTTGAAGAGCAACTGCAATCCAATTTAGTCCAACAGATGACACACATATGAAGTCACATTCAAATTATAAGCAGAGCACAAAAAAAATTTAGATCCTTATCTTTTGATTAAGCTGGTATCATTCAGGGAAAAATGTCAGGGAACACCACTGACCAGCAGTCCTCTCTTATCTATTTTGCAGATCTTATCTATTTTTCTCCCTGAGAACCAGTCCTGGATGCAAACTTCATAAACATCAATGAGCCTAGACAGTGTCTTCATGTGTGTTTGGCCTGCCATTGTTCTCTGTACCAGTATGGAGATTTAGTAACACACTGGTCACATTCATGGGGCATCTTGAACTCTCTTGACATGGTAAATGAACAGCAGGCCCTGTCCCCATGCCAAAAGCAAACAAAAACCCGTCACCAGCAAGGAAGACACCCGGTCTCTCCAAACGATGCCAAAGTCCCTATCCAGCCTCCTTTGCAGAGCCTCACAAATCTCTCGGATGCAGGCAGGATGATCACGGGCTAGGGAAGATTATGCTCTGAATGTCTTAAGAGATTAGTTACTTAAAATCCTCCACATGACTTCAGTCATCCCCGTTACAGATCACAGAGTAAAAAGCCTACTTGATTAAAGCTGAATGCCTATACATTTGCAAAAGGGAAAATATGCAGAAGAAAACAAGAGTCAGATTACTGATGGGCATAGCACCAGCTCTAGGACATCAGGGGTGTTGAATAAATGATGACAAGAAGGCACATATAGTTCTGATATATTCACCATAAATACCACAGTCCTCAAGGCTCTCTCAGTTACTTACTTCCCCCCAAATCAGAGACTGAATCTGGCCTTATCTTCAAATGAGGCCCAGCTCTCCCCAAATTCCAAATATGGGAAATTACAGCTCCTCTGTGGTAGGGGGAAGAGTGGGAAGGCGAATGTTTGTATTGCATAATGTTTTAATTAAAACAAAGATGACGTGCACCAGAGTCTCTTTCTCATCTCCTGTTAGGGGAGTTTTCCAGTACTCCTTCCACCCTCTACCCACCCAGGTCACCATGGTCTTTCTCTTCCCTCTAGGACAATTCACCTTTAAAATAAGAGGATTGGGCATGAAATCTACAAAGATTCTTCCAAAATGAACTCAGGCCTAGAGGCGTATTAGTTCTCTATCTTGTTGCTCCCTTCTAGAAGTGCACAGTTCAGAGGGATGCCCAGCCACAGAGGTGCCGAAACGCAGAACTGGAACCAATCACCTGCTCCAACAGAGAGAAGGCAAAAGCACTGGGCAGGGTGCTCAGAATGTCCTCTTGCTTCTTTGTAATGAAATATCAGAAGACAGATTGTAACATTGTTCAGCAAGCTATTTTTTGTACTGAAACATCAGAAAGCATTATGAAACTGTTCAGCAAATCATCTCTAAACAATGTCATAGAGGGTTACCTAGTTTGGGGTAAGCCCGGAATGAATATCTGCACCATCATTCCTCATGCTAACAAACGTGTCCATCTCTGTGAAGCAGAATTCCCAACACACCACCATCTCCAAACCAACACCAAACTACTGCCAAACAAAGCTGAAGAGGAAAACCAGAAAGGTCTCCGAGAAGTGCTGCTTGTAGGCAGAATGGCCCTGCACAGAGGCTCCTGAGGGCAGCAAGCGCCTGCTTTGGAGCCTTGGCAATTTCCGCCAGGCAGAATTTACAACTGTCTGGGTCCTGCAGTCTCAGAGGGCTCACGGAGAAGGGGGAAGCTCTTTGCTACCCGGGAGGTCACCAGTGACTCTGAGAAAAGTGCAGATCAATGCCTGCTTAGGGTTAACCCCAGATTGGGAGAGGGCATCTGGCAAGAAACAGACATGGAAGAGCCGGCCCCTCATTGAGCTGCTACAGCAGCTTCTGGGAATTTGTAAGAGCCATACTGATGAGGGCCCCACACCCTCCCTTGCCAGGGCGCCCTCAGGGAAGCCACATTGCAGGAGGCAGAGTATGAGGTGGGGAAGACGGATTGGCCTTAACCTCGCCACCCCCCATATGAGGCTCCTCTGGTATGGATGGTGTCTCCTCTCTGGTGGGAAGTACGTGATTTCTCTAGTTCTATTTCTCTTTTGTTCAGGCTTCCTAGAAATTCAGAGCTAGGTGTGAAATTCCCAATTCCCACAGACAAGCAACATCCCCAGCAGTAATAAGGACGTTCCACACACCCAGAACTTGGGATATTTGTGTATTTTCAAGAATAAAAGTTTACCCTTTAGCCTCCTCAGAGCCCCCTCCCCTCTCCTCGCTCTCCCCTTATCACTGCTACTCATCATCTTACTCCTACAGATACCCCCTCTTTGTGGTGGCACCGGGCATTGGTAACTCATGGCTGTAAAGGAGAGCTGAGAACAAAACAGGAAGAAAAGAGGTTAAGTAATGGCAAGAAAAAAAGATGTACCTTAGGAATAAAAAAGAGTTCCCCAATGTCACAGTGTATTTAATTAATCCTTCTATTTATTAAAGATTAAAAATACATATCAGGTGACTACTTAAAATGTTAGTCATGATTTGGACTGTGAATTCTGTGGCACCGGAGATAACAGAACAATGAGTGCTTGTAGCAGGCACTCGGTTATTTGTTGAATGAACTTCTTGGGAAAGCCTTCTTAGGAAAGTATTAGAAGTAGATTCTACTAGAACAGGGGCTACCCCCAGAGGTCTCAGGACAAGGGATAGAAAGTCAAACACTGATGTTTAAGAAGGGATGACTACGACACATGAATCCCACAGCCATCTCTCCAAAAGAGCAACTATTTTAAAAATCAGGTCTAAAGGTGAGCCATCCAAGAAACTGCTCTTGTTCCCAGAGGTTTTAAAGAAAGTCATTCCCGTGAATGTGAGAAGTAACCCAACACTTTGAAATGATAATCTTTTTACAGCAATAACAGTTGCTGCAGGGCTTGAGAAAAAAAAGTTCTCTTCCTTTGGGTTAAAGTCTTAAATGCTGAGCCTGTAGCCAGCAACCTTAAAGGCTACTCGGGTCCAGTTCATTCTATCTGGAGGAGTCACTTGGGAATTGAAAACACAGGAAAACTTTTTTTCTGGTCCATGAACAAACAAGAATGCTTAACTAAACTAAGTATTTATGGTTGTCATCTTAACAGGTTTCAAATAGGATTCATTTTAATTTAACATAATTTCAAAATTATAGTAAAATAGTCAATAAAATACGAACATGCTTAATTTGATGAATTTATGTGTTTTTTTAAGAAAATACGCAGAATAAACAAGTCAATTATTCTCACTAAATACATTAAAATTTAAGGGTAATATTTTTATTATGACTTGCTCTCCTGATACAGCAAAATTTATTGTTATATAGTTATTGAAGGAGGCTCACTACTCCCCAATGATTTCACAAATTACAGCTTCAACCAGCTATAAAATAACCAAATCAGTTCTGATATAGCCATAAAATTAAGCCTGAAAAAATAGTGAAGTAAATCATCCCTTTAAAATCAAGTTGTTGAACAATATGTTCTGCATGATTCCATTTATGTCAGAAAAAATATATTTGTGTAAGTATATACACAGAAAAGGGTCTGGAAGAATATATACCAAACTATAAAGAATCTATATCAAAGTCAATAAGGGGCATAGACAAGGAGGGGAACTTTCACATTTTACTTTCTACATTCTTTTTTTTTTTTTTTTTTTGAGATGGAGTCTCACTCTGTTGCCCAGGCTGGAGTGCAGTGGCGCAATCTCGGCTCACTGCAAGTTCCGCCTCCTGGGTTCACACCATTCTCCTGCCTCAGCCTCCTGAGTAGCTGGGACTACAGGTGCCCGCCACCACGCCCAGCTAATTTTTTTATATTTGGGGTTTCACTGTGTTAGCCAAGATGGTCTCAATCTCCTGACCTTGTGATCTGCCCACCTCAGCCTCCCAAAGCGCTGGGATTACAGGCGTGACTTTCTACATTCTTGTAACAGAATTATAGTCACTGTTACCTCCATCAAAAAATTAAAATTCAAAAATTAGGCCAGGCATGGTGGCTCACGCCTATAATACCAGCACTTTGGGAGTCTGGAGCAGCAGATCACCTGAGGTCAGGAGTTCGAGAGCAGCCTGACCGGCCAACATGGTGAAACCCCATCTCTACTAAAAATACAAAAATTAGCCGGGCGTGGTGGAGGGCGCCTGTAATCCCGGCTACTCGGGAGGCTAAGGCAGGAGAATCACTTAAACCCGAGAGGCGGAGGTTGCAGTGAGCCAAGATTGTGCCACTGCACTCCAGCCTGGGTAACAGAGCGAAACTCCATCTCAAAAATGAATGAATGAATTAATTAATTAATTAAAGCAAACAAATATAAGCTACCTCCTGAAGTAGAAACCAGTATCTCTTCACCTTACGTTTACATAATACTTTACCCTAATGCATTTTATCTGCTGTTCTAAATCATGACTTACTTCAAATCAAATCTTAAGTGAAAATCAAGATTTCCTTTTGGGGGCATTATACAAAAAAGATTGTAAAATCTCATTCTCTGAAAGTCTCTTTAAAAAGGAATAGATTGTATCTGGCTGGGATAGGGTAGGTGTGATCTGACCCGCAGCAAATGATGGCTGCTCAACTCTGCATCTCCTTTCCTCTCCCTGCTGAAAAGTGCCACCTAGCAAGGTCAATCAAGGTCACCAATGCAAAGAAGTAGTGGGCAAACACCACCCAGGTTATCCAAGGTTCCTAAGGCCCAAAGCAGCACATGGGGTTGGGAAGCTGATGACCTTAGAGATTTCAAAATCACCTAACAATAACCCCACTTTCCCTAACCACAGGGCTAAGCGACCTAATGGGTCAAACATATGTGTGCTTTGGTCATCCGCAACCCAGACCACTAGACTAATTTTGCTTTAGAACTGGACTATATCAAGTGTGAATGATCATACTGGTTATCATGTGGGAAAAAAGGTTTCATTACTCCCTAATTGTCTGGGAAACAAAAGATTTTAAAATACGGAGCTCCTGGGGGAAGGAGAATTAATAAAATGGGTCCTTGAGAAGTGAAGTGGGAAGCCTGCCTCATGCCATGGCACCAGCGATGCCACAGGTGTACCCAGTGCCCTGCCGAGAGCAGAGACGGTGTTCTCAGAGTTGCTATCAAAAAGGAGGCAGCAGACTGCATTCTGAAGCATCAGACAATGGGTCACATGCAAAAACAGAATTAAATACACAAAAATAGCACCAACTTAAGGCAAGCCTGGGCAAACTGCACTACATCAAAGAAAGAACACATAACTGGTATCAGATTTTTTTTTCTGTTTTAATAAAGAGAAGGCCTGGACACCTGAAAGTTGACGGGAAGCAGGCATCACTAATTTCTCTGAGTTCAGTTTTGTTAGAATGTCTGCTCTGATTATGGGGTTTTTTTTTTTTTTTTTTGAGATGGAGTTTTTTTGTTTTGTTTTGTTTTGTTTGCTTTTGTTGCCCTGGCTGGAGTGTAATGGTGCAATCTCAGCTCACAGCAAACTCTGCCTCCCAGGTTCCAGAGATTCTCCTGCCTCAGCCTCCCAAGTAGCTAGGATTACAGGCACCCACTACCACGTCTGGCTAACTTTTTGTGTTTTTAGTAGAGATGGGGTTTCACCATGTTGGTCAGGCTGGTCTTGAACTCTTGACCTCAAGCGATCCACCCGCCTTGGCCTCCCGAAGAGCTGGAATTACAGGCGTGAGCCACCACCCCTGACCTGATTATGTTTTGATGGATACACAGAAGCTCTTGCTTTGGTACAGAAACAGGCCCCCCTTCGCTTTGACCTCTGGGCCCCCCACCTTCAGAAATGTCAGGTGCCATTCCTGGCTCCTCCTCTCAGTGGTCTTCCAGGATATCCACTCACAGCTTTCTGATGTCACCCACCTGTCTCTAGCCCAAATACCCAGTCCTCATGGCAACTGACTGCACCAATTTTTACAAATCTACACCTTTAGGGTTCCCATCCCAGGACATTCAGGTTTCTCCACACCTTTAGAAGTGCCCAGAATATCCTCTACCCCACAATTCCAACAGGACATCACTCTCCTCTTACTTAAGAAAAATGCCTAAAATTCCAGCCCTTCCAAAATGCCTTTCCAGATTGACCACTCAGGAGTTACTCTGGCCTCCCCTTCACTCCTCCTGCTAAACTGAAAACAAGAACAGCCTTGCCTGGCCTCTCTCCCCCAGTAGACACACATCCTGTCAGTGTCCTCCTGTCCATTTGCAAATTGATTGACTGTTTGTTTCATTGCTGGCCTTGGATGACCTCTCCTAGAGGGCAGGGACAGGTGGTGTTCGGCAAAGTCTTGGTCGTCTGGATAATGGGAAATGGGGTCTTGTGGGGAATTTAATTACAGGGTTAAGTGGAAACTTTGCTTCAACTCTCGTTATTAGAAAGCCTATTATAAAGCTTTTTAAAATACATCTGACCACTTTCCAGCCAGGGTAGAGTTAATATGACTTAATCTTTGATTTAGGATCTTGCAGTGCCCCAGGCTCACCATTCTCTTCTGCTACTATAATTATAGACGCGGAAGACATACAGACTGGGCTGACGACTGCTTGGAAGCTAATTTCTAGAATAAACCCTTGCTACCACATCTTGTGATTTTTGCCCTTCTGAAGGTGGAGTTCAAAAATAAAAACAAAATCCCACTTAACTGAGGGTTCCAGTTGAGGGAGGTCTGCTGCCATGGTCTTTGTTAAGTGCCTGCCACCATGGCCCACAATTAGTTAGTTAATAAAGGGTTCTTGATGAGAGAATTTGGCAACATGTGATTTTCCACAAATATAAGCTTGATTTTGATGCAACCACTCATTTCTTTGAAAAATCAGGGTGCATTCACACACAGGTGTTCTAAATTTCCTTAAAGTAAAAACCAACCCTTTACAAGGAATAGCTGTGTTCACTTTGAAGCAGTAAAGAAGCAGGTGTCCACTCATGGCAAATGAGGAACTCCCTTTTTTTTTTTTTTTTTTTTGAGATGGGGTCTCGCTCTTTTTTTGTGTGTGTGAGTTGGGGGCCACCCAGGCTAGAGTGCAGTAGTGCAATTACAGCTCACTGTAGCCTCAACCTTCTGGGCTCAACCAATTCTTCCCACCTCAACTCCTGAAGCAGCTGAGACTACAGGTGTGTACCACCATGCCCAGCTAATGTTTTTGATTTTTAGTAAGATGAGGTCTTTTTATATTGCCCAGGCTGGTCTCAAACTCCTGAGCTCAAGTGATCCTCCTGCCTCAGCCTCCCAAAGTGCTAGGATTATCGGCATGAGCCACCATGCCCGGCCAGAAGCTAAAAATATTAATCAAGGAGTCATAACTAAGGATGCACTGCACACCCGAAGCCAGGGACCATGAGAGGTCAGCAACTGGGACTGCTTCCTCCAGTTCCCAGGCCGGGGCTCAGCAGCAGTGGCCTGGGCTCTGGGGACTTACTTTAAGCCTAAATCCCAAACTCATTATAATTCAAACCAATTTTCTGCATCCAGCATCATCCTGCCTAAACTGATCCTTAAAACCACTGACAGTCATTTCTCCAATCTGTAAAAGGCCTGCTGAGGCCTTTGCATTATCAGGACTTAACTGGGAGTAGAATGCCCTCCCCAACCAAATCCTGACCATTTCTGAACACTCAGCCCATGTCCTCTTCCTGAGTGACTTCCCCAACAACCACCTACACTGAACTTTACTTTGATCTCTGTAGGAAACTGTAGATAGAGATGGGGTCTCACTATGTTGCCTAGCTGGTCTTGAACTCCTGAGCTCAAGTGATCTCCCTGCTTCTGCCTCCCAAAGTGATAGGATTACAGGAGTGAGCCACCACACCTGGCCTATGTATGCTTTTTTTTTTTTTTTTTTGAGACAGAGTCTTGCTCTGTGGCCCAGTCTGCAGTGCAGTGGTGCAATCTCAGCTCATGGCAACCTCCAGGTTCAAGGGATTTTCCTGCCTCAGCCTTCTGAGGAGCTGGGATTACAGGCGCGCACCATCACGCCCAGCTCATTGGCCAGGCTGGTCTCAAACTCCTGACCTCAGGTGATCCACCCACCTTGGCCTCCCAAAGTGCTGGGATTACAGGCATAAGCCACCACACCCGGCCACGTATGCATTTTAAAATGTTATGCTCAGACGGGATCTATAAGCTTCACCAGACTGCCAAAAGGATCCATGACACGAAAAAGGTTAAGAAGCTCTACAATCAGACAAATGTGAATTCAAATTCAGATTCTGCCAAATTCCAACTCTTTTCCTTTGAACATAATTGTGTTCAAGGGAAAAGTGTCATGAATTTCCTTATCTTGATCAAGGAAGCCAACACAGAAACAACACCTACCTTGTGAAACCATTCACTCATCAGAAAATTAACTGGGCCAGGTGTGGTGGCTCACGCCTGTAATCCCAGCATTTGGGGAGGCCAAGGCAGGCGGATAATGAGGTCAGGAGTTTGAGACCAGTCTGGCCAACATAGTGAAGCCCCATCTCTACTAAAAATACAAAAAATTAGCCGGGTGTGGTGGTGTGGGCCTGTAATCCCAGCTACTCAGGAGGCTGAGGCAGGAGAATCACGTGAACCCAGGAGGCGGAGGTTACAGTGAGCCAAGATCGTGCCACTGCACTCCAGCCTGGGCAACAGTGTGAGACTCCATCTCAAAAAAATAAAAAATAAAATAACTGAACACCTGCTTACTTTGCAAGGCACAAGGCTGAGTTCTGGGACTACAGTAATGAACATGACAGAGATGGTCTTTAAGAACTTTATACAGAAGGTCATGCTACGTAAAGTGTTTAGCACAGTGACTGGCACATAAGCACTCTATAAACACTTTAATACTCACTGATAAAACCACAACATGTGGTGTTTAATTATATGCTGATTTAGGTTGCTTCCTACGAAACAAACGTTGGTTCATCTAATTCATGCCTTCCTAACAAGCCTTCTTAGAGGCCAGAGGCTCAGCTTCAGAGTCAAAGGGAATAGCTTATTAGATGAAAGAACACAGGATTTGGAACCAAATGGTCCTGGCTTCAAAACCCTACTCTGCCACTTTTTAGCTTTGTGACTATGGCAGAGATAGGCAGCTGTCCCCCAAAATCTGTTCTCTCCTTTCCCTACAGTCATAGAATCCCAAGTTTTTCTCAGGACACATGGACCCTCAGGATAAGCATATTTTCCAGCCTTCTTTGCAGGTAAGTAGGTCACATGACTAGGTTCTAGCCAATGAGAATGTTAGTGGAAGTGACATATATAACTTCCAGGAAGTATTCTTACATTAAGAAGTCCTACCCTTCACTAGCCTTTTCTTCCTTCCTGATGGCTGGGGCTAGAAGAGTCATCTTGGACCATGAAATCATCTTGGGAACAGACAGCATGCACATGGAGCAAGACAGCAGGAGCTTGGAGCCCCAACACTGTCAGCAATCTATCTTAGGCAAGTGACTTTTTTCTTTTTTTGAGACAGAGCTCTGCTCTTGTTGCCCAGGCTGGAGTGCAACGGCGCCATCTCGGCTCACTGCAACCTCTGCCTCCTGGGTTCAAGCGATTCTCCCGCCTCAGCCCCCCGAGTAGCTGGGATTACAGGAATGTGCCACCACGCCTGGCTAATTTTTGTATTTTTAGTAAAGACGGGGTTTCACCATGTTGGCCAGGCTGGTCTCAAACTCCTGACCTCAAGTGATCCACCCGCCTCAGCCTCCCAAAGTGCTGGGGTTACAAGCATGAGCCACCATGCCCAGCTTAGGCAAGTTACTTCACCTCCCTAAGCTTCAATCTCCCCATCTATAAAAATGTGATAATGCAAGGTATCTATCTTACAGGGTTGTTTTGAAGACTGATTGATATAGTTGGGTCACAGTAAGGGCTAGAGTTAGGAGAACTGATATTACTGCCATTATGGAAGTACCAGCAGTCTTGCTGCCATGAAAACTGTAGAAGATGGCAACATCTTAACACAGCCCTGGGTACCTAGAGGTAGCTCAATGATTCTCACAGTTGAAAGACATCCTAGTAGGCCAAGGACTCCTGACAAGAATTTCCTTCTCCTGCACCCTTGTCAAATGGTCCCCAGGAAAGGGAAATGCACTACCTCTGGGACAACTATTAGGACAGTGGTGTTTGTTCATCCATAAATCACAATCCTCATCCCCTTCTTTCAGAACCCTTCTCCTGATTGCTCCAAACCATCTCACTTTTCTCTGCCTCCTCTTTCTCCTCTGCCTTTGATCACTCCAGCCCTGCCTCTGAGGTCACACCCATCAGTACTTCAAAGTTTCTTTCAATCTCTTTCAGAAGCCTTTTCTAACTAACTGGGAAGTAAGAGATGGCTTCCTCAGCCTTACCGTATTCAAAGAAGAGACTTCCCAAACTCTACAAATGAACTTCTCTCCCTCTGGAGCAGAACACAAATGATCATTTGCCATCTACAGGTTCTCAGATGTCCCAATCTCCTACATTTTTTTCATTGCTAACACTTTTAAAGCTATTTAATCTTGTTTGCAACATCAGCACCGGTCTGGGAGGTATATAACTCATCCTGGCTACACAAAATCAAAATGTGCTGTATGTATCTAAACCTTATATTCATCTTTCCCGAGAATTTCCTTCCTGTTCTTACAGACACAAATCCTATGCTCTCTTTCCCACATTGCTGTCATCTTCCCATGTCATTGTCACTCATGCAGGCTGCTCCCAGACAGAGGCACATTTCCAGTCACCCTTCCCTTCCTACCACTGTACCAGCCTCTATTCTCTCTCTCATCTTCTGCCCCTCTGGCTACATCTATCCTCAAGTAGAGACTTCACCACCCCTCATGGCTCAACCAGGGCCAGGCTTAAGTGGCTTTGTAATTGGAACCAAGGGTTGTGGTGGCAGAGCCATGCACTGCCACCACAACCCTTACGGGGTGAGGCACCTAGGGTTAGGACAGAAGGAAACAACACACAGAGATCAAGGGGGTAGGTACAAAGACAAAGGGTAGGACAAAGACATAAGCAGGAATCAGTATCCCAACAGACAGAACAAGAGGAATCTGATTCCAATCCCAGACACTGGCAAAGGACAGGTGCAGAAAAGCACAGGTCTGTGATGTTGAGGGAGATGAAAGCGTCTCCGAGATTTACCCTGTGTACCCCTCACATACTGTCCAGGGTTTTCTAACTAAAATTGCCATTTCTAGAGGCTGGTACCTGCATCGGTCTCACTTTCAGAGCACTTAGCTTTATCCAACTTTTATAAACAAAATTTTATTCCAGGCATGTGACCTACATGGGCTTAAAACCTTGGGATTCTTTGCCGTTTTAAATTCATACTACACATTAATTCACATTACACAGCAAGAATGCTGACACATGAACCAGACCACATCAGAAGACAAGCAGGAAATAAGACCCCAACATGGGTTTTGGTCCCTCCCCAAACGCCTTGTATCTCTCCCAGATTAGGAGAGTAGTAGCCAGGCCTCCTTCCTGCCATACTGACAGCCATCAGGTGAAGAGAAAGATGAGGTTCCACCAGTGGGGCTCCAAATCAGGCAGAGATCCACATGCATGCCTATGCTTCCAAACCTTCCCACTTCAGCCAGCATCCGGGTGTCTGCCACTGTGCCCCTTTAAAGCCACTTTGATGCTCGTTTTCCTCCATGGCACCTGTTTACACATGAAGATGAGGGTGGAGGGAAAATGACAGCACCTGCCAGGTGCCAGGGCCCGAGCTCCACTCCACAGAGTGGCCCAGAGAGCGAACAGCACGGGGACCAGCATGCAGCCTTACATTACTTGAGCAGCCAGAAGAAACAAAAGGCACAAATGTCACATTGCCTTGTTTTCCCATTGATGGTTACTTCTCCTGCCCTGGGCCCCACCCTGCCACTCAGCCCTCTTTCCTGCCTTAGCCACACACCCCACCCCACATCCAAATCTCCCCAAGGGCTTTCCTTGTTTGTGTCCTGTTGAATCCACATGAATCACTAATTGCTGATTTAAACCCAGACACTAAGCGAATGACACATACAGTACAACAAATACAGATCCAATAGGAAGAGACTGGCAAATGAAGGGCTCCCTGCCTTCTTGACTCTGCCTGAGCATACAGGTGACATGGAGACACTGCCTGTATCCCAGCCCACAGCTGAACAGAAGACTAACTAAACTCACTGCCAACAGGGTGTCTGCATGCATTGGGTGGTAGGGCACTGGCGCTAGTGAACTCTCCCACTGGTTCTCTACTGAACCATGCATGGAATCACCTGAGATAGCTCAAAGGCTGAGACCTGGGTCCCACCCCCCCAAGCGAGTTTGGTTTCACTGATCTGGCGTTGTTGCCTGAAATCAGAATTTTTAAAAGCTTCCCCAGTGATTCCAACATGCACACGAGAGTTTGAGAACCACTGACTGAACAAATCTATTATGAGTTTCAGACATTATTTAAGGCAGTCAAGGCATTTAGGACACCTTATATCCTTTAGTTGTCACACCTTCCCTTGTTTTATTGTTTCTGTTTTATTGACATTCAGATGTCAATCATGGTGAAGCTGGGATAGGAACTCAAGTCCTCTAATTCTAAAGTCCATTCTCTTCCCACACACCTGTTACCTACTGCAAGGGTGTAGACAATGCATGGAAGCAATCTCCACTGCCAACAGATCACCCTAAGTTCCCTACGTGCAAGACACCTAGATTTGGAGACGTGAACCCTGTAGGCAACAATCATAATCCCTTCTGAATGCAGAGGACCGAGCCTTACAGAGAGGGCAGGGGGTGTGCTCATGTATGAGGTCTGAGACGGGGAAAGAGAATGGCACCAAATCCTGGCGATGAAGTTTATCCTAGACCTGAGATGTGTTCTAAGATAGCACGCTGAAGACAGTGCTCAATGGCATAAAAAGAATAGGCAATTGTTGAGCAGAGGGACCTCTTCACTGGGGTGGGGATCCTTAAGAGGGGTGTCAAAGGTTCACCTCTCAGGGCCATAGTTTCTTCTTCCCACTCTAGGCATTCTGATTTGTGGGAGCACAAAAGCCAATCCTAAAATCTCCCCTACCAGGCAGCTTCCTTTTCTTCAGGCTCTCTTTCTCCCAGAACTACGATCTAAGCTTCCTTGGTGAGCAGACACAGGACTAGTGCCCTCACATTTTTAGCCTTCAGACCACTCAGGTAGGCAAAGCATCCCTTCAACCCCCATCCCACTTACTCCCATTTCCACCTCAAAAAAGGCACCATCATTATCACCCAAACCAACTTTCGAGACAGAAGGGAATTATGTTCCCACTCCCAATTAGGAATCAATGCAGCCCAACAAAGAAGTGAAAACACCAGAGCATCCATGTTTGTCATGCTACAAGACAGCAGCCCACCAGCCATGTGAAGTCCCTAAACCACAGATGTGCAGATGCAGGACCTCACCCCAGGGCCCAAGACAGACACTTTAAGAACAGCAAATGTTCCTTCTTATAGATAACAAATGATATTCCACCGTTGCTCTTGGGTCAGAAACGGGCCTCTTCGTACTCTACTCCAACCTGTGACACACACCGACCGCCTCCTGGTGTCCCCCAAACCCTAGTGTTGATGAAAAAGAACCACAAGAAATTACAGGAACCAAGAGCAGGTTAAACTTTCACATCGATTGCACTGATAAGCAGAGCCACTTACCCAGCACAGCCAGACAGCTCAGCACCGGGAAAAAGCACTTCATGTCGGCAGCCTCCAGGAGACACAACACAAGGCGCTTCCTCTTCTCCCAGCTCCTAATCTCTCATTTCTGGCAATCCACTTATAGCTCCAGAGAACAGTTTTGGAAATAGAACTTAACTCGGAAAATGGGAACAGATTAAAAAGAAGAGATCAGAAGGAAGGAGTTGGGGGGAAGGGGAGGAGTGGAGGCAAGTGTGAAAACTCCCCTATGCTACAGGAAGGGTCCACAACAATTCCGAAGTCGCTCCCGGCTCCTGCCACATCATGTGCCTTGCAGTTTCCACTGAAATTGCAGACTGTAGTGGATTAATCCTCCAGGAGCAAGGAAAAAAGAGTCTGAGAAAATCCTTTCATCCACTGATTATACAGAAATGTCCTTGGCTTCCCAGTGAAGGTGTCTGTGATCTCCCTCATTCGGATTCCCCAGAGAGAACAGGGCAGGTTTCGTCAAAACCTTTGCCGGCCAAATCACCCTGCCTGGCATCAACCGTTTGGGTTTCTTCACCAAAAAGTCCGTTTCCATCCATGGTGGTAGGTCACGGAGGCGCCACCTGCCCCACGCCTGCCTAGGGCACACGAAGCAAGTTGGCGTTCGGGAGCCCTGAAGCGGTCCCCCAGCACGAGCAGATTTCTAAAACAAACACAACAGAGATTTTTATCAAAGGCAAAGCTGCAAAACCCACTGGGGCTGAGCGCTGAGCTGGTCCGGACACCTGGGTCCGGTTCCTGGACCAGGACAGTCAACCTCTGCATTCTGACCTTGGGCAAGTCTCTGTCTTTCCCTCCGCCTCAGTTTCCCTGCCCAGAGCAGGGCAACAGTGGGAAGCCCGATTGTTCCTGAAATACTTTCACCAAATGCTTCACTCCTGGGAATTCCCTTCACCTCCTACCGAGCCCGGGCGCCGCAGGTAGCCCCACCCTCCGCCAGGGCAAATCGCGAAGGGGCTCTGCGGTGCGGCCGCGACTCCCGGCCCCCGCCCCAACCGTGGGAGCTCTGCGCGCGACGCGTCCCAGGTGGCCCCGCTATTGTTTTACCTTCCAGGGTGTTTATTTCTCGATGATTGGAAAGAGAAGAGACCGGGGAAGGAGGGAGTCCGAAGCTCCGCTTTCAGCTGCCGGAGCGCGCTCGCCGCGCGCCCGCCCAGCCAGGGGAGGGGTCTCGGGCCCGACCCCGAGCGGAGCCGACGCGGGCCTGCTCCCCCTCCCCGCTCCTCCTCCCCGCTCCCCGCCTCCCTCCCGGGGGCCCCCTCCCGGCGCCGCCCGCGCCCCCGCCGAGCCTGACCTCGCCCCTGGCCCTCTCCCTCCGCGCGCGTCGGTCCGTCAGTCAGTCCGTCCAGGCGCACGCCTCAGGGGACGCGCCGCTTCCTCTTTCCCGCAACGGCACCAGCAGCCGCGCTGCGGCCCCTCCCGAGTCCCCGCCCCTCCAGCTCCAGCCCGGCCCGCTGCACTCGGCAAGGCGAGCGCGGGGCCAGGGCGGCGGCCTCGGAGAGCGGCCCGGCCCCGCCCCCGGCCCAGCCCCTGGAGACGACGCGAGTCCCGGCCCCGGGCCTGGCGGGGGCATGCGGGTGGCCGGGGGGGACCGGAGTACCTGGGCAGGGTTGGCGTGTGGGCCGAGCAGCCCGGAAAGTTAATCGGGGCTTCACACCGAGACTCCGGGGCCGCCGGCGAGATGTACAGGCCCTTTCCAAAGCCCAGCGGGCGACCCATAACCTGGGAAGCCGGCGGCACGGAAGCTCGTCCCTCCTCCTGGAAACAAAAACAAAGCCCTTTGCTGGAGACTTGAATCTGTTCATGAAGTGGAACCCCATATTGCACTTCACTCTTGGATAGAATTTGGACTCTGGAAACAGCTTGGGTTCTAACGCAGGTTCCTCCACTTCCTAGCTGTGGCCTTTGGCCAAGTTACTTTACCTCTCTGTGCCTCAATTTCCCCATCTGCTATGTGGAGGAAATAACCCTTACTTAAGAGGGTTATGGGAGAAATCTGTGACATACTTGTAAAGCATTTAGAATGGTGCCTGATACATCATAAGTGGTCAGTAAATATAAGCTATTATTATTTTATGACCAACCGCCCTGTAAAGCAAGTGCTTTATCGTTTTCTCACTACTTACCCAACACACACAACCTGCTGGGTAGACACCGTCACGAGGCGACCAAAGCAGAATAGACGGCCCTGCCCTCATGCAACTTGCAGTCTAGTGGGGACACAGACCATAAAATAGACATTACAAGAAAAGTACAGTGTTGAGGAAGCAAATGCAGAGACCCCAACCCTGTGTTATTGGGGGAGGGGCAAGGAGGAGGGAGCTTTGGTCGGGGTGGGTCCCAGGCTTCTCAGAGGAAAGGAAAACTCGGTTGAATGCCAAAGAGCAGAAGGCAGCAGCCGAGGAGGAGACAGAGGGGAGGTAAGGAATCGCAGACTGAAGAAACAGCACCTCTGCAGGCCCAGAAAGGAGCCCAGTTAGAGGACCAGGACGGTCTGCTGGGCCCAAACTTGACTGTGGGAGAGAAGTGACAAGAAATGAGCTGAGAAGAAATCGAGTGCAAGAACCTAGAGGGCATTGTATGGTGTGTTAAGGGGTTGGGACCATAGGGAAGCCACTGAAGGTGTTGAGTAAGGGACTATGGTTATCAGATATACGTTTTATTTTTCATTTTATTTTAAGAGACAGGTTCTCACTCTGTGACCCAGGCTGGAATGCAGTGGTGCAATCTTGTCTCACTGCAACCTCCACCTCCCGGGTTCAAGTGATTCTCCCACCTCAGCCTCCCGAGTCACTGGGACTACAGGCGTGCACTACCACACCCGGCTAATTTTTGTACTTTTAGTAGAGACAGTGTTTCACCATGTTGGCCAGCCTGGTGTTGAACTCCTGACCTGGTGATCTGCCCGCCTCAGCCTCCCAAAGTGCAGAGATTACAGGCATGAGCTACTGTGCCCAGCCAGGAATCTTTCCTTGTGTGTTAATTATTACCTCTTTCCCAGAGACACCCGTGACTCTGGCAGCTCTCAGTTCCCATCTGCTAGACTCCTTCATTTATTTATTGAGCACCTACGGTGTCAAGAAAAGTCTCTGGTCTCATGAAGCTTACATTCTAGTGGGAAACACAGACAATGAAACAAGTATATAATATAATGTAACGTTTCTGAAGAAAAGTGAAGAAATGTGTGGGCGGGCACAGTGGCTCATGCCTGTAATCCCAGCACCTTGGGAGGCCAAGGCAGGTGGATCACTTGAGGTCAGGAGTTCGAGACCAGCCTGGCCAACATGGAGAAACCCTGTCTCTACAAAAAATACAAAAATTAGCCAGCCATGGTGGCGTACACTTGTGGTCCCAGCTACTTGGGAGGCTGAGGCATGAGAATCGCTTGAACCTGGGAGGCAGAGGTTGCAACCAGCTGAGATCACACCACTGCAGTCCAGCCTGGGCAATAGAGCGAGAGTATCTCCAAAACAAACAAACAAACAAACAAAAAACAGAAAAGAAAAGAAATAGTGTGTATGTTTGGGGGTTCCAGTGGGAAGAAGGACTCTTTGCTAGGTGAGATGGTCAGAAAAGACCCCTCAGAGGAAGTGACATTTGAGCAGAGACCTGATTACAGGGAGTGTGTGAGCGCTGGAGATTTCTGGAATAAGAACATTCCAAGTGCAGGGAACAGCAAGTACAAAGCCCCATAACATGTTCAGAAAATTAAAGGTGTGTTAGTGTGTCTGAAATGGCATAAAACAGAAGGAGAAGGAGGAATGTGATCAGAGAGGTCAAAGAGGCCAAATCTAGTAGGACCTTCTAACCTGAGGAGCTTGGCTCACTCTGGCTGCTGGGTAAGAATAGAGCATCAGATGGTAGGGGTGGACAAGGGACACTGAATGGGAGGTTCTTTCCATTGCGCAGGTGAGAGATGATCACGGCTTAAACTAGGGTGGTATTGATGCAGGTTGTGGAAATGGGTGGAGTCTGGAAGCACTTAGAAAGTAGAGTCAATGAAATTCTCTGAAGAACTGAATATGGAGGGGGAGAGAAAGAGAAGAGTCAAGGAATCTTTCAGAAGGGCCATCTCAGCCTGCTTTGGAACTCTCTGACCCCCACCAAGGTGCACCCCCATCAAGGTGCAAGACTGCACTTTCTGAGGCCTCTGCTTAGGCCTTCATCCTTGAACTCCTGTACTCAATTATCCCTTCTCTATTACTCGTTCTTTCAATCTCAACCTGCCTCTCTTCATACTACTTGGCCCCTTGCATCCTTCTGGATGATCTTTCAACCCTTGACTTCCATCACCACCCAGATGTGTTATGGCTGATTCCCAGCATGGCATTCTTTCTAATTTCCACATCTATGATATGCAAAGAACTGTGCAAAGTGTTGGATGGGAAGACAAAAGTATAATTTAAAAGAATGCCTCTGCCCTCCAGACATAGAAACGATTAAATGAGTCCTGAACAGTGATGTGATGGTGGCCCCTTCAGGAGCTCATCAACAGGCAGAGAAGTGAATTGGAGGCTGGGCACGGTGGCTCACCCCTATAATCCCAGCACTTTGGGTAGCTGAGGTGGGCAGATCACCTGAGATCGGGAGTTCAAGACCAGCCTGACCAACATGGAGAAACCCTGTCTGTACTAAAAATACAAAAAATCAGCCGGCCATGGTGGTGCATGCCTGTAATCCCAGCTACTCAGGACGCTGAGGCAGGAGAGTCTCTTGAACCCGGGAGGAAGAGGTTGCAGTGAGCCAAGATCGTGCCATTGCACTCCAGACTGGGCAACAAGCTCCAGCCTGGGCAACAAGAGTGAAACTCTGTCAGAAAGAAAAAGAGAAAGAGAGGAAGGAAGGAGGGAGGGAGGGAGGGAGGGAGGGAAGGAAGGAAGGAAGGAAGGAAGGAAGGAAGGAAGGAAGGAAGGAAGGAAGGGAGGGAGGGAGGGAGGGAGGGAGGGAGGGAGGGAGGGAGGGAAAGGAAGAAAGAATCCTAAGGGAAGGAGAGATGTCAAAGGAGAAGAGTGCACCGAAGTCCCCAGTCGGCAATGTCTGGTGCCCGGGCTGAACATTCCAGCTTGCTTCAAAACATTCTGCATTTGAATTTTGAAAGCTCTACTGCACTGGCCTGGAATCAGTTGTTTATTTTGGACATTTTGGAAGACCCCTTGATCTTGTCCATCAGGGAGTTAAATGCAGAAGCCTGCAGAAGCCGAGCTGAAGCACAGTGCCAGGGAGTACTGGGGCCCCGTGCACCCAGGGCACAGCCTGAAAGAACACGCACAGCTTCAGCAAAGGGTTGCTCCTGGGAAGGAAGGTGTGGTGTTGCCTGATTTTCCTACTTTTTAAGAGAATCAGGAAATCCACATTAAAAAAAATTATTCTTAATTTTGCTCATTGGAAACTAGTGTTTCAAAAATAAATTAATCCCTCTCTTTCTAGTTCTTCCTAGAGTAAGGAAAAGCTGGGTTGAGAGGGCAAACAAATTAACTAATTAATTAACTAATTAAACACTGTGGGGGGGCCAACACAAAATTTTTTCGTGGATAAGATATGGCCAAGTGGTTATATCAGTTTGAGGTTTCTAGACCTACCAATAGCTATAACCAAAAGGCTAACATAAAACCACAAATGGCATAGAGTTACATGTTTTAAGGGAAAAAAATGAAGGATGTTAGCCAAGTTATTCTTCATCACTTGAAAGAAGATTGAAGCCAAGGCATTTTGTCTAAGGATAGCCTGATACTGTGTACTCGCAAGCAACTGATGTTAATTGTTCTTAATGTACTTCAAAATGCCAAATGAAAAGAGCAAAGCCTCCCTACCTCACAAAAGAGCCAAGTTGGAGCTAAAAGTGTCCCACTCAACAATTCTCCTGAGAGCCAGCTTTCTTCTGGGTGATTACCCTCCTACACAGGCAAGGATCCCCAGAGCCGAAGACTAGGAATAATTTACACAGGACACCATCTGTCTTTTTTTTTGAAACGGAGTCTCACTCTGTTGCCCAGACTGGAGTCCAGTGGCGCAATCTTGGCTCACTGCAATCTCCACCTCCCGGGTTCAAGTAATTCTCCTGCCTCAGCCTCCTGAATAGCTGGGACTACAGGTGTGCGTCACCATGCCTGGCTAATTTTTTTTGTATTTTTAGTAGAGACGGGGTTTCACCGTGTTGGTCAGGCCGGTCTCGAACTCCTGACCTCAGGTGATCCACCCACCTTGGCCTCCCAAAGTGCTGGGATTACAGGTGTGAGCCACAGCGCCCAGGCCCACCATCTGTCTTTAAAAAAAAAAAGAGAGAGAGAGAAGTGACTATGATATCTTGAGATCAGGGTAGCCAGTGGGTAGTCCCCAAAGGCTTTATCCACAGGTGGGTGTTCAGAACCTGAGATGCGCTATCTAGCATTAGAGAAGGGTCTGGATTTGAGACCCCGCCCCCGATGGAGCTTCGAAGACGACTTTATCCCAGAGGGGGAAATAAGATTGTATTCAGCTCACATTCTTCTTTCCTCACAAAACTCCTGTGCTGTGTTAGCTTATTTTCTTGGCTGACGGTGAAGAGCAAATCTGAAGAAGAATGCCTGGGCTTGTGTCCCAGATCTGCACTTATTGACACCTAACTCCCCAGTCAAGTTACTTAACCTCTCTTACTCTGGGTTCCTCATTTGTAAAAGGGGATAACAAATACCACACCTGCCCTCGAAGGGAGGCTGGAAAGATTAAATGAATTGACATATGGAAAGAACTTAGCAAAATGCCTGGTATTTAGTTCTCAGTGTTCATTAGCTATTCTCTTCACTAATCATGTACTTTACATGGTTTAAGGAGAGGAAACCAGGAGTCAGAAATTCTAGCTTCCAGTTGCTGCTTATGCTGTGTTTTGACCTCTCTGGACCTAAGTTTCTTCTGTAAAATGAGGATGATGACCAGGCACGGTGGCTCATGCCGGTAATCCCAGCACTTTGGGAGGCTGAGGCGGGTGGATCACCTGAGGTCAGGAGTTCGAGACCAGCCTGGCCAACATGGTGAAACCCTGTCTCTACTAAAAATACAAAAAATTAGCTGAGCATGGTGGCATGCACCTGCAATCCCAGCTTCTTGGGAGACTGAGGCAGGAAAATCGCTTGAACCCAGGAGGCGGAGGTTGCAGTGAGCCGAGATTGCGCCATTGTACTCCAGCCTGGGTGACAAGAGCAAAACTCTGTCTCAAAAAAAAAAAAAAAAAAAAAAAAAAAGAGATTGATTAGATGATTAGACTAGTGAGAAAGTCCCAAACTGGCTGTGCATGAGTTACTCCCAAAGCATTTAAAGTGCAGATTCCCAGGCACCATTTAGAAGATCCTATTTCTGAACATATGTCTGAGACTAGTCTAAGAAAACTTTTAAAAGGGGTCTTTCAGGTCAAAATTTTATGATGGATTTTCACAGATTGATGATCCCATCTCCTCTGTCCAAGTCCATTTTTGATTTGGATTGAGAATTCCCTCAACTACATAGCTTGACTCCAGATCAAAAGAATCAGAGGAGCTCATCTCTTCTACCAGTATTCCATTCTGAACTTAGTCCTCACCACGGTCAACAGGCTCCCAATCTTTCCCAGCCCCAAACCTTGGGCATTTAATGACTCTCCATTCGTCTTTTCCAAAATCTCAGCAAATCCTGATTTTTTTCTTAACTCAATAGCCTTGGATCTGCGTCTCCTTACATCCAGCTCTGGCTCTTGGCCCGTGCTCTTCCCTGTATGGCCTCCCTCCCTTTGCTAAAGAATTTAAAGAACCCAAACCTGTGGGTAGGCTGAAAGCCATGACGCTTGTCACGTTGGAGTAGCTTTTCTGAATTAGATTGGCTGACCCCCAGTCTCTCTCTCTCAACGTCCCAGGGCAGCTGGGCTGTCTGCCTGGGCTGGCTGCCATTTTCAACCATGCTGTGGTCCAGGTGGAGGACTCGTAAGAATTTGGCTTGGCCTCTCCAATGAAAAGATGTTAGTTTGATCACAGAGCGTCTGTCCTTGCACAGGGAAAAGTGTGTCACCATATATCTGAGATTCTAAGAATCCAAACAACCACGAGATTACAGCAGAATGGAGCCTTCTAGATGGGGTGTTTTTTCTGAGACATCTGTTACCCCACTAGTCGCCAGGGCTGTCTGGCCTGATCTGGCTGGCATGTTGCCTCTCCCTGTAAAAGAGTGCAAAGACATTGGCAAATCTCACCCAAATATATATGAATTTGGCTGTCAGTTTCCAAAAGTTCACTTGGAAGTTAATTATTTGGAACTCAGAACATATTTTCCCATAACAGTAATATAATAAATGGTGATTATATTTCCAGGCTGACATGCGAGTGTGTTTAACCCTTAACATGCTTGAAATGCTACATATTTCAGAGGGAAAAAGCAGTATACCAACAATACAGTCAAAATACCAGGGATTCAATAATACTGAAAAATAATGTCAGGACAAAAGCTTAATAAATTCAGTTAACATATAGCGCTGTTCTATGCCCTGGGGTGGTAAAGAAAGCAGGCGAGTTTCCTATACTCATGAGTTTATATTCTTTATTTGTTTCTCTGTTTATGGTCATCTTCCCCTGGGTATGTAAGCTGTGGGCTGGAATCTGGTCTGTCTTGTTCTCTGGTGTTGGTCCAATGCCTAGAATAATGCCTAGCACATAGGATGTAATCAACAAATATTTGTTGAATGAATAAGTTCTAGTTGGAAAGACAAAAAATAAGTAAGCAGACAAATATGCAATCATTTGCAGATGTGAGAAATGCTATGAAGAAAAATGAAGCAGAGATTATAGGAATGGAGGTGACTGGGTTTTTTTTTTGTTTTTGCTTTTGTTTTTTTAAAGCTAGGGTCTTGCTTTGCCTCCCAGGCTGGAATGCAGTGGTACAATCATAGTTCACTGCAGCCTGGAACTCCTGGACTCAAGTGATCCTCCTGCCTTAGCTTCCCAAGTAACTGTGCTATGCTCACACCACCACACTTGGCTAATTTTGGAGGTGGCTGTTTTTGATGGGGTTGTCAGAATGGCATCTCTGAAGAAATAATACTTGCACAGAGATCTGAATGAAAGAAAGAATCATGGACGATCTGAGAGAAGAGGGAAGAAGGAGTCTTGCTTTTTTTTTTTTTTGAGACAGAGTCTCACACTGTCACCCAGGCTGGAGTGTAGTGGTGTGATCTCGGCTCACTGCAACCTCTGCCTCCCAGGTTCAAGTGATTCTCCTGCCTCAGCCTCCCTAGTAGCTGGGATTACAGGTGCCTGCCACCATGCCCAGCTAATTTTTTTGTATTTTTATAGAGACAGGGTTTCACTATGTTGGCCAGGCTGTTCTCAAATGCCTGACCTTGTGATCCACCTGCTTCAGCCTCCCAAAGTGCTGGGATTACAGGCGTGAGCCACTGCGCCCGGCCGACTCCTGCTTTTAATATCAGACCAGGACATTTGTACCAATGTTCCCTCTGAGATCAACTAAAATACCTGGAAAAAATTTAAATAATGTGAAAAAATAGTTATTAAAGTGGTGAGGAATTGCCAGGCAAAAGCTACGAGAAGGGGAGGACCATCACTTAAAGCCACCGTTGCCATGAGGACATCCATGGATTGGAATAAATATCTGCAAAACCAAGCTGTCTTTTGACATCATAAGTCAAGGGGAACAAACCTCAAAGCCCAGGAAGAAGATGGGGACTCTGTCTTGAAGCTGGGGCCCCTTAGGAGCTGCATCTTCTGGGTAAATGTGAAGCAGAAATAAACCAGCTCTTACTCAGACTTGCAACTTTATTCAAGTCACCTGGATAGTACAAGCGACCTTGAGCCTAGAACTTGGGTTAAATTGGTTCTAGACAAGAAGCAGTGCCAGGTACCTAGCAGAATCAAGAGGAAAACCCTATCACTCTGAGCTGCAAATTATTTCTAAATGGAATTTCCAGCATGTAGTCAGGTATAACCAGGAAGGCCCACAAAACCCTGAGATACTGACATTATCCAACACAGCCAATAAAACAACTAGGCTTGCTTGTTTCTTGAGGTCAGAGGCTGCCTCTTCAAAGAGATAAAATTCAGACTTGAAAATTTGCCCAGAAACTCAAAATCATATTAAGATCTGGGGCAAGAACATTCCAGGCCAAGAAGAGAGCAAGCACAAAGGCCTTGGGGCAGGAATAAGCTTGGCATGCTAAAAAGATAGAAATTCTCTGGCAGGAGCAGAGGGAGCAAGAGTAAGAGGTGGGAGGTGAGTTCCGAGAGGAAGGTAAAGGTGACGGTCGGATCATGTGGGTCTCAAGGGATTTTAGGTTTTAGTCTGTGTGTCAAGGGAAGCCATTTGATGCCTTGGAGCAGTGAAGTGGTATGACTTAATTTACTTAATTTTATAAAAGTCAGTTTGGCTTTTGTATAGAAAATAGGCTGTAAGGAAGCAAAAATAGAAGCAAAGAAACCAATTAATGGTTATTGAATGGTCCAAGTGAGAGACGATGGAGGCTTAGAGTAAGGTGGTGATGATGGAGGTGGTGGGAAATGGATTCAGAATATACAGTGAATTGAACTAGACATGGGGTGTGAGAAAAAGCTCGGCATAGCTCTTCACCTCCATGTACTTTCTGTATGATCCCATTCTCCCGCAACCCACATGGTTTTTCCTTCTCTCTATCAATAGACAGCTCTTTAGTTGGCATTTTCAGCCCAGGCCTTTTTTCTGTGTTTTACATCTATAGAGCCAACTGCCTTCTGAAATGTTCCACCTCAATGTCACCAGACCTTACTGAACATGCCCCAAACTCAGCTTATTATTTTCCCCTCTAAACTATTTTTTTCCTCCTCAATTTCCTATCTTAGTTGATGATACCACTTTTCACTCAATCCTATAAGCCAAAGCCTTTGGATCAATTTCAGACTTCTCACTTCCACATTCAATTGGTAACTAGGGACTGGCAATTCTACCTCCTTAACTTCTTTAGAAGCTGTCTGTTTCTTTCTATTTTTATGGCTTCTGCCCTAGATCAAACCTTCATCACCTCTCTCTAGACTATTGTCATAGTCTCTCACCTGTCTCCCAGGTGATGATCTCAGTACCTGCCCATCTGTTATTCTAAAGTATGCATCTTTCTAAAGTGTAGAGGTGACACTTCTGGGGCTGCCAATTGCTTAAAGAAGGTTCAAACTCCTTAAAATAGGTTACAAGGGCCTTCCAACCCCTCTTGATCTTTCTCCATTTTCCCTACGCTTTTGATCCTACTATATCCTGCTCTTACTAGTTATCTATGGCTTCCTGGATGTGCCTTCCTATGTGCTAGGTAGTTTGCCAGTATGTCCTTCCTCCTTCTGCTGCCCATCAACTTGGCAAACTCCCACCCTTCTTGTAGGAACAACCGAAGCATAAATTTCTCTAAGAAGTATCCCTCCTCCTGTCCTTCCAGAATTGAGTTAATCGTCTATGAAAGCTATGTGTTTAGTATAGACCTCCCTCTAGGGTAGCACTTTTCCACTTAGGTTATTTTTTACTTAGGTTTTTTTTTAATGTATGTTTTACCTACTGAGTTTCTTGAGGTCAGAGGCTGCCTGATATGACTATGTCTTCTGCTCCCTACACTATGCCTGGCACATAGCAGGCACTCAACTAAAGCTTTTTTTTTTTTTTTTGAGACAGGGTCTCGCTCTGTTACCCAGGAGTGGAGTGCAGTGGATTGGATTGGACATGGGGTGTGATCTTGGCTCACTGCAGCCTCAACCTCCTGGGCTCAAGTGATCCTCCTACCTCAGACTCCCAAGTAGCTGCAACTACAGGCATGCACCACAAAACCCAGTTAATTTTTAAATTTTTTTGTAGAGATAGTGTCTCACTATGTTGCTAGGGCTGGTCTTGAACTCCTGGGCTCAAGCAATCCTCTCACCTTGACCTCCCAAAGAGTTGGGGTTATAAGCATGAGCCATTGCACCTAGCCTCACCTAAGCTTTATGGAATGGATGAAGGAGTCGTTAAACGAACAAATACACCAGACTATACACTCAATCTCCAGACCCTAGAGGAAAGCTATAGCAACCAGCATTGGGGGCATTTCATGAGCTTTCATTTGGGTAACTCTGGCCATGGCATCTGCCTCGCTATCTAGCTGCTTTAGATGGATGGTTCACACAAAAAGTAAGAGTTCAAAATTTTTGTAGCTACTTGTACCCGAGAGCTTTAGTTACTGATTACCCTCTTTTGTGCCACCCACAAATCCCATGCCCAGCCCTTAGGACTTACCCTGCAGCAGCATTTCCTCCTAGCTTGGGTGATGCTGACAGTATTTAGGGGCCCACAGATGTACCTTAAGTTCACAGAACAAATTATCACACTTGAATGTTAACACTTATCTTTCATAGTCATGTGTAATTTCTACTATAGTCCATGACCCCTGCATCTTCCCCCTTTTCCCCTCACTTATAATATGCTATTTGTAGAAGAAGGAATACAGAGGAACATAAAAATGGGACAGCTAGGAAGAGAGAGGATGAACCAGAGAAGAAAAATTGGGGAAAGGAAGGAATAAAGGGAGGACCAGAAGGGAAAGAAAGGAAAAAAGAAAGAAGGAAGAGAGAAAGAGGAGAGAAGAGAGAACAAGGGAGAGAGAGAGAAAAGAGAAAGAAAAAAATAAAGGAGAATAAGGGGAAGAGAGAGGAAAATAAAGGGAGTAGAAAGAAGGAAGGAACAGAAGTAAAGAGAGAAAGAAAGAACAAAGAGAGAAATTTAAGCATCCACACACATCTGTGAAATTTATCTGAAGTATCTCTACTTAAACAGCAGGAACCTCATGGCCAATATTAAACATTTAATTGACTAGAGAAACCAGTCATAGAACAAAGTCCCTTTTCTTTGTGACCTGTCATATGATAACCCAAACACAGGAGTTGCTATTTTTCTCCAGAAACTATCAGCCACAGCCGTCTGTCTTGGTCCCAGACTGTTTAAAAACATTTTTTTTTCTTTAAACATGTGTGTGCGTATGCTTCAGCCACAGAACCAAAGTAGCCTCCATTGCAACAATGGCCGACTTGTGAGATTCAGCAGTGGTTCCCCCAGCCTGCTTCTGGCCACCAGATGTCAGACAGTCAGTGGTTCCCTTTCATCCTCACCCACCGCAGAGCCATTTCAGCCTGTGTAGGGGTGGGGGTTTGCAGCCCTTTCTGAGTCCCACCCCAGATCCGAATGGGGTCTAATCTTGCCTGAGGACAGCTGTGGGGGAAGGGAAGGAACAAAGCCACCTGGGAGTGGAGCTGGGATGGAGTTAGATTTCTTCCAAAAGTTCAGCAACTGCTGCTTATTAAAAAGCTTGTTTTCCACCTGGGAATCCAGTCTTCAGCATGAGAGAATAAAAGGACAGACATAATAGTGGGATTTGAAAGGAGCACAGTGAGCTGGGGACAAGGAGGGGGGCACACAGAGTCCCCCTTCCCTGGGTACTGGCGGTGCAGTCCAGTACTGTACCATGGAACGAGAGGCAGCTGATGGTTCCTGACCCCATCACCCACCACCTCTTCTATCTTTCTCTTCCAGTTCTTTCTTCTCTATCTCTTCCCCTTCTTTTTCCTCCTCCTTCTCCTCCTTTTCTTTCATAACTGTTGACTCGAGTCAGCAATGGAACCACAGAAAGGCGGTCAGAAGTCACACCACACAAAGATGCTGATCAGAAGGCCACAGAGCCACCAGCCCTGCCTGTGGGGCAAAAGATAACATAAAAAAGACAAATGATAGTTCAGCTTACTAGTTTAGAGCTCAGGCAGGGCGTGGTGCCTCACGACTGTAATTCTAGCACTTTGGGAGGCCCAGGCAAGAGAATCCCTTGAGCTCAAGAGTTCAAGACCAGTCTCGGCAGCGTAGTGAGAACTCATCCCTCCCAAAAATTTAAAATTAGTGGCATGTGCCTATCATCCTAGCTATTCGGATGGCTTGAGCCCAGAAAGTCAAGGCTTCAGTGAGCTATGATCGTGCCACTGCACTCCAGCCTGGGTGACATGGCCAGTCTTGGTTTCCTCATTGGCAAAATGAAGATAATAGCACCTGCTTTATATAAGGAGATATCGTAGTGCTTTTTCCCCATATTGTAGATGTTGGGGTTAGTGTGAGGAATACAGGAATAATACACTGGGTGAAATACATAGCACATAGTAAATGCTCAGTGAATTATACACCTACTACATGCCAGGCTCTATTCCTGGTGCTGAGTGAACAAAAGAGACAAGAAGAAAATCTAGTAGGGGGAGACAGAAAATAAACAAGTAAATAAATATATAGCACATCAGATGATGAAAAATGAAAGGAGAAAAATAAAGCCAGAAAGGCGATGAAGGAGTGCTAGGAGAAGAGGGGTTGCAGTTTTAAACAGAGCAGCACAGACTCCCTGCAAATGTGGTTTTTTGATTAAAGACCTAAAGGAGGTGAAGGAGCCAAGCATGCAAATGTTGAAGGGAAGAGCATTCTGGGCAGAGGGAACTGCAAGTTCCAAGGCCCTGAGCCAGGAGTACACCCAGCACAATTGAGAAATATCTAGGAGGTTGGTGGGCTGGAGCTCAGTGAGGGAGGGAGAGCAGTAGGAAGTGGAGCAGGAAAGGCAATGGTGCGTGCGCACAGGAGGGGAAGTGCAGCAGGGAGTGCAATCATGTAGGAACTTGTTAGCCATTGAAAACTCTGGGGAGTTTTAAGGAGATGAATGATAGAATCTGATTCACGTTTTAAGAGGATTGCTCTGGCTGCTGTGCTGCAAATAGGCTATGGGGATCAAGAGTGTCAGTAGGGAAACCAGTTAAAGGTCAGTGCAATAAGCCAGGTGAAAGATGGTGATGGCTTGGACTAGGTAGTGGAGAAGGAGGTGGTGATAAGGGGTTGGATTCAGGATATAATTTTTAAGGAAGAGCTGTCAGAGTTTGGTGATGGATTTAACAGGAAGTGTGAAAATTAGAGAGGAGTTCAAAAATGTCTCTGAGGTTTTTGGCCTGAGCAATGGAAAGGATGGAGTGGCTATTTGCTAAGATGAGGAAAACTGTAAGTGGAGCAAATTTGGGGGTGGGGATGAGATGGAGTGGGTGGTAGATGTTATGAATTATGTTTTGGACATTGTGAGAGATTATTACCTTAATAGCCCCCAGTAAGTCATGTACTGGGCCTCATATACTGGGGCTTGCCCTCTTAGAATGCTGCCTTGGCCTTAAAAGGAATCCTACTGAAGAACCATATGGAGGACAGCCAAAATGCCCTGGTCAATAGCCTCAACTAATATCTAGACACATAAGCAAGGACATCCTAAACCATCCAGTAAAGCTCCAAAAGACTTCAGTGACACGAATGACCCAAGGCAAGAACAGAAGAGCCACCTAGCTGAGCTCAGACTAAATTGCCACCAAACTTCAGAGTTTAATTATGTAGCAATATATAACTGGTACAATCATGTTAAATTTGAGATGCCTTGTGCACATTCAGATTAGGATGTCAAGTAGGCTGTTGGATGCCTGAGTCTAGAATCTAGGGAAGATGTCCAGGCTGAAAACACAGTTCAGGAATTATGGGCATATAGATGATAAAGTCATGAGACTGATAAAAACAGCAAGGAAGTGAGTAAAGGTAGAGAAGTTTAAGGACGGAGCCCTGGGGAACCATAACATTTAGAAAGGAAGAGGAATCCCTAAAAGTGAAAAAGGACGAGCCAGTGCAACAGAAGGAAAACCAGGCATGTTTGGTGTCCTGGAAACCAAGTACAGAATGTGTTTCTGGGAGAAACGAGGAAGCAATTGTGTTGGATACTGCTACCTAATCAACTAAGATGAGGACTGAGAATTAATCATTGGATTTAGTAGAGGCATGTCTTTGGTTACATTGAGAGAAACAATTTTACTAGAGTCCGAAGTGTGGAAGCCTGCTTAGGAGGAGTTAAAGAATGAGAGGAGAAGAATTAAAGCCAGGGCTATAGATAACCCTTTTAAGGAATTCTCATATAAAGAAAAATGGGGAAATGGGTCCATAGTGGTAAAGGGATCTGCCGTTAAGAGACAGGTTTTAAGATTGAGAGCATATTATTTATAGATATGAAAGATCTAGTAGAGAGAGGAAAATCAAGTGATGAAGAATACAGAAAAAAGATTTGCTGGATGATATCCTTGAATAGATGAGTGGGAATGGGACCCATTGAAGGCATTGGCTTTAGCTGAGAGCAAGGATGAATCTTATATAATGTGAGAGAAAAGGCAGAATATGTGGGCACTGACATAAGTTGGTGGGCACATGTAGGTAGAAGAATATAAAATTTTTTTGCTTATGTTTTCTCAGCAAGGTCATTGGCTGAGCTTGAGGATGGGGGAGGGTTGTTGGAACATTGAGCAGAAAGAAGATAAGAAATTCTCGTCTAGAAATGAACAGTATCCATTGTTATTATCTTCCTGTAGGAGGCAAGGGCTCCCAACTTACTCATTACATCCAAGATCTCAAGACTCCTGTTCTGATGGGCCCAGGCTTGATATAGCCTGTAATGTCATGAGATCTTGGCTGGCACTATTATGCCTAAACAAAGCCATTTCTTACTTTCTCTTTTGTTCATGTGGTGGTCATGTGCTTAGGGGAATCTGAGTCTTTTCCCTGACCAAGGCTGTTAATCTTGGTTAGTGTGAGCCAATCAAAATAGTTTTACTTTCTTGGCCAGCAATTCTTTCAGGTACAAACATGTGTTACAATTCTGACCAATAATATGTGACAGGACATCTGCCGGTAGTCTCTTAGAAAAGATTTTCCTTTCTGATAACAACAGAATCATGGAAGGAATGTTTCTTCTGTTTCTTTTCTTTGCTCTATGTGTTGAAACTGGATCTGCAGCAGCCATGTTTTACCAGGACTAAGGGTGGCCCACAGGCTGAAGAAGGCAGTTCTCTAATGAGTCCCTGAACCACTGAATTCAATCCTGGAGCCTGGCCTGCCTGCAGACTTCTTAATACGTGAAATATTGTAGGCCGGTCGCGGTGGCTCACGGTCGTAATCCCAGCACTTTGGGAGGCCGAGGCAGGCAGATCACGAGGTCAGGAGATTGAGACCACGGTGAAACCCCGTCTCTACTAAAAATACAAAAAATTAGCCAGGCGTGGTGGCGGACGCCTGTAGTCCCAGCTACTCAGAGAGGCTGAGGCAGGAGAATGGCGTGAACCTGGGAGGCAGAGCTTGCAGTGATCCGAGATTGCGCCACTGCACTCCAGCCTGGGCGACAGAGCAAGACTCTGTCTCAGAAAAAAAAAAAAAAAAAAGAAATATTGTTATATATTTTCCTTATTGATTATGCCTTTTTTTGTTGGTTCATCTGTGATTTACAGTGGGAATAATTGTGATGCATAGATCATCAGCAAAATGGATGCAGAATTCAGCTTGGGACCATTGAGAACACAAATTCAATTCAGTGCAATATAGATACAATGAGAACAATGTACCAGGCACAGTATTAGACACAGAAGAATAAAACTTCCTCACCATGAATATCTTATGACAAATATATATGTGTGTGCATTGTAAACTGGGGATAACAAAAATATCAAAATTACTATTCTAGAAAGCAGAATATGTTTAGTGCCTTGAAAGAGATATAGGAAGTCAAAGAAGATAGTGATAACATCCATTTGGAGAAACTGGGGTAGTGTCAATCAAGGAAGTAAGGACTAGAAAATAGGGAACAGCAGGCCTGGCAAGGTGATTCATGCCTGTAATCGCAGCATTTTGGGAGGCTGAGATGGGTGAATCACTTGAGGCCCGGAGTTCGAGACCAGCCTGGACAACATGGTGAACCCCGTCTCTACTAAAAATACAAAAATTAGCCAGATATGGTGGTGCACGCATGTAATCCTGGCTACTAAGGAGGCTGAGGCATGAAGATCACTTGAATCCGGGAGGTGGAGGTTGCAGTGAGCTGAGATCGTGCCACTGCACTCCAGCCTAGGTGACAAAGTGAGACTCTGTCTCCAAAAAAAAGAAAGAAAATAAGGAATAGTAATAATAAACATTCAGGCAAGAAAGTGGACTGGTCTGGAAAACTTCGTGGTAAGATTGGTTTGGGTGACTTACAGAGTGTGGAGGGGGGTAATGAAAATAATGTTGGAAAGTTACATTGGGTCAGGATTTGAGAGGCCTTAAATGGTAGGCCAAGAAATGTGGGTTTGCTTAGGTTGGAAATGGCAGCCCCTAGAGATTTATTTATTTATTTATTTTAATAGGAAAGTAACACGGTCAGAGCTGAGTCTGGGAAGAGTCATCTTTAGCAGGGGGACTGAAGGCATTTCTTTTTTATCCAATAGTAACTAATTGTTTTAGTCATTTACCACACCCTCAGTATATGCAGATGTTTAATATGAACACATCTGAAGCCTCAGCAAGAATAAACAAGAGAGAATTACATTCTTAGACCCAAGGAATGAGAGGCAGCATCAAGACAGAGAATCTGCCTTGGCCTCAGGCAAGCCTCTTCAGCCCTTTTCTCTGTGTCCCACCCACTTCATTTAGGCTCCCTGGAACTTCAGAGAGCCCTCATTCCGATTTAAATCTTCCCCCAGAGTCCAAATTTGCACGAGGACAGTAGTTCTATTTCTCTGGTCTCCAACACTTTTTTTTTTTTTTTTTTTTTGGAGACATGATCTTGCTCTGCTGCCCATGCTGGAGTGCAGTGGTGCAAATCATAGCTCACTGCAGCCTCAATCTCAGCTCAGGCGATCCTCCCACCTCAGCCTCATGAGTATCTGGGATTACAGATGCATTCCACCATACTTGGCTAATTTTCTTTTAATTTTTTTTTTGGTTGAGACAAGGTCTTGCCATATTGCCCAGGCTGGTCTCGAACTCCTGGGCTCTAGCGATCCTCCCACTTGGGCCTCCCTAAGTGCTGAGATTACAGGCCTGAACCATCACACCCAGACCTTCAACATTTTCATACAGTGGGACCCCTCCAATCAGTGATGGTACCCTTTGCAGAACATCGTGACATACTGCTGTATTTAAATCCAAAATACTGCCTATGAATTAGCACAAAATTACATATTTAGCTACTTTGTGCTTAAGTTGCTGAAAAATGTTAAATTTGGGCCAGGCGTGGTGGCTCACGCCTGTGATCCCAGCACTCTGGGAGGCCGAGGCTGGCAGATCATGAGGTCAAGAGTTTGAGACCAGCCTGGCCAACATGGTGAAACCCTGTCTCTACTAAGAATACAAAAATTAGCCAGGCGTGGTGGCACGTGCCTATAATCCCAGCCAGTTGGGAGGCTGAGGCAGGAGAATTGCTTGAACCCAGGAGGCAGAGGTTGCAGTGAGCCGAGATTGCACCACTGCACTCCAGCCTGGGCAACAGAGCAAGACTCTGTCTCGGGGGAAAAAAAAAGTTAAATTTAATTAAACTTACAGACACTAACACATAATATAAAACCACAACCATAAGCCCAAACACCTGTCGATAGAAAAAAGCTGTCAAACTAAGCACTGTCGGCTATGTCTGGGTCCATTAATATTCATTTGTTACTTGCTAATTCTGTCATCTGCTAGCACTGGCCAGTGGACAAGGAATAACAAAGATTTAATAAAAATTTAGAGAGAGAAAACTAAAAGCTGAAGATACTCTATCCATTAACTTAATTTTTGTGGGAATTAGTATATTTATTCATTCAACAAAGATTGATTGAGCAGCCACTGTGTGGCAGGCACCATGCTAAGGGGAGGAGACACGAAGAAGTAAGGTACAGTCCTGTCTTCCAGAGATGTCTAGGAGGGGAGACAGCCAAGAAATGCTAACGAGCAAACAGAAAGTGAGTATTAAGGTGGAAGCGATGCAGGGCCCTCCAGAGCTCCGGGGTTAGAGAGGGCTTCAGAGAGGATGTCATAAGAGGTAAGTTTTTTTTCTGAGAGGCAGTGTCTCACTCTGTTACTCAGGCTAGAGTGCAGTAGTGCGATCATAGCTTACCTCAAAACTCCTGGGCTCAAGCGATCCTCCTGGGTCGGCCTCCCAACATGCTAGCTTTACACACCTGTTAGAGGTAAGCCTGGAAGATAGACTCAAAGTATCTAAGCCAGTGCTTCTCAGAGTGTGGGGTTTCGTAGAGCAGCAAATTGTCTGTGGAATTGGCGGTCGGGGTTGTCAGGACTAAGAGAAGGTTATCAACTTTTACATTTGTGAAATAATGTTTATTGAGAATATCATCCACCATCATTATAATTTTATAGAAGAAAGGACATTTTCAAACCAAAAAGAAAAAAAAGAAAAAGAAATAAAATGGACATAATATCAGGCAAAAATGAAGTGTCCTTCAATTGGTATGAATTTAGTTTTGTGAAGAACTCATTACATTGTCCTTTTTGTCTTGTTTCAGGGAGAGAAGCTGGAGAAGGTGCCACGAGCAGAGTAAAGGGACATGGGCAGAGGTCCTGAGGCATCTGGTCTTCATTTTTTCCCTGGGGCTGAGGTTCCAGCCACTCTGGGTTTGGGGAAGCAGAGCCAACAACCTGTCCCCAGGGTCACATGATCTTCCTCGGCCGTAGGCACTGTGTCCTGGGGAGTAGGAGGAGTGAGCAGGACTTTCACCATAAAAAATACTAAAGATTATAGTTTATGACTACATTGGTATAAGGAAGGCTATAATCTTTGACCTCCAAAAGTTTATTATTTTTCTTCTGACATTAAAACAAGTAAAACCTTTTTCTGGGCCCCTAAAAGTGTTGTGTGCCTAAGACATGCCCGTTCTAAACTTTAGGCAGCGTGCAGTAGGGTGGGGTCCCAAAAGTCTTCCTTATCACCATAATCCCCTCCCCATTCTGCCTGTGAAGAAGTCTGGCCCTGCTTGGGGAGCAAGGATCATATTAGAGGAGTAAATACTTGAAGAATAAATTCACAAGATGGCCAAATACCACAGAGGTGTGCACATCTGGAGATGAGCACAGTCAGGACTGGCACTCCAGGGGGTGAAGGGCCACTTGCCAATGGCTGGTAGGTCCTGCTGGCCACATCCAGCCCCAGGGACAGGAAGCAGCAAGGACCTGCCCTGTCTGGAAACTCTGCCAGATGGCCTAGCATCCCAGGCTTGTTCTGCTCTGCGTTTTATCAGCCAGGGCCAGAACCAGCCTTTCATAATTCAGAGCCCCTTGGGACCCTGTCCCAAATACTGCCTCTAATGTGGACTTGATTCACTAAGGCTTAACTTTAATCTGTCCTTTTTTGTCCAAGCCTCAGGGGTGTGTGTGTGTGTGTGTGTGTGTATGATGTTCACATGATAGTGAAGAAATAACCGGCATTTCTTCTCCTTCTTTCTGCTCAAAGGATGTCTTATCTAGGATATGCAGGGCTGGAGGGCAGGGACAATGGTCATTTAAATGCAGGGGCCTTTGAGATCACTGGTGGGAAGACAGTGAAGAGAGAAAAGAAGACTGGAAGGGAGAAGGAAAGGGGGAGAGGGAGGAGACACAGTAGGAACACACAGCAGGGGACCAGTTAATGTTTTTGAAAGAATGATGCAATCCTGACAAATATGTGTACTCTGATATGTTATCCTAGGCTCCCCAGTTTGGCCTAGGTAGAAGTCAAAAAACAAATGCAGGCTGGGCACGGTGGCTCACACCTGTAATTCCAGGACTTTGGGAGGCTGAGGCAGATGGCTTACTTGAGGTCAGGAGTTCAAGACCAGCCTGACCAACATGGTAGAACCCCGTCTCTACTAAAAATACAAAAATTACTAGCTGGTCGTTGTAATGGGCGCCTGTAATCCCAGCTACTCAGGAGGCTGAGGCAGGAGAATCACTTGAACCCAGGAGGTGGAGGTTGCAGTGAGCCAGTATCACGCCACTTCACTCCAGCCTGGGAGACAGAGCAAGACTCAGTCTCAAAAAGCAAAACAAGGCCAGGCTCGGTGGCTCACGCCTGTAATCCCAGCACTTTGGGAGGCTGTGGCGGGTGGATCATTAGAGTTCAAGAGTTCGAGACCAGCCTGGGCAACATGGTGAAACCCCATCTCTACTAAAAATACAAAAATTAGCCGGGCGTGGTGGCACGTGCCTGTAATCCCAGCTATTCAGGAGGCTAAGGCAGGAGAATCACTTGAGCCTGGGAGGCGGAGATTGAAGTGAGCTGAGATCATGCCACTGCACTCCAGCCTGGGCAACAGATTGAGACTCTGTCTCAAAATAAATAAATAGATAAAAATAACACACTTCTAAAATATTATCACACTAAAATAATTTAGCATTAATGCAATAACATTCTTTGATATATAGTCCAGCTATCTAAAAATATCTGTTTTATAGCATTTTAATAATCCAGGATCCACTCAACTTTACTCATTGAAAATTGATTGTTATATCTTCTTAGTTTCCCTCAACCTAAAAGAATCTTCCTGCCTTTATTTACTATTTATTTTGTGTTAAGGATACTGGCATGTACTTTAATTTAATTTTTTTTAATTTTGAGACCTTATTGCTCAGGCTGGAGTGCACTGCAGCCTTGACCTCCTTGACTCAAGCAGTTCTCCCACCTCAGCCTCCCGAATAGCTGGGACCGCAGGCCCACACCACCATGCCCAGCTAATTTCTTTGTTTTCTCTAGAGACACGGTCTCATTATGTTGCCCAGGCTGGTCTTGAACTCCTGAGCTCAAGCAATCCTCCTGCCTCAGCCTCCCAAAGTGCTAGGATTACAGGCGAGAGCCACCACGCCCGACCAACACTGGCATTATTAGAGCTCACTAGTTGTCTTGTTGAACATCACACAATCTAGATTTTGCTGATGGTTTCCTCATGATGATATTTAGGCTAAATGCTTGAGGTAAGAACACTCTGCAGGTGTTACTGTGTGCTTCCTGCTGCACATATCAGGAGGCCCTTCATGTTTATGATGCTCAGTTATTTGGTTAAGGAGATATCCATCAGATCTCTCCATTGTAAAGATACCTTTTGACCTTTGTAATTAATAGTCATACTGTGGATGTTAAAACTGTTTTTGGGGGCAAAAGTCATCTACTTTTCCTGGAAAAACCATCTCTCTTCCATTGTCTCATCAAAAACCCCACTGCCAGTATGGTGTGCTTATGGCTGACACGAGCATCCAAGAGGCTGCTCTTATAGCATGAAGATTCATGATTGTAATCGTTAATAATCATAACATTTCCTAATGTCTAGTAGCATTTTACAGTTTATAGAGCATTTTTGCACACGTTGCAGCTTTTGATTTTCCCCAAATTTCCTTTTCATTGTCCAAGAAGTAAGACTGCTTAGAATCATTCACTCGTTCATTCACCCATCCTTTCATCCAGACCACATTCCAGCCACTGGTCCAGAAGCCAGGGCTTTCATAAAGGAATGAAGGGATCAGATCTAGGTGGGGAGACCAACAGGCAATCTCTTCCCAAACAATGTCACTGCAGTGGTAAGACAAGCTCTAGGGTAGAGAACATGGGGATGAAAGGAATCAGCTGAAAAGAGAAGCATAGAGAAGTAGAAACTGAGGCTCCAGCCTGCCCTATCCACTGTCACATGAGAAACTCTATTTCTCTCCTTTTTAAAGCACTGTGAGTTGGGTTTTCTGTTTCCTGCAGCCAAGTGCATCCTAACTGATACTCTCAATGTTCTCACATTGCAGATGAGGAAATGAAGTCCCCAGAAGTAAAATGATTTTGCCAAATGACACTCAGCTAGCAAATGCCCGAGATGGTTCTTGATCATGGGTGCTTGATTCTGAGTCCCTTACTTGTGTCCTAGGGGAAGAGACAGGAAGAGCTCCTGTTGTCTGAGTCTTGATGGACTCCCTGGCTCTCCTCTTCTGTACACAGTTCAGAGATGGCTAGACAGAAGGAAGATGCCCAGTAACACTTACTCAGGTGCTCTGAGTGCTGGTCACTTCCCCCTTGGTGGCTAAGTGGTGGGCATTTCAGGATACAGAGCACTTTCATTAAGTTTAGCACTATTCACATGGACAGATAGTGGGTGTGCATGTTCAATCAACCCAAATAGATGAACATACTGTCTGAAGGCCACAAAGTGCCCCATGAATAATTCCCTGTAAATACGCATCCAATGCCCACACTTCAGAGAGACTGATTGAATGTGTAAAAGACTGAATGGCTCAGGAAACAAGAATTAATGGATGGAAGGAATCTATCATGGTTGAGGTCAAAGAGTAGGCTCAATGTAGCAGAGAGCCAGGCTCACCAGCCTGCTGTGAATTTGAAGTAGGGGGGCAATTAGGCATGAGCTATTTGTAGACAGAAGGAAAAACGGTGAACTAAATGGCTTAGGCTTAGTTCCATGTGCAGGCTGGATGCAGAGGACTGTCATCCTCAATACAGGCTGCAAAACGATGCCAGGGGTCACACTGGTAGAGGGCAGGGCCCAGTGTCAGCAACATTTAAAGTACAACTTCTGAGCTTTAAAAGAGACATTGTATATATAGATCAACAAGAAGGTCAAGAATTCTAAAATCCTGACCGCTAATTGTCCCACTTCACCTTAAGTAATTTTGCTAGAGAATGCTGATGCAGCCTGTATTTGTGGTGTGTGTGTGTGTATGTGTGTGCGTGTGTATGCGTGTGTGTGTGTGTGTGTGTAGAGAAAGTAGTAAGAGGGAAAAAAATGTGGCATTTTTGCCAGCATTTGCCTTTTTTTTAGTCGTTTTTTTCTTGCTGTTCTCCACCCCTACAATAAGCTGAGCCAGTGTAAGTTACAATTTATTAGCTGGTTGCTATGGGTTACACCAGTGCTCCGCAGATATTCCCTTCAGAAATAGTAACATTTAATGTAATGTAAAACAGAACTACTGTATCACCACTTGCTTGGCTTCTGCTGGCTTGCAATATTATATCCTTCCCTGCTGAGCTTGAAGCCTCAGGAAATTAGCTAGTGCCATTATTTTATGGTGATGATGGGTGTCTGTGATACCCCCCTTGTTTCATGAAAAAGACAGCCTGCAAACCGAGGGTGTCTGCAGGACCTGGGGTGCCAACTTGCAGTGCCATGCAGTGCCCAGAGACTGACTGTTTGTTTCATCTGCCTGTTCATTATTTAAGGCAGTCTTCTCAAAGCTGAGTCCCTGTGGGCCCCAGGCCAGTTACCATTTCAGGGAGGCTAGTTGCAACTACCAATGAATTTTATTTATTCTGCCATCTGTATAATAATATTTGTGGCAGGCTGGTTAACAAAAATTTGTGGGCTGGTAAATTTTCAGGCTAATTTAACTGTAAGAGTGATTTGAAGGGGAAAGGTTAGAAGATGGTGACCCTCAGTAAAGCCATTCAAGTTAAAATAAACAGAATAGAAGAGAAACGGGTGTTTTCAGGCCACCCACATTCTCTCTTTTCTGCCTGCTCTCTCCATTGCCCACCCACCTAAACACTAGCCCTCTCAGAGTACACCTTTTCCTACCCGTGTGCTCAGTCTCTTCTCTTGCCTGCCCACGGAGGTGTGCTTTCTTTTATGGGCAGGACACTGGGTTGCTCTACAGACTGTGCTTCCCTAACAGGGTCCACTAGTGTAGGAGGAGTGCTAGGGTGGTAAACAGAATGTGGGCTCTGAATGATCTAGGTTCAAAGCCTGGCTCTGCTACTTTCTGGCTATGTGACCTTGGACAAGTTCCTTGACCCTTTGAAGCCTCCGTTTCCATATTATAAAATGGGATAACCATATTTACCTTGTGTGCATATTGTTAAGGATCTGAGGGCGCAGTGTCTGTGTAATCACTTAGCACAGTGCCTGGCCCATTGTAAAATGTGGTCTTGCCTACTCTGTGATATGGGATATTGTTGTTCCCGCTGCCTGAGAGACTCTTGGCCAGCTGGTCCTCCTGAGCGTCTCCTGCTTTTCATTCAAGACTCAGCTCAGACACAACCTCTGTGAAACCAACTCAGCTACCCTCCTGCCTGTCCTCTTTCAAGCCATGTCCCTGCTGCTCTTCGCTGCTGCTGTGGCACCTCTGCATGCTTCTGTTGTAATGTGTCCATGCTAGATTGTCATTCTCTGTTGATAAGTCCTCCTCCCACTGGACTCTGAGCTTCTTCGGGGTTGGCAGCTTGCCTTTCTGATCTCTCTTCCTAGTGCAGTGCCCGCATACATAAGTTTTCAATGAAGTTTGTTGGGTGTATGAATGAAGTAAAGAAAAAACTAATTCATTAATTCATGTTTACCTATAGTATACCTGGTGGATAAAAGCCATGGCTCTATTCTACAGGCCAGTGGCAGCCACCAGGATTAAGGGACACTGTATGCCATAGTCTCTATTGTTCAAATGCCTTTGGCTGTAAGTAACAAAAGATGCAACTCACAATGGCTTAATAATAAGAAAATTTATTATGCTCCGTAACAAGAAATCCAGAGGTATGCAAGCTCCAGAGATGGTTAATTTAGTTCTTCCATAATGTCATAGAAGACCCAGTTTCTTCCAGCTCGCACCCTAGCTATCTTCATCAGGTTGCACTTTTCCTCACGGTAACTCTCTTCAGAGTGAGAAGTGAGGCACAGCTGTACTAAGCAGATCTAATCCAGATAATATGACAGTGCCTGCTTCTCTTTTTATAAAGGGGAAAACCTCTTTTAGAACCCCTGGCCCTACCTAGTAGACTTCTGCTCATGGTTTTGGTCAGAACTAAGTCATGGGTCCTTTTGAAAAACCAGTTATTAGCACAGGGAAAGAGAATACTATGAACAGCTTAGGGCAAACACGTGGTCATGAATAGGACATGTTGCCAAGCAGATTGAAGTTATGTTAGGAAGGGAGAAGCGCAGGGATACAGTTATGTTGGATAAGCAGCCACACAGCTTGCTGCTGTGTGCATTTATTCATTTATTCATTCAACAGATATTACCTATCATATACCCAGCATTGTGAAGAAGGTTGTGGACAGTAATGAACAAGAGAGACAAGATCCCTCCCCTGCCAGGCCTTCCCCTCACCCCCTGCCCTTTGAGATGGAGAGGGTGTCCAGGCCTCCCTGCTTCACCCTCTGAGGTGGGGAGGTGTCCAGGGCCTCGCATCTCAGCATGGGACTGACAGGCTTGCCCTGACCTCTCGCAGGCATGAACACTGCTGTCTGGGCCGTGACACACATGGGCATTTGTGTGGGCGCCAAAGTCTTCCTCATCTGCGAGGTAAGGCTGAGGTGAGCTCTGTGTATGTGGGGAGCAGGAGCCTCCTGGGGTGCAGGCTGGGGTCTGGTCTGTGTGGGTCACCCTGGGAGCCTTCAGATGACCCTGGTGGAGCTAAGGTTCCAGACATTCCCGTAGGGAAAGAGACAGTGGCCGTGTAAACAGATAAACAAGATCCTTGTAGGGTGCCGTAACTATCATAAGGAAATCAGCAGAGCAGTGGACAGAGTGTGAACAGGGCCTGCACTGGAGGTGGACTTGGAAGGTCCTTCTGAGAAGATAACATTTGATGAAGTAGGGAGCAACAAGTCCAGTGCAGATCAAGAGAGAGGACTCCAAGCAGAGCCAACAGCAAGTGCAAAGGCCCCAAGGCAGGAATGAGGTGGCTATGTGGCTGAAGCAAAGTCTGTGCCTAATGACTGATCAAAAGTTGCTTCTGGCACCCAGCCTGGCTCCTGCCCCAAGCTGAAAACAGATCACCAGCAACAACTCTAGCTTCCCAAGCCTCTCCTGCCTAGACATGCAGCTCCACCCAGGTCAGAGGTACAGCTGCAGGGACCACAGAACAATGGGCTTAGCTCTGTGAAGACAGGAAAAGCCACCATGGTTTTGACAAAGAACCCAGGAATGGCGTTAAAGACTTCTTTGGGCAGTGTCCAATTCATGTAGCAATTTTGTTGGCCACATCTACGGAGGTATAAAAAGACAGATATAAGGCAAGGATGGAACCACTTTCTTTATGTGTGTTGATATCCCTTCCCCACGCTCCTGTACACCTCATAGCTCCCGCAGTGTGGTGGGTGATCCCACTGGCTCCTATTTCACCTGGAGGCAGGACAGTGCTGCTGCCATGTGTGGCAGCTCTGCCAGGGGCTGAGGAGGCAGAGACTGTAATTCTCAGTTTGGTGTAACAATCCCTACCACTTTTCTGCAGCTGAGTTTCTGGTTGGACATAAGTTCACTGGCAGCCTGGGTCCCCAATCTTATTCCCCTCCAGGCCCGGTAGCTCTTCTTTCTTGCAGTGAAAACCTCTCTGAGGGTTTTAATGATCCTGCCCAGTTCTGGCCTGCCACACCCATCACAGCCTGGTCAGTCCAGAGAGCGCTGAGTCCTCCTGCTTCCACTGTCAGCAGTGACATCAGGCAGCCTCCCTAGACTTTCTCGGGAAACTGGCCCCTTTTTGTCTCTCTTCCAGGTAGCCTTTCCCCAGAATGTTGTTACTGGATTCATTTGATATCTTGTTTTCCTTTGAAGCTTTTGTGAAACTTGCGTAGGCTCATGGAGCATCCAAATGAGGCAACATCACCATCAGTCCTCCTTCCCTGGCTCACTGCCTCAGGAAACCAACCTGGTAGGTGTTTCTGAGACTCCCAGTTTCTATGGAAGTCCCTGGGGATTTCTCACTCAAATCTGCAAAGTGCTTAGTCTTCCTGGACTTTTGGCTCCAGGCAGTTTGCTTGGAAGTATTGAAGGAGAGTAGCTCCCTGACCCCCATGTGATAATATTATAGGGCCTCAAAGCAGGGTTTTTGGCATTCTAGGGGCTGGGAGATTGGTGAGACACCCCAGATGTCTGCTTGACTTCAGGGTGGCTGATTACAGTAGAGTCCACCACCCTAGACCTGGAACCGCAGCTTCCTCTGACTTGCAACTGTGCTGCTGCCTGGATCAGATTCCTTTCTTCTTAAGGTTGAAATTTCTCTTAAGGAGTCCATATTTGGGTTTTGTCCCTAACCACCCCACCTCCCCAACTCCCTGTCCTAAGTTCTGCAGGCACCAGGGACCCCCCGTTGTGGACACAGGGGGGTTCTTTCCTGGAGCTCCAGAATCCAGGTAGACATCTGTGAAGGGATGGGAAAAGAGGTCATTCCATCATTTGGACAAATCTAAATCTAAATTTAGCCCCAGCCTGCTATAGAATATCACCATGAAAGAAACTTTGGAAGTTATTAGGTCAACTGCTTCATTCTGCAGATGAGAAAACAGAGGCCCAGAGAGGTGAAGTGGTTGGACCAAGAACATGGACCTCATGGCAGAGCTAGACTGACCTTGTCTCCTGACTTTCAATCTGGGTCTCCATTCACTGTGCCTTCTGCCCTTGTCCCTTTTGAATTTTATAAAAGGTCCTTTACATTCAAGAGCATCCTCTTTCTGTTCCCCTGCCCACCCTCTACCTTGTAGAACTTCTGATAAGACACGTGGGCCATGAGTGGCATTCTTGGGCTGTCTTGAGTGTGAAGACACCTTTGTGGCTAGCCTCCTTGAGCACATATGGGGGATCAACACATATTTATTGAATCA
This sequence comes from Pongo pygmaeus, assembly GCF_028885625.2. Lineage (NCBI taxonomy): Eukaryota > Metazoa > Chordata > Mammalia > Primates > Hominidae > Pongo > Pongo pygmaeus. Next base: position 113,019,394 of record NC_072373.2, on the reverse strand, counting down.
GACTAGGGCATAATTTTCCTTTGTTTTTTTTTTGTGAGATGGAGTTTTGCTCCTTTTGCCCAGGCTGGAGTGCGATGGTGCAATCTTGGCTCACCACAACCTCTGCCTCCTGGGTTCAAGTGATTCTACTGCCTCAGCCTCCCGAGTAGCTGGGATTACAGGTTCCTGCCACCACGCCCAGCTAATTTTGTATTTTTAGTAGAGATGGGTTTCTCCATGTTGGTCAGGCTGGTCTCGAACTTCCGACCTTAGGTGATCTGCCCACCTTGGCCTCCCAAAGTGCTGGGATTACAGGCGTGAGCCACCGCACCTGGCCAATTTTCGTTTTTTTAATTCTCCAATAGTATATTAATAGAACTACTGTGAAAATAAAAGTGCATATTTTCCACTTAAATAATTAGATTAAATCAACTTAGACTGTTATTTTTCCTGCAGGACTTACAGCTTATAATGGGCTAAAAAGCACTGTGACTGTTGGCTGGGTGTGGTGGCTCACGCCTGTAATCCCAGCATTTTGGGAGGCTGAGGCGGGCGGATCATGAGGTCAGGAGATCGAAACCATCCTGGCTAACACGGTGAAACCCTGTCTCTACTAAAAAAAAATACAAAAAATTAGCCGGGCATGGTAGCAGGCGCCTGTAGTCCCGGCTATTCAGGAGACTGAGGCAAGAGAATGGCATGAACCCGGGAGGCGGAGCTTGCAGTGAGCTGAGATCGTGCCACTGCACTCCAGCCTGGGCGACAGAGTGAGACTCTGTCTCAAAAAAAAAAGCACTGTGACTGTGGCCATTTAACATGAACTTCAGAAAGTGTTCTCCATACCATATTTTGGGAAAAGCTGCATGAAGGTGGATGCATGGAAAATCGAAGGCTTGCCTGATCCCCTACCAGGGAATCCTGGTTCTCTGGGGCAGCCAGAGTTATGACTGGTCTCCAGGACAGGAATGTGCCTGCTCACTGGTGAAAGTGCCTCTCTGTGGCCTCAGGGCCTCCGTGAGGCAGGGCAGAGCTCCTGTCCCTGCATGAGCACACTTGGGGCTTCTGGAGTGGCTGAGACACTTATGCTCCCTGCTTTCTGCTTCCTGGAGCAGAATTTAAGGAAGACTACTGGGCTTTTGCCTCAGCAGACCAGACGAAACAAAACCTGCTTTCAGAGGGGCATTCTTCTGACTTTTCCTTCAAGTGGAATTGTGACTGTAGGTTTGGGTTTGAACACTGAATTTCAATTTTGTACACACACACCAAGAGGCCTCAGGGCAATGGGGGTGTTTGAAATGAACACCAGCCCAAGTCCTCTACCTGCCAAGTGTTCGATTAAGCTGCTGAGATCTGTTTCTACCATCCTGTCTTTCAAATATTTATGTGGCAGATTATAGGCAAGCTTCAAAGGCAAGGAAATGCAAATCTGTTCTATAAATCATGGAATAACACAGCTGCTGTCTTCCTCAGTGTGACAGCTTACGAATGCCAGCATTTCTGTCTGCAGAAGGGGTGGTGGGAGTGGGCTTCTCGAGTGCAGCCAGGCCTGTGTGCGTGCCAGTGTGTGTGTGTGTGTGTGTGTGTGTGTGTTGGGGGTAGGGAAGAGAGTAGGGCGTTCTAATAATATTTGCATTTTTGCAAAACAGCAGTTTTTTTTGTTTTTTAAATTTCCCAGCAGTTAAGGAGTTAATTTATTTTGCTAATCTTAAAGAACTGTGGAGGGATAAAACCTCACCTGGGATCTGAGGCATCCAGAAAACTAGAGATGAAAACGGCTTTCAGTTTCGGGGAAATATATCTAGAACATGAAGTAAGGGGAGAGAAGTCAACAGCAATAACTTTGGGGATTCAAAAATGAATATAATTTAGTGTAAATGAATAAAAAGGAAATTGTGCATTGCAAATACTTATGCAAGTTAAGTTTTGCCCCCAGGGTCTTAACAATCTGCCAGTGAAGCCCCCAGTGTGCCAAATATTAGACTTTTGTGGGCTCTTTTCGGCTGCTGCCACGAACACATCGATTTGGTACATTGGTGTTCAGTGACACATTAACATCCACCAAGACCAACAGTGGGGTTTATGGTCCTTGCCCAGCAGCTGGTTTTGGCCTGGTGTCATTCTAAGGAAAAACCTGGGAAAGCTGCAGTCAACAGGGTGCAGGGGCCCAAAGGAAGATGGTGTATAAGACAAAATGAGTGGGGATAAGGTTTGCCATGTATTAGTCAGGATTCTGTTGCAAGTGACTCAAACTCACTTAGGCAACAGGGGGAAATTTCTGGGTCACTGAAGGGAACATTGAATAACCAAATCATGGGAAAGGAACGAAAGTAACTGGGCTTGGGAACAGTTGGAACAAAAACTGGAACACTGCTAGGACTGTCTTCCATCACCTGTCTTTACTTTTTCTCTCTACTGGCTCCTAACATGGCTGCATATTAGGACTAGTAGATTTTGTGCCTAGCGACTTTCCCTATTATAAAGACTGTTTTGCACCTGACAACTTTTGTCTCTGTAGAATCCTAGTTTGAATAATCCCAGAGAAGAAATTTATGATTGGTTGAGCTGGGATCAGGTGTCCATGCCTGGACCAATCAACTGTAGGAAGAGGACAGAGAGTCACATAAAAACATGGCAGCTTTTGTGGTAGTCGTATTGATGATGGGAGGCTTTCCTAAAAAAAAGAGTGGGGAAGCTTTGGACAGACAGTCCAGTAAGCATCTACTACATTCTAGAGAGCGCTGGAAAAAAGACCAAAGGAGGCAAAGAAAAGGGGCCAGGAAAGATGGTGTGATGAATGAGTTGCATGTTGGAATTCATCGATTGACTCCTTGAAATTCAATATTCCGTAGGATTCCTTAAGGACTCTAAATGCTCCTGGTTCTTCTATTTTTCTGATAGCTCTTATTCTGTCTCCTTTCTCCTTAATTGCTCTGGATCCTTCTCTTCTCTGCACTGAGAATCTCCTCAAGATTACAGGCCCTTAGTTATGTATCTTGCCTCTAGAGAAGACAAATAGCTTCTTTGCAACTGCATAAACAGTATTCCCTGTCAGGACCCTCCTTTTATCTTCCAGAAGAAATCTACACTTGGATTTCCTTTGGTCACATTTAATGCCTTTCTAAAAAAGTGTGGTTCCTGAACCAGTCACATCAGAATCACCTGGAAGCTGACTGGAAATGCAGAATCTTGGGCCTTGTCCCGAAACTACTGAATCGGAATCTGCATTCTAACAAGATGACCAGGTACTTTGTAAATCCATTAATTCGGAAAGCACCACTTTAAGCAATTAGAAATGGAACTCATAATCAATCTGCTCTCAATGGCGAAATAAATGTTTTTTCACAATTTTCCTACCAGGTCAATGGCAACACTGTCTAAAAACCCAGATTCCCAACAACTCTCAAAATTACTTTTCCAATACTTTCTTGTCTTCATTACCTATGTCCAATCTATCACCAATTTGAACCTATTAATTCCACTGTCCAATTGGTCTGTTTTTCCTAACCATGCCTTCCTCACTTTCTGCAGGCTCTAATAGATAGATGCATTTGCCAGACAGCCTCCTCATTTAAAAAATGGATCAAATAATGCTTATAATGCCTCATATACATATTTATATACAATACAAATTTAATGTGTAATTATCTTCATCCTGGTAGGACTGGTTTTCCACTATGGCTTTGTACACAGTTGTAAGGGATATTGCAAATAACATATTATTAACCATAAAGTGCCAAAATCTATGAACAATTTTGATTTTAAATAAATCAGAAGGGATTAAAGATTATTTCTAAAATTATTTTCCCTTATCTGCACTTTAATATGCTATAATGAGTAACAGAGAAAGTGGTGGAATAATACCTGGTAGGCCAGGAGTTATAGATAGGAGTGTCTTACATATGAGCATCATGTATCACAGAGGTCAGCAAACTCTGTGAAAGGCCAGATAGGATTTTAGGCCTTCTGGGCCATATGGTTCCTGTTACAACTACTCAACTCTACCATCATAATGAGGAAGCAGCCAGAGGCAATACTTCTTGATTACTGTAGCTTTAAAGTAAGTCTTGAAATCAAATTAAGTCCTTCAGTTTTGAACTTCTTTTTCAAAATTGTTTTGGCTAACATAGGCTATTTTCATTTCTTACAAATTTTAGGTTCAGTATAACAATTGCTTAAAGAAAAAATGCCTGTTGGGATTTTGATTGGGGTTGCGTATAATCTATATATCAATGTGATGAGAATTGACAGCATAACAATATTGAGTTTTCCAATTCACAAACAGGTATGTGTCTCCATTTTTCAAATGTATTTAATTTCTTTCAGTAGTTTTTTTGTAGTTTTTAGCATAGGTCCTATACATGCTTAGTTAAATTAATTCCAAAATATTATCTATTTCTGATGCTATTGTAAATGATGTTTTATATTTTAATGTCTCACTTATTTGTTGCTTGTATACAGAAATACAATTGATTTTTTATGTTGACTTTGTATTCTACAACCTTACTAAATTCACTTATTAATGTAGTAGCCATTCAGGGTAGACTTGTTAGTATTTTCTAGATAGAAAATTATGTACATGGCTGGGCATGGTGGCTCATGCCTGTAATCTTAGCACTTTGGGAGGCTGAGGTGGGAGGACTGCTTGAGGCCATGAGTTTGAGACCAACCTGGGCAACACAGCAAGACCTCACCTCTGTTAACTAAAAGAAGAAAAGAAAAAAGAAAAGAAAAGAAAATTGTGTACTATGTGAATAAAAAAAGTTTAACTTTTGTTTTTCTAATCTGTAATTTTTTTTTTTTGGTCTTATTTTACTGGTGGGACACCAATATAATGTTGAATAGAAGAGAAAAAACAAACATTCTTGCCTGGATCTCAATATTAATGGGAAAATGTTGAGTCTTTCAATATTAATTTACAGTATTTGCTCAGGTTTCTCATTGATTCCTTTATTAGGTTAAGATGGTTGTCTTTTATTCCTAGTTTGCTGAGTTTTAAAAATCATAACAAGGCACTGAATTTCATCAGATGATTTTTTTGCATTGTTGTAAATGATGATAGGATTTTTCTTTTTTATTCTATTAATGTGATGAATGACTATGATTGATTTTCAAATGTTAAATAACCTTGCATGCCTAGAATAAACTCCATTCAGTCATGATGTATTATCATTTCAATTGTATTTCTGGATTCTAGTTGCTAATAGTTTGTTAAAAATTTTTTATCTATGCTATGTTCATAAGGAATTAGACTATAATTTTCTTTTAATGTCTTTGTCTGGTTTTGTTATTAGAATAATGGTGACTTCATAAAATGAGTTGGGAAGTATTTCTTCCCCCTCTATTTTCTGAAAGATTTTGCTTAAGATTGGTATTATTTCCTTTTTAAGTGTTTGATAGAATTCATTATTTAATCTGTCTAGGCCCGGAGTCCACTTTGTCAGAAGATTTTAAGTTACAAATCCAATTTATTTAGGCTTAACATAGAATTGTTGAAATTTTCTATTTCTTCTAGTGTCAATTTGAGTTATTCATGTTTTCAAAGGAATTATCCATTTCAACTAAACTTTTTAATTGGTTGGCATAAGTGGTTCATAATATCCCCTTTTTATTTTTTAATGTCTATAAGACTTATAATGCTGTCCCTTCTTTTATTATTAATATTTATTTTTGTGTATCTGTCTTGCTAGTAGAAGTTTATTTTTTATTTTTAGGGGTTGTTTTCTCTTTAATGGAAAACAAAGCTTATTTTGAGGATTTTTTTCATTCATCAAATATTAGCTTGGAATTGATGACTGGCATAGTATTGGGAGTTTGGTTGGGGAGGGACTACAACAAGCAGAAGACAGTTTTTACTTTCTTGTTTTAAATTTTGTTCTGTCAACTACTGAGAGAGGGTTATTAAAAATCTCAAACTATACTTTTGTATTTTTGTATTTTTTCTTTCAGTTCTGTCAGTTTTTTCTTTGTGTATGTTCAAACTTTGTTGTTAGGTGCTCATACATTGAATATTGTAAGTATTCTTGATCAATTGATCCTTTTTTCATGATGAAATATTTCCCTTTAATCTGGAAATATTTCTTTTTTTTTTTTTTTTTTTGAGATGGAGTCTTGCTTTGTCACCCAGGCTGGAGTGCAGTGGCGTGATCTTGGCTCACTGCAAGCTCTGTCTCCCGGGTTCACGCCATTCTCCTGCCTCAGCCTCCTGAGTAGCTGGGACTACAGGCACCCGCCACCACGCCTGGCCAATTTTTTGTATTTTTAGTACAGACGGGGTTTCACCGTGTTAGCCAGGATGGTCTCGATCTCCTGACCTCCTGATCTGCCCGCCTCGGCCTCCCAAAGTGCTGGGATTACAGGCGTGAGCCACCGCGCCCGGCCTGGAAATATTTCTTATCATGAAGTCTATTTTGTCTGATTTCAAAGTGGCCACTCTAGCTTTATAATTAATATTTGCCGGGTGTATCTTCTGTTCTTTAACTTTTACCTGTATGTATCTTTGTATTAAAAAACTAAGCCTTGTAGAAAACATATAGTTGGATGTTGCTTTTCTACCAAGTATAATAGTATCTCTTAATAGATGATTTTGATCCTACTATACTTTTCTACCAAGTATAATAGTACCTCTTAATAGATGATTTTGGTCCATTTTTACCGAATACAATTCTTGATATAGCTGTGTTAAATCAGTTAACTATTGATTTATTGGTTTCATTTTTTTTTGTTTTGTTTTCCTTTCTCTCTCCCTTCTTTTGAATTAAAAAATTTATTTTTTCATTTTATTTTCACTATTGTCTTATTAGCTATAATTTTTTTTAATAGTTTGCTCTAGGGTTTATGTAATGTGTCTTTTATTAATTTTTTTCTTCTATAATGTAGAATCTGCTTTTAAATCTGCCTAGTGGGCTTTTTGTTTTAGATATTGGGGTATTTTTTAGCTTTAGATGGCTGATTTGTTTCTTTTTCTTTTTCGTTTTCTTTTTTTTTTTGAGATGGAGTTTCACTTTTGTTGCCCAGGTTGGAGTGCAATGGTGCAATCTCAGCTCACTGCAACCTCTGCCTGCCAGGTTCAAGCGATTCTCCTGCCTCAGCCTCCCAAGTAGCTGGGATTACAGGGGCCTGCCACCACACCCAGCTAATGTTTTCTATTTTTAGTAGAGATGGGTTTTTACCATGTTGGCCAGGCTGGTCTTGAACACCTGATCTTAGGTGATCCACCTGCCTCGGCCTTCCAAAGTTCTGGGATTACAGGCATGAGCCACCGTGCCTGGCCTGTTTCTTTTAATGATTTCCATTTACTTATTTATTATGTTCCTGTTTTCCCTTAATTGCTTGAACAAATTTATAATCATTGTTTTAAAGTCCTTGTTTGCTAATTCCATCTTTGTCATTTCTAGATCTGCTTCTATTTTCTGATTTTCCTTTTCATTATGGGTTACACTTCTTGTTTATGGCATGTCTAATAATTTTTACTGGAAACTGGCAATTGTGAATATTCCATTGTTAGCCTAAATTTTCTTGTGTTTCTTTAAAAATTATTGATTTTTGTTCTTGCAATAAATTAATTTCAGATCAGCTTTATCCCTTTGAGGCTTTTTTAGAAAGAGTCTAGAGTATCCTTTGCTCTAGGACTAGTTTAGCCCTACTAGTAAGACATAACCTTTCTGGGATTTCACCTGAATGCATCAAGTACCCAATGAGGTCTTTCCATTCTGGCTGGCCTGAACTCAAATATCTCCCAATCCTGTGCAAGCTCTGGTAGTTGCTCAGTTTATAGTTCCCCATAATTTATCTTTCCTTAATCATTTATTATTTCCCAGGGTTTATGGAGTTTCACTTTAAACATATACATCTTATTATTTAGCCAAAGATTCAAGAGGATCCTCTGCAGATTTCTGGAACTTATTCTGTGTTGCTCTTTCACTCTGCTACTCTGTCTCACAAGTTCCATCCAGCTGCCTCAGCCTTCCTGAACTCCAGTCTCTGACTTCTTGAGTCAATGAGACTGCCATACTCTGACTGAATTCCCCTTTCCTGCAACTGGTCCAGAAAATGCATTGAAATAAAAGGCTAGGGCTATGGCAGGGCTCACCTCACTTGTTTCTCATCTCTCTGAGATCTCACGCCTGAAATGTCTGTTGTTCAATAACTGAAAATAACTATTTCAGATATTAATATTTTTGTGTAGTTTTCTAGTTGCTGACACTTGGTGGACCAGATGTGCACTAGTTACTTTGTTCTGACCATAAACAGGCTTATTAAAATTTAATTTTATGCTGTGTTTCATGAACACGCCTTTCCAGTCAATTTTCAGCTGATCCCTATATACAATTTGATGTTCTTCAGTGTATTTAGACCTTTCAGGCCTTCCTCAAATGCATTTTCCCCTTTCTTTCTATGCCTCACTCCTTACAAAAGCTATTTCAAGCTCACCTTTTCCAGAAAACTTCCTATGATTAATCCATCCACCCTCTTTATTCACCCACCTTTGTTGTAATTTGTACTTCATTTCTACTATATTAAATTGCACTTTTGGCCATGTAGTTTTGTTAAGTTTTTGGCAGTTATTTTATGTGTGACTGTTTTGCTGATGATTATAAGCAGAAGCTTATAAATAGAAAAAGCCTGTCTTCCATTTATTCCCTTTGTTGCAAACCCACCTAATTCAACTGGCTGTTCCCAAGGTAAATATTGGTGACCCTCTACAGTTTGGTGGAGAGGCATTGTATTATGAAACAAATGAAGCTAAATATCAGCGCTCTCATGTGATGGACCACTTCCAAGGCCCTGGGAGGGTCCCCAGCCATCTGTTTACATGGTAGACGGTTTTATAAATGTTGCAAAGGACGGATTTGAACCACAATGGAATAAGGCACTCTCTCTTTCCATTATGAATTTCTTTCAGCCAGTCTCCCCTTTCAGGTGGTGGGGAGTGACTGTAAGCATTTTGGGGATCTAGTTAAG